>NC_134904.1:6328515-6333515 GCF_041734735.1 Babylonia areolata | reverse complement strand
ACAATTACAAGTGTTGGCCAGAAAACTTAGCAACAGTCTGTCGGGTGACAAAATGGTAACCCTTACCCCGGCGGGGGATGGGAGTGGGAGTGGGGGTGGAGGGGACCGGGACGGGGGGAATCATAGTGATTTTCTTGTGTGTTTTTATGTAAGAAATCATACTTTACCTGTCTGCCAAGTTTAGATTACGGTATAAATGCAGGGGGAGGGTAAATATAGGCCATGTTTCCTTCTTTGGGCCCTAGAAATAACTTTTGGGGTGTATGTGCTTGAACCGGCACTATATCCACAAATTTCATCACACAGTTAATTTCTTCATATCTACAGAAAGAACTTAGAATGAGCTATTCCATGAACGACATTAAGATTGGATTAGTGCTGTAATAGATTGCTACGTGATCAAATACTTCCGGTGTACTGAGAATGCTCAAACGCCAGCAACCCGATAACTGGATGAAGGATTTCATTATCAGCGTGAGGTAACTGCTGACATGATTAGGCACTATATTTAGAATACATTCGTTTTACAATATGTATTATTGCATTCAGTCAGTCTAATTTTCATGGTTTCTGACCCAGCCGACCGCAAGGGTCACAATGCAAATGAAGCAGGGTGGTTTTTTGTTGTTGTTTTTTTGTGTTATTTTTATTTTATTTTATTTTTTCCAAAGCATTTTTATGAAAGAAATCACACTGTATCAGTCTTAAAGGGGGTTATTTATGCATTGAATGCAGGGGTGAGGGCGGTGATATATATATATATATATATATATATATATATATATATATATATATATATTACTCGCTTTTCCTTCTTAAAACTATATATAGATGAAGTTTGGGGTATACCTGGTTGCAACACCACAGTATCAAAATAATGACCCTACATTCATTTTCTTTGTGTTATACATAGAATTTAGAAGTTTGGACACACAAATTCTCCATTATTCATAACAAAAACAATTTCGAGACAGACATAAGATTAGTGATCAAACAAAGCAAGGCTCAGACTGAAAAATATGAAATTCGATATGTTTTACTCCAGCTGTACAGGCTATATAATCTGTCAACTGAGCACCACATCTAACTCTGCATTTTACGGTATAATAGATACTCCGAATACACTTACACAGTTTACCTCTTATACCATTTTTCAACTATATTGGCCATAGCAGATGTCTGTTTATGGAGTCGAAGGCTTTCTCGAAATCAATGAAGGCTACATAAAGTTTACGATTATTAGAAAATTGCTTTTCCACCAGTGCCAAAGGAGCAAACACATGATCTGTTGTTGAATATCCTTTCTTAAAGCCGGCTTGGTGGTCTCCGGTAATGTCATTTTCTTGTACCCATTCTTATATTCTATTGTTTAATATTGTACTAAACATTGTGCTACTTTTATCACTAAGACAACCACATCATGGAAGTATTGATTTGTATCGTTATACCTAGGCAACCAAAATAATGTCAGAAATTAACATCAAACGAACTGCGTTGAATGGACAGTCTGTCCGAGCAACAGGTCATTTTGTGTCTGCGTCTTACGCATCTTTGACCCTGTTGCTTCTTCTTTACAATAGGGTTTTTTTTTAACTCACTCAGTACGGCCAGTCCTCTCTTCTCCTCTACACAGAGGCCTAGGCGTACGCGTTACATCTAGGCCATCACTCCACAAGTGTGTGGGGAACGGCAATAACACCAGAAACTCAGCACCCTGTGTCATCCCACCCCCACCCACCCCGACTCCCTCTTTTCCCCCGAGTTGCTTTGATACAGACATACCAACGATCAACACCCACAAGTAACCCATAAGCACTAAACGAAAAATACTGCAAAATGAACAAACAGATCAAGAAGGAGAAGGGAATGAGAAAATATACCTCATGCAACAACAACAACAACAAAAAAAAAAAAAAAAAAGCGACAAAAGAGACATGCTGGACAACACAGACACGGACACAGACAGACACACAGACACAGACAGACAGACAGACAGACAGACAGACACACACACACACACACACACACACACACACACGGGCGCCCACATCTCCAATCTTCAAAACATGAGAAAAAAAAAATCGTTTTCTTGGACCTACCAGCCTGTCTTTCTGTCTGTCTGTCTGTCCGGGTGTCCTCACCCCGCGGCGCTGGAAGAGAGTTACTTGTTATAAAATGATATTCACGTTACTATAAAAAATGATATTCACGTTACTATAAAATGATATTCACGTTACTATAAAATGATATTCACGTCACTTACTATAAAATGCTATTCACATTACTATAAAATGATATTCACGTTACTATAAAATGATATTCACGTTACTATAAAATGATATTCACGTTACTTACTATAAAATGATATTCACGTTACCTGCTATAAAATTATATTCGCGTCACTTACTATAAAATGATATTCACTTAACTATAAAATGATATTCACGTTACTTACTATAAAAACGACGTTCACGTTACTTACTATAAAATATTCACGTTACTATAAAATGATACTCACGTTACTTAATATAAAACGATGTTCACGTTACTTACTATAAAGTGATATTCACATTACTTAATCACGTTACTTACTATAAAATGATATTCACGTTACTTACTGTTTAACGATGTTCCCGTTGCTTACTATATAACGATATTCACGTTACTTAGTCACGTTACTTACTATAAAAATGATATTCATGGTACTTGCTATAAAATGCTATTCACGTTACCTCCTACATAACGATATTCATGTAACTTAGTCACGTTACTTACTATAAAACGATATTCATGTTACTCACTACAAAACGATATTCACGTTACTTAATCACGTTATTTACTATAAAAATGATATTCACGTTACTTACTATAAAATGATATCCGCGTTATTTACTAAAACGATGTTCACGTTCCTTGCTACATAACAATATTCACGTAACTTAATCAAGTTATTTTCTATAAAACAATATTCACGTTACTACAAAACGATATTCATGTTATTTCATTACGTTACTAACTATGAAACGATATTCACGTAACTTACAACGTAATTATATTAACGTTACTTAATCACGTTACTTACTATAACGATATTCACGTTACTTAATCACGTTACTTACCATAAAACGATATTCACGTTACTTGATCACGTTATTTGCTATTAAAAGATATACTCTTTATTTACTATAAAACGATATAAAACGATATTCACGTTAATTATTTACATTACTTACAACAAACGATATTCACGTTACTTTCTACATAACCATATTCACCTCACTTATCCACGTTAATGTTTAGAAAACGATATTCACGTTAGCTACTATAAAACGATATTCACGTTACTCATTACGTAACGATATTCACGTTACTTAATCATGTTACTTACTACATATCGATATTTACGTTACTTACTACGTAACGATATTCATGTTACTTAATCACGTGATTTACTATAAAACGATATTCACGTTACTTACTATAGAATGATATTCACGTTACTTACTATAAAATGATATTCACGTAATTTAATCACGTTACCTACTATGAAACGATATCCACGTTACTTACTACAAAACGAACTTCACGTTACTTGATCACGTGACTTACTATAAAATGATATTCACGTTTCTTACTATAAAATTGTATCCACGTTACTTACTATAAAACCATGTTCACGTTCCTTACTACATAACGATATTCACGTAACTTAATCACGTTGCTTACTATAAAACGACATTTACGTTACTCATTACGTAACGATATTCACGTTACTTAATCATGTTATTTGCTATATGTCGATATTTACGTTAATTACTGCGCAACGATATTCACTTTACTTAATCATGCTACTTAATATAAAACGATATTCACGTTACTTACTATAAAACGATGCTTATGTTATTCACTATAAAACGATATTCACGTTATTTACTATAAAATGATGTTCACGTTACTTACTACAAAATGATATTCATGTTACTTACTATAAAATTATATTCACGTAACTTAATCACGTTACCTACTATAAAACGTTATTCACGTTACATATTATAAAACGATATTCACGTTACTTACTATAAAATTATATTCACGTTACTTACTATAAAACGATGTTCACATTCCTTACTACATAACGATATTCACGTAACTTAATCACGTTACTTACAATAAAACGATATTGACTTTACTTACTGCATAACGATATTCACGGTACTTAATCACGTCACTTACTATAAAACGATATTCACATTACTTAATCACGTTACTGGCTATAAATCGATAATTACGTTACTTAATCACGTTACTGACTATAAATCGATATCCACGTTACTTACTACATAACGATATTCACGTTACTTCATTACGTTACTAACTACAAAACGATATTCAAGTTACTTACGATAAAACGATATTCATGTTACTTACAACATAACGATATTCACGTTACTTAATCACGTCACTTACTATAAAACGATATTCACATTACTTAATCACGTTACTAACTATAAATCGATAATCACCTTACTTAATCACGTTACTGACTATAAATCAATATCCACGTTACTTAATACATAACGATATTCACGTTACTTCATTACGTTACTAACTACAAAACGATATTCAAGTTACTTACGATAAAACGATATTCACGTTACTTACTACATAACGATATTCACGATACTTAAAAACGTTACTGACTATAAAACGATCTTCACGTTACTTAATCACGTTACTAACTACAAAACGATATTCATGTTACTTGCAAAACGATATTCACGTTACTAACTACAAAACGATATTCACGTTACTTACAAAACGATATCCAAGTTATTAACTACAAGACGATATTCACGTTACTTACTACAAAACGATATTCATGTTACAAACTACAAAACGATATTCACGTTACATACAATAAAACGATATTCATGTTGCGTTACAAAACGATATTCACGTTATTTAATCACGCTACTTACCATAAAACGACATTCATGTTA
>NC_134904.1:6316015-6318515 GCF_041734735.1 Babylonia areolata | reverse complement strand
TAGCCACAGAGGATAACACTAACAGGTGACAGCTACTACTGTGATTGAATCAGTAGCCACAGAGGATAACACTAACAGGTGACAGCCACTGCTATGATTGAATCAGTAACCACAGAGGATAACACTAACAGGTAACAGCCACTGCTATGATTGAATCAGTAGCCACAGAGGATAACACTAACAGGTAACAGCCACTGCTATGATTGAATCAGTAACCACAGAGGATAACACTAACAGGTGATAGCCACTGCTATGATTGAATCAGTAGCCACAGAGGATAACACTAACAGGTAACAGCCACTGCTATGATTGAATCAGTAGCCTCAGATGATAACACTAACAGGTGATAGCCACTGCTATGATTGAATCAGTAGCCACAGAGGATAACACTAACAGGTGACAGCTACTGCTATGATTGAATCAGTAGCCACAGAGGATAACACTAACAGGTAACAGCCACTGCTATGATTGAATCAGTAGCCACAGAGGATAACACTAACAGGTGACACCCACTGCTATGATTGAATCAGTAACCACAGAGGATAACACTAACAGGTAACAGCCACTGCTATGATTGAATCAGTAGCCACAGAGGATAACACTAACAGGTGACAGCCACTGCTATGATTGAATCAGTAGCCACAGAGGATAACACTAACAGGTGACAGCCACTGCTGTGATTGAATCAGTTGCTACACACGATAACACTAACAGGTGACAGCCACTGCTATGATTGAATCAGTAGCCACACAGGATAACACTAACAGGTAACAGCCACTGCTATGATTGAATCAGTAGCCACAGAGGATAACACTAACAGGTAACAGCCACTGCTATGATTGAATCAGTAACCACACAGGATAACACTAACAGGTAACAGCCACTGCTATGATTGAATCAGTAGCCACAGAGGATAACACTAACAGGTGACACCCACTGCTATGATTGAATCAGTAACCACAGAGGATAACACTAACAGGTGACAGCTACTACTATGATTGAATCAGTAGCCACAGAGGATAACACTAACAGGTAACAGCCACTGCTATGATTGAATCAGTAGCCACAGAGGATAACACTAACAGGTAACAGCCACTGCTATGATTGAATCAGTAGCCACAGAGGATAACACTAACAGGTGACAGCCACTGCTATGATTGAATCAGTAGCCACAGAGGATAACACTAACAGGTAACAGCCACTGCTATGATTGAATCAGTAGCCACACAGGATAACACTAACAGGTGACAGCCACTGCCGAATTCACTTGAGATAAAACTGCAGTCATGTTTGGTGTACAGTTGGCTTTCACACATTGTGATGATTTAGTTTGTGCCCATTGCTTTTTTTTTTTTTTTGTTTTGTTTGGTTTTTTCTACTTTTTTTTTTTTGAAGTTTCTCTGCATGTTTTAGGCAAAGGCAAAGGAAAAAAAAAAGGATATTTTTTGTGTCCCCTGTGGGCATTGAAACATTACATACACACATCTTTTAATTACACCATACAAACAATAAGAGTGATGTCATAAGAACAAAGAAAAAAAAATTGCACTCACAATATACATTAACAGTTGATTTACCCTCATCCATTAGCAACAAACATAACTTTACTGAAAGGAACTACAAATAGAAGAAACAATTGCTTTAAGTTTTAACAATATTCTTCTGTATTTTTTCACAGAAAAGGGGGAATTTAAAAGAACAAAGAAAAAAAAATTGCACTCACAATATACATTAACAGTTGATTTATCCTCATCCATTAGCAACAAACATAACTTTACTGAAAGGAACTACAAATACAAGAAACAATTGCTTTAAGTTTTAACAATATTCTTTTGTATTTTTTCACAGAAAAGGGGGAATTTAAAAGAACAAAGAAAAAAAAATTGCACTCACAGTATACATTAATAGTTGATTTATCCTCATCCATTAGCAACAAACATAACTTTACTGAAAGGAACTACAAATACAAGAAACAATTGCTTTAAGTTTTAACAATATTCTTTTGTATTTTTTCACAGAAAAGGGGGAATTTAAAAGAACAAAGAAAAAAAAATTGCACTCACAGTATACATTAACAGTTGATTTACCCTCATCCATTAGCAACAAACATAACTTTACTGAAAGGAAAGTTCTACAAACACAAGAAACAACTGCTTTAAGTTTTAACAATATTCTTTTGTATTTTTTCACAGAAGAGGTGGAATTTGATGGAGTTTGGGCAGTTTCTATAATATCTAGGTAAACACTTTTGTCTGTCACTTTCAAAAAAAAACATTTATCACAGATTCTGTCATTTCTTGGTAAATATTCGAAGCCCTGACTATTAACAGGCATTAACAGTTGGCTCTCACCCAGTGTGATGATCAAGCTTATGCCCATTGCTTTTTTTTTTTTGAAAAGTTTCTCTGTATGTTGCTTTTAACTTTCTAATATTTGCAATATTATTTTGTAGAATCTGAAGGGTTGCTTATGTGTTAATATGTTTCCTTCCACTATTATG
>NC_134904.1:6306015-6313515 GCF_041734735.1 Babylonia areolata | reverse complement strand
ACCACCACCACCACACCCGCAGTCTCCCCATCCCGCTGTTAGTAGTCTGTGAAGTAGAACTCAAAACTGTTTCCGCTTTTGGCTGTGTCTCTCTGTCTCTCTCGCTCTCTGTCTCTCTGTCTCTGGCTTGCCGGTATACCTACTGTATCAGTGTAACCACCGAACACCTGCGGGGTTCAGAGTGAACGTGGAGCCAGATCCGCAGCGCACGTGCTGAGAGTAACTGCCAACTTGACTGACAACAGTATGCTTCTGGCACTGCTATCATATCAACGCAGGCAGGCCGCTGGCGCGCGTGCGCACGCGCGCGCGCGCGCACACACACACACACACACACTGACACATACATTCACGCACGTACGCATGCACGCACACTCTCTCTCTCTCTCTCTCTCTCTCTCTCTCGCTCGCTCTCTCGCTCCCCCCCCCCCCCCCCCCGCCCCTCTCCCTCCCTTTTAAATTGATTATTTTATTTCAGTAGAGCAACAAGAATTGGCGTGTCTGTCTGTATCCCCTCTCTGTCTGTCTGTATCCCCTCTCTGCCTCTCTGTCTGTATCCCCTCTCTGTCTGTCTGTATCCCCTCTCTGTCTGTCTGTATCCCCTCTCTGTCTGTATCCCCTCCTCTGTCTGTCTGTATCCCCTCTCTGTCTGTATCCCCTCTCTGCCTCTCTGTCTGTATCCCCTCTCTGTCTGTCTGTATCCCTCTCTGTCTGTCTGTATCCCCTCTCTGTCTGTATCCCCTCCTCTGCCTGTCTGTATCCCCTCTCTGCTGTCTGTATCCCCTCTCTGTCTGTCTGTATCCCCTCTCTGTCTGTCTGTATCCCCCTCTCTGTCTGTATCCCCTCTCTGCCTGTCTGTATCCCCTCTCTGCCTGTATCCCCTCTCTGCTGTCTGTATCCCCTCTTGCTGTCTGTATACCTCTCTGTCTGTCTGTATCCCCTCTCTGCCTGTCTGTATCCTCTCTGTCTGTCTGTATCCCCTCTCTGTCTGTATCCCTCCTCTGCCTCTGTCTGTATCCCCTCTCTGTCTGTATCCCTCTCTGACCTCTCTGTCTGTTCCTCTCTGCTCCCCCGTCTGTATCCCCTCTCTGCCCTCTCTGTCTGTATCCCCTCTCTGTCTGTATCCCCTCTCTGTCTGTCTGTATCCCCTCTCTGTCTGTCTGTATCCCCTCTCTGTCTGTATCCCCTCTCTGCCTGTCTGTGTCCCCTCTCTGTCTGTCTGTATCCCCTCTCTGTCTGTATCCCCTCTCTGCCTGTCTGTATCCCCTCTCTGCCTCTCTGTCTGTATCCCCTCTCTGCCTGTCTGCATCCCCTCTCTGTCTGTATCCCCTCTCTGCCTCTCTGTCTGTATCCCCTCTCTGTCTGTCTGTATCCCCTCTCTGTCTGTCTGTATCCCCTCTCTGCCTGTCTGTATCCCCTCTCTGTCTGTCTGTATCCCCTCTCTGTCTGTCTGTATCCCCTCTCTGCCTGTCTGTATCCCCTCTCTGTCTGTCTGTATCCCCTCTCTGCCTGTCTGTATCCCCTCTCTGTCTGTCTGTCTGTATCCCCTCTATGTCTGTCTGTATCCCCTCTCTGTCTGTCTGTATCCCCTCTCTGTCTGTATCCCCTCTCTGCCATCCCCTCTCTGTCTGTCTGTATCCCCTCTCTGTCTGTATCCCCTCTCTGTCCTGTCTGTATCCCCTCTCTGTCTGTCTGTATCCCCTCTCTGCCTCTCTGTCTGTATCCCCTCTCTGTCTGTCTGTATCCCCTCTCTGCCTGTCTGTATCCCCTCTCTGTCTGTATCCCCTCTCTCTCTGTCTGTATCCCCTCTCTGCCTGTCTGTATCCCCTCTCTGTCTGTCTGTATCCCCTCTCTGCCTCTCTGTCTGTATCCCCTCTCTGTCTGTCTGTATCCCCTCTCTGCCTGTCTGTATCCCCTCTCTGTCTGTATCCCCTCTCTGTCTGTCTGTATCCCCTCTCTGCCTGTCTGTATCCCCTCTCTGTCTGTCTGTATCCCCTCTCTGCCTGTCTGTATCCCCTCTCTGTCTGTCTGTATCCCCTCTCTGTCTGTCTGTATCCCCTCTCTGTCTGTCTGTCTGTATCCCCTCTCTGTCTGTATCCCCTCTCTGTCTGTCTGTATCCCCTCTCTGCCTGTCTGTATCCCCTCTCTGCCTCTCTGTCTGTATCCCCTCTCTGTCTGTATCCCCTCTCTGCCTCTCTGTCTGTATCCCCTCTCTGTCTGTCTGTATCCCCTCTCTGCCTCTCTGTCTGTATCCCCTCTCTGTCTGTCTGTATCCCCTCTCTGCCTCTCTGTCTGTATCCCCTCTCTGTCTGTCTGTATCCCCTCTCTGCCTCTCTGTCTGTATCCCCTCTCTGTCTGTCTGTCTGTATCCCCTCTCTGTCTGTCTGTATCCCCTCTCTGTCTGTCTGTATCCCCTCTCTGTCTGTCTGTGTCCCCTCTCTGTCTGTCTGTATCCCCTCTCTGTCTGTCTGTCTGTATCCCCTCTCTGTCTGTCTGTATCCCCTCTGTCTGTATCCCCTCTCTGTCTGTCTGTCTGTATCCCCTCTCTGTCTGTCTGTATCCCCTCTCTGTCTGTCTGTCTGTATCCCCTCTCTGTCTGTCTGTCTGTATCCCCTCTCTGTCTGTCTGTATCCCCTCTCTCTCTGTCTGTCTGTGTCCCCTCTCTGTCTGTCTGTATCCCCTGTCTGTCTGTCTGTATCCCTTATCTGTCTGTCTGTCTGTATCCCCTCTCTGCCTCTCTGTCTGTATCCCCTCTCTGTCTGTCTGTATCCCCTCTCTCTCTGTCTGTCTGTATCCCCTCTCTGTCTGTATCCCCTCTCTGTCTGTCTGTATCCCCTCTCTGTATCCCCTCTCTGTCTGTCTGTATCCCCTCTCTGCCTCTCTGTCTGTATCCCCTCTCTGTCTGTCTGTATCCCCTCTCTGTCTGTCTGTATCCCCTCTCTGCCTCTCTGTCTGTATCCCCTCTCTGTCTGTCTGTATCCCCTCTCTGCCTGTCTGTATCCCCTCTCTGTCTGTCTGTATCCCCTCTCTGTCTGTCTGTATCCCCTCTCTGCCTGTCTGTATCCCCTCTCTGTCTGTCTGTCTGTATCCCCTCTATGTCTGTCTGTATCCCCTCTCTGTCTGTCTGTCTGTATCCCCTCTCTGTCTGTATCCCCTCTCTGCCTCTCTGTCTGTATCCCCTCTCTGCCTGTCTGTATCCCCTCTCTGCCTGTCTGCATCCCCTCTCTGTCTGTCTGTCTGTATCCCCTCTCTGTCTGTATCCTCTCTCTGCCTCTCTGTCTGTATCCCCTCTCTGTCTGCATCCCCTCTCTGCCTGTCTGTATCCCCTCTCTGCCTGTCTGTCTGTATCCCCTCTCTGCCTGTCTGTATCCCCTCTCTGCCTGTCTGTATCCCCTCTCTGCCTGTCTGTCTGTATCCCCTCTCTGCCTGTCTGTATCCCCTCTCTGCCTGTCTGTCTGTATCCCCTCTCTGCCTGTCTGCATCCCCTCTCTGCCTCTCTTTCTGTGTCCCCTCTCTGTCTGTCTGTCTGTCTGTGTCCCCTCTCTGTCTGTCTGTCTGTCTGTGTCCCCTCTCTGTCTGTCTGTCTGTATCCCCTCTCTGTCTGTGTCCCCTCTCTGTCTGTCTGTCTGTGTCCCCTCTCTGTCTGTCTGTATCCCCTCTCTGTCTGTCTGTCTGTGTCTCTCTTTCTGTGTCCCCTCTCTGTCTGTCTGTCTGTCTGTGTCCCCTCTCTGTCTGTCTGTCTGTCTGTGTCCCCTCTCTGTCTGTCTGTCTGTATCCCCTCTCTGTCTGTCTGTGTCTCTCTTTCTATGTCTTTCTCTCTGTCTCCGTCTGTCTGTCTGTCTGTCTGTCTCTCTCTCTCTGCGGGCAGTGAGGGCGCCAAAATTAATAATTATCAAGAGTGAACGCTTGTCCACGGGATGATACGATCCATCAGTATGTCAGAAGGACGGCTGAACCCCGTCCATCAAGATCCCGTGTGTGTGTGTGTGTGTGTGTGTGTGTGTGTGTGTGTGTGTGTGTGTGTGTGTGTGTGTGTGTGTGTGCGTGCGTGCGTGCGTGTGTGTGCGTGTGTGTGTACGCACCGCGTACACTCTTGTGAAAGTGTGTTCATGTAGGTGTGTATCAACGCCAAACGCATTGCACACTGAACAGCAGTTAACCCCGTAGCTGCTGAAGCGTGCTGAAATAATGTCATCAGTGGCGCGGCGTTGGAATCTGAAGTTGCACCTCATACTAAAAAAAATAATAATAAAAAAAGAGTTAAAGTTAAAAAAGAAAAAAAAAAAGAAAAAAAAAATATATATTATAATATATATGTGTGTGTCTGTGTCTGTGTCTGTGTTTTAGTGGTGTAATTTACTCCTTTCGTTTTGCTGAATAAGTTGTACAATCCGAAAAAAAAAAAAGAAGAATAAAAATGTGCCCAGTACAATACATTGAGAAGCCAGTCGGCCTTAAAACTCACTCAGTACGGCCAGTCCTCTCTTCTCCTCTACACAGACCCCTTGGATGTCCAGTGGGTGTCTGAATGACCCAACCTTTAGCTTCCGTCGTCAGAATTGTGGTATTCTTTGTCAACATTCACCTCTTCAGTATAAGAGCCTTCCGCTTGCAATATTTTGATGTTGGTAACTGGGGTGAAACGCTGTTAACGTCGTCTCTTTCGCCGTTCGTATGGAGAGAGTTAAGGAACCAGCCTGCTGCTCATAGCAGCAATCGAGGGGTTAATGCGAGGGGATAAATCAGTCACGAAGCTAACCCCCTCCCCCCCCCCCCCCGGCCCCCCTCACCTGCCTCCCACTCCTCAGCCTTGTATGCTACTGAATCAGAGCGCGCTGGTTCGAATCACGGTTCAGCCGCCGATATTCTCTCCCCCTCCACTAGACCTTGAGTGGTGGTCTGGACGCTAGTCATTCGGATGAGACGATAAACCGAGGTCCCATGTGCAGCATGCACTTAGCGCACGTAAAAGAACCCACGGCAACAAAAGGGTTGTTCCTGGCAAAATTCTGAAGAAAAATCCACTTCGATAGGATAAACAAATAAAACTGCATGCAGGAAAAAAATACCAAAAAATGGGTGGCGCTGTAGTGCAGCGACGGGCTCTCCTGGGGAGAGCAGCCCGAATTTCACACAGAGAAATCTGTTGTGATAAAAAAAAAATACAAATACAAATACTTTTAACCAGAAGAGTTGGTGTGGCCATTGTGATGATGGAGTCTCCTGTCGGTCCGACGGGTGAGTAGGCAGGCAGGCTTATCTGTCAGTGTGTGTCCTCATAATTATGGGAGGAGAGGCCGATTCTGGATGCGCAGCACTTCCCACAGGTGTTGCAAGGGAAAACGTCTCCAGAAGTTGAGCCCTGCTTCCTTCGCTCACGCTTCTCCTTAATGGCCAGCGTTCTCTTGTTTTCAAACGTCTTTATGCCACCAGAGCACAGCATCCTCCAGCGAGAGCGGTCAAGGGCATCAGTTTCTCTCTCTCTAACAAATTTGCACAATACCAAAATGTTATATCTATGTCTGTATACGTTACATGAAGTGTGTGACATTTTCACTGTTTGTGCCACCACAGGGATTCCAGAATGTGAAATAAAAACTTGTCTTGTCTTGTCTTGTCTTGTCCCGGTATGTGTGAATGTGTGTCTGCATTTTTTTTTTTTTTTTTTTACATTTATTTGCTTATTTATCATCATTGTTGTCTTTTTTAATTATTTATTTTATTTATTTATTTATTTATTTATTTATTTATATTATTATTATTATTATTATTATTATTATCATTATTTATTCATTTATTTATTTTATTTTATTTTTTAATTATATTATTATTATTTAGTTATTTAGTTATTTTTATATTTATTTATTTAGTTTGTTTGTTTTGGGTTTTTTGGGTTTTTTTTTTTTTTCTGTACGCTTATAGTTGACTTCAAGTTTTTGCGCCTTATACATAGTCGTAGTAGTAATAGTAGTTGTTCTTTTTTTTTCTCTCTCTCTCAAGGCCTGACTAAGCGCGTTGGGTTACGCTGCTGGTCAGGCATCTGCTTGGCAGATGTGGTGTAGCGTGCGTACATGGATTTGTCCGAACGCAGTGACGCCTCCTTGAGCTACTCGGAAACTGAAACTGAAACTGTCTTGTCCCGGACTCCCACGCCTTCTACGCTTCCTTCACCACCCACCTCATTCCTCCCCAAACTTTTTTTTTTTTTTTTTTTTTTGTTTGTTCCCCGTGCTTCTGTCTCCCCCCCCCCCCCACCTCCCCCTCACCGCACACCCCTCCACCCCCCTCCCTCCCCTCCACAGACCCACATTCACCCACACCACCCACCTCTCCTAACACCTCCACATGAAATCTGCGTTATTCTCTTCTCTCTCAAAAGTCCACCCCCATTTACTAACCCACCTGTCCTGATCCCCCCTACCACGATCTCAGATAACGTTGTTTTTTTTTCTTTTTGGTTTATGGGGTTTTGGGGTGTTTTTTTTGCTGTGTTTCCGTCTGTGTGTGTGTGTGTGTGTGTGTGTGTGTGTGTGTGTGTGTTTGGGAGGGAGGGAGAAGGGGGGGGTTGCGTGTGTACGTGTACGTGTGTTTGTTTTTTTATGTGTTGTCTCTGCTGTAACAATGACCTCTTCATCGTCCCTGTGAATGGACCCTACCCCCCCCCCCCCACACACACACACCCCACACACACCCTAGCCCCCACCCCTCACCCCTAGCCCCCTTTCCCCCCCCTTTCATGTGTTCACAATTCTCACACACCATTAACAGTCTTTCAATCAGAGTTCAGATTACAGTAAACTGTGATCTACGTACATCAGGATAAGAACACTGATCCAGTACACTGTGATCTCTGTACATCAAGATACAGAACACTGATCCAGTACACTGTGATCTACGTACATCAAGATACAGAACACTGTGATCTCTGTACATCAAGATACAGAACACTGATCCAGTACACTGTGATCTACGTACATCAAGATACAGAACACTGTAATCTCTGTACATCAAGATACAGAACACGGTGATCTCTGTACATCACGATACAGAACACTGATCCAGTACACTGTGATCTATGTACATCAAGATACAGAACACTGATCCAGTACACTGTGATCTATGTACATCAAGATACAGAACACTGATCCAGTACACTGTGATCTATGTACATCAAGATACAGAACACTGATCCAGTACACTGTGATCTATGTACATCAAGATACAGAACACTGATCTAGTACACTGTGATCTATGTACATCAAGATACAGAACACTGATCCAGTACACTGTGATCTATGTACATCAAGATACAGAACACTGATCCAGTACACTGTGATCTGTGTACATCAAGATACAGAACGCTGATCCAGTACACTGTGATCTATGTACATCAAGATACAGAACACTGATCCAGTACACTGTGATCTATGTACATCAAGATACAGAACACTGATACAGAACACTGTGATCTATGTACATCAAGATACATAACACTGATAC
>NC_134904.1:6296015-6298515 GCF_041734735.1 Babylonia areolata | reverse complement strand
TTACTTCATCTGGAAAAGTTCTAAAAAGTTCTTCTTCACTGCTGAACTCACAACATTCTGATGATGTTAAAATGTACAATCTCGTTTCTCAAAACTGGTTGTTGTTTTTTTCAGATTCTATTTTGTGTTGATAGTAAATCATTTCTTCACGCCATCAGATCTTTAACTCACTCAGTACGGCCAGTCCTCTCTTCTCCTCTACACAGACCCCTCGGATGTCCAGTGGGTGTCTCAATGACCCAACCTCTAGCTTCCGTCGTCAGAATTGTGGTATTCTTTGTCAACATTCACGTCTTCAGTATAAGAGCCTTCCGCTTGCAATATTTTGATGATGGTAATTGGGGTGAAACGCTGTTAGCGTCGTCTCTTTCGCCGTTCGTATGGAGAGAGTTAAAAGACACAGTCAGATCAGAACTCATTGAAATAAGCATTTAGTTCACGAACTCGAGGCTTACACGTACATGTTGCGGCAGATATTGTCGCCATGCACATAATTATTGTCGCCGGTAATGTATGGCAGGAGAGACAACAAAACAAGATGACTGGAAAGAACTGAATTTTCCCTATTTTTATGCCTGATTTGGTGTCAACTGACAAAGTATTTGCAGAGAAAATGTCAATGTTAAAGTTTACCACGGACACACAGACACACGGACACACATACACACACGCACGCACACACAAACAACCGAACACCGGGTTAAAACATAGACTCACTTTGTTTACACAAGTGAGTCAAAAATCAGCTGCGCCGGCGACACTGCACGCAGGCTATAACATGTATTGCGGCATATAATGTCGCCGGGAATCACCCCCAACAGTTGTGTAGCTGTTGTGCTGGTGGTGGTGGTGGTGTGTTCGTACGCCCATGCGTGTGTGAGTATGTGTGAGTATATGCGTGCGCGTATTACGAGGTGTGTTTGTGTGTGAGAGTGCGTTGAAGTTGTGTGTCTGTTGTGCTCACTACCCAACGAATCGTGGGCGGCAGGTTACTTGCTTAACAAGGAACCATCCGCGTTGGATCGATCACTGGTTAGTGCATTGTGCGTGCCTGTATGCATGTGTGTGTGTATGTGTGTGTGTGTGTGTTTTATCTTCAGTTTATCTTCAGTTTAACGTCTATTCACTTTAAGTGTTTTTAGACGGAAAGGGGTAAGGAAGTGGATAAAGGAAAGGGAATGCATGTGAATATTAGTGTAAAAAGTTTTCATGTTATGTATCAGAGGAAAAGTATATTATAAGAAAAAGGTCTAAAGAGATTGTGGTGTGTATTGAATGAGGTGTCATGGGAAGGAGAATATGTATATGCATATCAACAAGTATTAACCTGCAACAATGTAAATATAAATAACAACATTAATTATAACACATCAAAGGAGGATACCAACTGGACTGGAGTTTAAAATTTCCGAAAACATTCTAAGCAATGAATAATCATGTGTGTGTGTGTGTGTGTGTGTGTGTGTGTGTGTGTGTGTGTGTGTGTTTATGTGTGTGTGTGTGTGTTTATGTGTGTGTGTGTGTGCATGATAGAGAGAGAGAAATCGAAATCGAAACTTTTTTTTTATTGGGGGAAACGGAATAGGCATTTATCGGCCTGTTTTCTTCCTACACTCGTGAAGAAAACGTTTAAACTAAATCTAGGAAATACAAAAGAAAAAAAAATGTTGGAAAAAAAAAGTCACACATCGCATGGCAACAACAAGAACAAATAAATGGCATAGAAAATACACAATTCTCCACAAAATAACACAGTATGCATATATATGCGTGAGAGAGAGAGAGGGGGGGGAGGGCGGGGAGGGGGGGGACGGGGGGTGGGGTGGGGGGGGGGGGGCTTCACCTGAACAGCGAATCCAGAAAGCTTCTCTGTTCCCTTTTGAGTACAGCTCCAGCGCAGAGAAAGGATTTGTTCGACATACTGATGACAGAAAATGAAGATATGATACTCTTACTAGCAAAATATGTATCCGCGGCAGTGAATGTATATATACGTAAAACGTCCACAATCGGTCCAAATACTCACTGATCAATTAAAAACTTAGTATGGGTTCTATGATGGGAGAAACAGGCATAGACAAAAAGGAAAGGTTTACATTTGGATGGTCAATTTCGACAATGTATTTTTTTTTTTTATGATGTGTTCGTATTGATATGCCGTGTTTCGGTGTTTCATGCTTAAATAATTATTGTATGGTCTTATATGTACTTAGTGTGTTCGTTATTGGTGTCGTGTATGTCGATGTCACGTGCTTAAATGATTATTATACGGATTATAATTATGTACTTTGTTTCCTGTGTACTGTTCAAACTTATTTATGTAAGCTTCTCTATTATTAATTATTCACCTTTTTTTTTTCTTCTTCTTTTTTTCTTTTTTTTTTTCTCTCTCAAGGCCTGACTAAGCGCGTTGGGTTACCGCTGCTGGTCAGGCATCTGCTTGGCAGATGTGGTGTAGCGTATATGGATTTGTCCGAACGCAGTGACGCCTCCTTGAGCT
>NC_134904.1:6278515-6286015 GCF_041734735.1 Babylonia areolata | reverse complement strand
AGTTTCAGTTTCAGTAGCTCAAGGAGGCGTCACCACGTTCGGACAAATCCATATACGCTACACCACATCTGCCAAGCAGATGCCTGACTAGCGGCGTAACCCAACGCGCTTAGTCAGGCCTTGAGGGGAAAAAAAAAGAAAAAAAAGGTGAATAAATAATAGATAAGCTTACATAAATAAATAAATAATAATTATACGCATGCGTAATTCAAAAACTGAAGAAAACTGAAGCCAAGGAAGAGGTAGGTCACTAGTGGAGGGAGCTCAAGGAGTTTGGGCTGGGTGATTTTTTTTTTTTTTTTTTAAACACAAGTTGCAGCACCACGACTGAGGTGGTACTTGCACGGGGGGCCGTGTCCTCTTCTTGGGGGGCAAGCTTGCCAAGTACCGCACACAATCCCCAAAACTGAAAGGAACAGAAGGGGCGGAAACTTTTTTTTTTTTTTTTTAACTCACTTGCGTAAACAAAGTGAGTCTATGTGTTAACCCGGTGTTCGGTTGTCTGTGTGTGTGTGTGTGTGTGTGTCCGTGGTATACTTTAACATTGACATTTTCTCTGCAAATACTTTGTCAGTTGACATCAAATTAGGCATAAAAATAGGAAAAATTCAGTTTTTTTCCAGTCATCTTGTTTAAAACAATATTGCACCACTGGGATGGGCACAAAAAAATAAAAAATGAAGCCTAATTAATATGCAAACTGCATTTACTGGGGTTTTTTTGTTGTTGTTTGTTTGGTTTTTTTTGTTTTGTTTTTTGTATTCTCTAAACTTGGCACTTTGATCTGATATTCTGACCCAACAACAAGAGCAGTCATTATTATCATTTTTTTTGTTCAAACAGGAACTTCTTTCGCTAAGCATGGAAGTTTTATTTATTTTTTGCAAACGTTTTTGGCGCAGACAGTAAAAAAAAAAAAAAGGGGGAAATTACTCTGTAATTAATGCTAGGGGACTTAATTTGCCACAAGTGAGTCTTGAAGGCCTTGCCTCTCTTGTTTTTTTTTTACTACTATTTCCTTGTTACATTGCCATCATGGCACTGGCACGGACGCGCCGCGTCAGTTGTCTTCTGCATGGTGCATGCAAGGTACCGTGGTGTGCCTGGTGTCATATACTGTGTGCTGTTTCATTCAGTCACACACAAGCAGACAGACAGCCAGACAAACTGACAAACAGACATAACGCAGAAACATACGCACACACACACACACACACACACACACACACACACACACACACACACACACACACACACACAAGAGCACACATGCACAAACACATGCACATTCTCTCTCTCTGTCTCTCTCTCTCTCTCTCTGTGTTTCTCTCTTTCACAACACATGCACATAAACATGTGCGCACACATGCACATAAACATGGGCACACACACACACACACACACACACACACACACACACACACACACACACACACACACACACACACACAGAGAGAGAGACAGAAAGAGACAGAGAGAGAGAGAGAGAGCATTAGGTAAGAGACTTTTTTTTCGTTTTTCTTACTTTCGATCATGTTCATTAGGTCTGTCTGTCTCTCTCTCTCTCTCTGTTTATCTTCTTCTTCCGTCCGTTCGTTCGTTTATTTATTTATTTATAGTCTGTTCATCTAAGATGATGGTATTAGACTGAAAATAAATGATATTATTATCATCATTTGGATTATTATCATTTCTATCATAATGATGATTGTTATTATTAATTAGAAATCGACATTTCTGGATATTCGAATGAAAAGGGGGGCGGGGGGGGGTTGAGGTGGAGGGGAGGAGGGTGTGGGGGAGGGGACTAAGAAAGGAAGAGACAGACAGGCAGACAGACAGACAGAGAGAGAGAGAGAATTCTTCTTCCATTAATATTCAGCGGTCATAACTTTGACCGTAACTAACATTTTTGCAAGTGTCTCTCTGTTTGTCTCTGTCTGTCTGTCTGTCAGTCAGTCTGTCTGTCTGTCTGTCTGTCTGTCTCTCTCTCTCTCTCTCTCTCTCTCTCTCTCTCTCTCTCTCTCTCTCTCTTCCCTGGTGGCCAAAGCGTGGTTCCTTAACTGCTGAATGAATGAAGGTGGAGGCTCATTTCCTGCCGAATGAGTGGCTCATTACCTGCTCATAAAGCGGATGATAGCATGCCAGCCCGCTCAGATCAGACACAGATACATGCACGGCTCTTGGGGTTTGGGCTGGGGGATTTTTTTTTTTTTTTTTTTTTTTTATAAGCACACGTTGCAGCACCACGACTGTGGTGGTACTTGCACGGGTGGCTGTGTCCTCTTCTTGGGGCATGCTTGCCAAGTACCGTACACATCCTCCCAGACCTCCCCCCTCCCATCCACCATGTACACACACACACACACACACACACACACACACACACACACACACACACACACACACACACACACTCACTCACTCACTCACACACGCATGTGTGCACAAACGTGCACAATCCCCCCCCCCCCCCCCCCCCCCCCCCCGCTCTTCCCACCACCCACCCTATTCTCCCCACACATTCTATTCATCTGTCTCGCAATATGTGTGTGTGTGTGTGTGTGCGTGTGTACGTGTGTGTGTGTGTCTGTGTCTGTGTTTCTCTGTAATCGTTTAACTGTCTGTCTGTCTCTCCATATCTCCTCTCTGTGTGTCTGTGTCTGTCTCTTCCGCTTCTCTCTCTCTCTCTTTCTCTCTCTCTCTCTTTGGGGGGGCTCAAGGGGGTGAGGATATCCGTGTCAAGTTCTTCAGGTGTGTGATTGATAGCGCTAACAGCCGTGAGGACATCGGTGTCAAGTTCTCCAGGTGTGTGAATGATAGCGCTAACAGCCGTGAGGACATCAGTGTCAAGTTCTCCAGGTGTGTGATTGATAGCACTAACAGCCGTGAGGACATCGGTGTCAAGTTCTCCAGGTGTGTGAATGATAGCGCTAACAGCCGTGAGGACATCAGTGTCAAGTTCTCCAGGTGTGTGAATGATAGCACTAACAGCCGTGAGGACATCGGTGTCAAGTTCTCCAGGTGTGTGAATGATAGCGCTAACAGCCGTGAGGACATCAGTGTCAAGTTCTCCAGGTGTGTGAATGATAGCGCTAACAGTCATGCGGACATCGGTGTCAAGTTCTCCAGGTGTGTGATTGATAGCGCTAACAGCCGTGAGGACATCGGTGTCAAGTTCTCCAGGTGTGTGATTGATAGCGCTAAAAGCCGTGAGGACATCGGTGTCAAGTTCTCCAGGTGTGTGATTGATAGCGCTAACAACCGTGAGGACATCAGTGTCAAGTTCTCCAGGTGTGTGATTGATAGCGCTAACAGCCGTGAGGACATCGGTGTCAAGTTCTCCAGGTGTTTGATTGATAGCGCTAACAGCCGTGAGGACATCAGTGTCAAGTTCTCCAGGTGTGTGAATGATAGCGCTAACAGCCGTGAGGACATCGGTGTCAAGTTCTCCAGGTGTGTGAATGATAGCGCTAACAGCCGTGAGGACATCAGTGTCAAGTTCTCCAGGTGTGTGAATGATGGCGCTGACAGCAGGGTTCATATCTTCGGCACAGAGTCCCTTCCCTCACTTCAGTTATCACTCAGCTAGACATGTATATCTATACTTATCTTAACTCTCTCCATACGAACGGCGAAAGAGACGACGTTAACAGCGTTTCACCCCAATTACCACCATCAAAACTATTGCAAGCGGAAGGCTCTTATACTGAAGAGGTGAATGTTGACAAAGAATACCACAATTCTGACGACGGAAGCTAAAGGTTGGGTCATTCAGACACCCACAGGACATCCGAGGGGTCTGTGTCGAGGAGAAGAGAGGACTGGCCGTACTGAATGAGTTAAAGACAAATAGTAAAGAGCGAGAACACAAGGTACACAACTTCAAAGTCAGTGCTGCTTACGCTACCGATTCAGTTAGCACATTGGTAAAATAAAAGGTACATTGGAACAAACCCAAGACACCAACAAAAAAAAAAAAAAAAAAAAAAAAAGGAATCGCCGGGCCTGCCCCTCTGCAGATCATTTGACATGTGCACACAGCTGCAAAGACAGAAGACATGTTATTTAGCTAGAGCATGTATATCTATAATTATCTTAAGAGATAGCTAGCTATACGGTGATACGCATTTCACAGGATCCGTAAAATGACACAGATTCCCATGATCTCCTCTCTCTCTCTCTCTCTCTCTCTCTCTCTCTCTCTCTCTCTCTCTCTCTCTCTCTCTCTCTCTCTCTCTCTCTCTCTCTCTGACTCTTTTTCCTATCAATCTGTCATTATGTGTGTGCGTGTGTATGCTTGTATGTGTGTGTGCGCGCGCGTGCTCACGCGCACGTGTGTGCATACATGCGTAGGTGTGTGTGTGGGGGTGGTTGGATGGGGGTGGGGATGTGGGTGTTTTCTTCATTATAAAATAGAATAGAATATGTCTTTATTACCAAGCGTACCGGGGTCACACGGAATATTGGGGGGTATAGTACATAACAAGGTACGAACATAAATCGAAAATCATAAACAAACACAGTAGAAATTAGGATACATACAAGTGTCTATCAATATAAAAACTTGTGCATACTCACACATCACGCACTGCACACGCGCGCGCACACACACACACACACACATACACACACACACTCACACACACACACGCATGCACACACTCTCTCTCTCTCTCTCTCTCTCTCTCTCGCACAAACATGTTCTTCTGCATGAATACCTTTTCCCTTCATAATAAGAATAAGAATAACTTTATTATCTCCAACTGGAGAAATTTGGTCAGGTGCATTATCACATTATAGAGAAGTAAACAACATGGGGACTATAACTGTAAAAAGTCAACAACAGCTTTTACGAAAATTCGAAGACACAAACGTAAAAAATATCACATACACCATTTCATGCATACATCCACACACTGCAGGTAATAACTAGTATTGTTAATGTAAAAACAGAAATAATTAAGAAACATTATTTTGAATATAATTATAAGCATAGCCTATTATATTGCACATTGATTATAATAGACAGATAAGAATAAAGATAAATTGCGGAAAACCACAACCAGATGAACAGCACACACCCGCACCCCCCCCCCCCCCCCCCACCCCCACCCCACCCACCCACCCACCCCACACACGTGGGTTACTTGATTAAACAAGAGCAATAAACATATGTTCTCAAATAAAAGCATTTCAGATATTCGCTTTTAAAACATTCCAGTTAATTATTAGGTCTTTACGGCTCTCAGACAGCGAGCGTTTCTCATTATATCGTACTTTTAAAAGTAGTCTTGTACTTTCACCATATTTGTTGGAACTGAAACATATTCAAGCCAGAATTAGCTCAACTCACTCAGTACGGCCAGTCCTCTCTTCTCCTCTACACAGATCCCTCGGATGTCCAGTGGGTGTCTGAATGACCCAACCTTTAACTTCCGTCGTCAGAATTGTGGTATTCTTTGTCAACATTCACCTCTTCAGTATAAGAGCCTTCCGCTTGCAATAATTATTTTGATGATGGTAATTGGGGTGAAACGCTGTTAACGTCGTCGCTTTCGCCGTTCCTATGGAGAGAGTTAATGCTTGGTGTGTCACAACTCAATACACACAGATTACGTTTTAAACGTTATGTGACAGATGATGAGCTTTCCTGTCCTTTCTGTGATTCTCAAAAGGAAACAGAAGTTCACTTCGTGTTACCAATGCCCTCAGTATGCTGATCTGAGACAACAGTATATCCCCCGCAAAGTACTACAATTCTCCACCTTTGTTTAATCTGACATTGCTTTTTGCGAGTGAGAACAAATTATTGGTCATACGCTTGGCTGTGAAAGTATGTTGCTAATAGTGAAATGTTTGTTGTACCTCTGCATGGACTTGTAAACAAGTCAAGGCCTGACTAAGCGCGTTGGGTTACGCTGCTGGTCAGGCATCTGCTTGGCAGATGTGGTGTAGCGCATATGGATTTGTCCGAACGCAGTGACGCCTCCTTGAGCTACTGAAACTGAAACTGTAAACACTTCTGTTGACATGGGCCAATGGCCTATTCATTAAAACATTTCAGTGTTCAGTGTTCTCTCTCTCTCTCTCTCTCTCTCTCTCTCTCCCTTGTTTTTCCCTTGGTGTGTGTGTGTGTGTGTGTGTGTGTGTGTGTGCGTGTGTGTGGTACTCGCTTCCGTTCCGTACAGATGTGAGCGATGTTGTGTCTCTCAGTTTGACGCTGTGTTATACTCGTACATTATACATGCATTAAGTATTCAGTATAGCTACATTTATATGCGTACATGTTTGTGTGTCTCTTAGAACAACGGCAGATGTGTAAGTCGGCCAAAGTGCTAATATCCTCACCGTTGGAAAAGAAAGATTCATTCATTCATTCATTCATTCATTCATTCTCTCTCTCTCTCTTTACCCAACCCCCCTCTCTCCCACCACATCACTTTCTCCCCACCCACCCCTTCACTCTCTTTCCCATTCACCGTTTATTTTATGCACGCAACAAACGCCATAGTTTGAGAGACATAAGGAGTGATACTGACAGATTTCATTGTCCGTTCAGTCGTGAAGCCCTGTGGAAAGCGGGGAGTGTGTGTGTGTGTGTGTGTGTGTGCGTGTGTGTGTGTGTGTGCGTGTGTGTGTGTTTGTGTGTGCGTGCGTGTGTGTGGGGGGTGGGGGGGGGGGGGGTGAGGGGTCAGTTGTGCGTAGAGTTCTCTTTTTTTTTCCTACAATACTCCTAGGTATCACTTACACCAGTGTGTACACTCACTCGTGTCCAAAACACACACACATACATACACAAACACACACACACACACACACACACACACACACACACACACACACACACACACACACACACACACACACACACACACACACACACACACACACACACACTCCAGAACTGTGCCTCTGATATGAAGTCATGGCTGTCTGTCAGACATTTACAAGCACACATACCAGTAGCCCTTCTCTTGATCCATCCATTTGCAGATAGCACTCAACTTCAGGAGTCCTGCCGTAATAATCCTCCGAAAATCTTTCACACACACACACACACACACACACACACACACACACACACACACACAATCCAGAACTGTGCCTCTGATATCAACAAACTATGGCTGAATGTCAGATATGCATGCTCCAGCTGAATGATAGCGAAACTGAAGCACTCCTGTTTTCTGGAGTTGCTGTGGTGGCCCACTGGTAATAACGCACTACTAGGACGCGAGTAGCTCAGGTCAGGGGCATAGCCCTTGCAACTGGTACCATGTACCAGGCGGAGGAGGAAACCTTTCCCAGCGGCTGTGAAGGCGGAAGAGGATGACCAAAGGGCAGGGGGAGCTCTTATCCTTGGCTGGAAGTCCTCCTAGGAGACGGAGCTCTGAAGAAAAAACCTGCACCTGCCGAGGCCGTCCTACACGTGGCAGTATCTGCACCTGTGGGACTGTGAGCGTCGGATGGCGAGAGAGTGGGGAAGGGACTGCACAA
>NC_134904.1:6258515-6273515 GCF_041734735.1 Babylonia areolata | reverse complement strand
AGGCTGGCGAAATATGCTCATGTTTATGTTTCATTGTGTCTTATAAACTTTAAGGTTTTATGACAATAAAAAGTACTCTATTCTATTCACACTGTGGAGATTGTGCGACACGGCAAGAGAGAGGCCTAGAGAAACAGGATTGATGAGTCCAACTCTCACGCACACTGTGGAATGAATAAATGAATGAATGAATGAATGAATGAATCTTTATTTTCCAACGGTGAAGATATTAGCACTTTGGCCGACTTACACATCTGCCGTTGTTCTACGAGACACACAAACATGTACGCATATAAATGTAGTTATACTGAATACTTAATACGTGTATAATGTACGAGTACAAGACAGCGTCAAACTGAGAGACACAACATCGCTCACATCTGTACGGAACGGAAGCGAGTAACACACACACGCACACACGCGCACACACACACACACGCTAACACACACACACACACACACACACACACACACACACACACACACACACACACACACACCAAGGAAAAAAAACAACAACAAAACCCTAGCATGAATGCTACACACGAATGATTCAAGTGAAATTAACACAGAAAAGTAACGATCAAATTTTCAACACAGATGTAAGAGACATAAAAGACTCTCACACAAACTGTGGAGATTGTGCGACACGGCAAAGAGGCGAGTTCCTCCTGCTTGGATTTTTATTTGGGGGGATCCCTCCTTGTCTGCCTGGCAACAGGGTGAGCAAAATCCCGCCACCGTTATCAGTTCCCTGTCGCTCATTATGATTGATCAAGCGGAAACGTCAAATCCATCTTTTCATTAGCCTGCACCCTAGCCTTTTTCATTAGTCTGCACGTCTGGAACTCGGACTTCTCGGTAACTGCGCCTGGTGGGTGAAGGGTGGAGGTTTTTCCGATCTCCCAGATCACCATATGTGCAGACTTGCTTGTGCCTGAACCACCTTCGTGTGTGTACACACCGAAGATCAAATACGCACGTTAAAGATCGTGTAATCCATGGCAGCGTTCGGTGGGTTATGGAAACAATAACAAACCTAGCATGCACACCCCTGAAAACGGAGCATGGCTGCCTACGTCGGGGGGTGGGGGGGGGGGTTGTAAAAACGGTCAAACAGGTAAAAGCCCACTCGTGTACATTCGAGTGAACGTTGGAGTTGCAGCCTACGAACGTTTGTCTACCTGTCTGTCTGCCTGCTTTTCTGTCTGTCTGCCTGCCTATCTGCCTGCCTTTCTTGTCTGTCTGTCCGTCTATCTGCCTGCCTTTCTTGTCTGTCCGTCTGTCTGTCTGCCTGCTTCTCTGCCTGCCTGTCTTTTCTATCTGTCTTTTCTATCTGTCTGCCTGCCTCTCTGCCTGCCTTTCTTGTCTGTCCGTCTGTCTGTCTGCCTGCCTGCCTGCCTGTCTGTCTGCCTGCATGCCTGTCTGTCTGTCTGTCTGCCTGCATGCCTCTCTGCCTACCTTTCTTGTCTGTCTCTGCCTGCCCATCTGTCTGCCTCCCTGCCTCTCTGTCTGTCTGCCTACCTGCCTGCCCATCTGTCTGCCTCCCTGCCTCTCTGTCTGTCTGTCTGTCTGCCTGCCTCTCTGTCTGTCTGCCTGCCCCTCTCTGTCTGCCTGCCTGCCTCCCTGCCTCTCTGTCTGCCTGCCTGCCTCTCTGTCTGTCTGCCTGCCTCCCTGCCTCTCTGTCTGCCTGCCCCTCTCTGTCTGCCTGCCTGCCTCCCTGCCTCTCTGTCTGCCTGCCTGCCTCTCTGTCTGTCTGTCTGTCTGTCTCTCTGTCTGCCTGCCTGCCTCTCTGTCTGTCTGTCTGCCTCTCTGTCTGTCTGTCTGCCTGCCTGCCTCTCTGTCTGCCTGCCTGCCTCTCTGTCTGTCTGCCTGCCTCTCTGTCTGTCTGCCTGCCTCCCTGCCTCTCTGTCTGCCTCCCTGCCTCTCTGTCTGCCTCTCTGTCTGTCTGCCTGCCTCTCTGTCTGTCTGCCTGCCTCCCTGCCTCTCTGTCTGCCTCCCTGCCTCTCTGCCTGCCTCCCTGCCTCTCTGTCTGTCTGCCTGCCTCCCTGCCTCTCTGTCTGCCTGCCTGCCTCTCTGTCTGTCTGCCTGCCTCCCTGCCTCTCTGTCTGCCTGCCTGCCTCTCTGCCTGCCTCTCTGTCTGTCTGCCTGCCTGCCTGCCTCTCTGTCTGTCTGCCTGCCTCTCTGCCTGCCTACCTGCCTGCCTCTCTGTCTGTCTGCCTGCCTCTCTGCCTCTCTGTCTGCCTGCCTGCCTCTCTGTCTGTCTGCCTGCCTCTCTGTCTGCCTCTCTGCCTGCCTGCCTGTCTCTCTGCCTGTCTGTCTGCCTGCCTGCCTCTCTGCCTGTCTGTCTGCCTGCCTCTCTGTCTGTCTGTCTGTCTGCCTGCCTCCTGTCTGTCTGTCTGTCTGCCTCTCTGTCTGCCTGCCTGCCTCTCTGCCTGCCTGCCTGCCTCTCTGTCTGCCTGCCTGCCTCCTCTCTGTCTGTCTGTCTGTCTATCTGTCTGCCTGCCTGCCTGCCTGCCCGTCTCTCTGCCTGCCTCTCTGTCTGCCTGCCTGCCTCTCTGTCTGTCTGTCTGTCTGCCTGCCTACCTCTCTTGTCTGACTGCCGGACTGCCTGTCTGTCCCTACTGGCTGTACATTCCTTTGACCACAGCAACCCTGGTCTGGTCACTATGTGATGGGTGTGGTTGTGTGTGTGTGTGTGTGTGTGTGTGTGTGTGTGTGTGTGTGTTTCTTTTTCTTTTCTTTCTTTTTTTTTAACCTTTTTTTTTTCAATTTGCAATTTTGATTACACGTATGCATTTAACATAAGTACTTAAATACATGAATACACGTATAGGATAAGAAACAGCACATAATAAATGAAACATAAAAAAAGGTTGAGAAAGACATGAAATACATAATGTCATATAGTGAGAATAGGAACTGCAGTTCAAGTATTTGTTTTGTTTTGTATTTCTTTTTATCACAACAAATTTCTGTGTGAAATTCGGGCTGCTCTCCCCAGGGAGAGCGCGTCGCTACACTACAGCGCCACCCCCCTTTGTTTTTTCTGCGTGCAGTTTTACTTGATTTTCCTGTCGAAGTGGATTTTTCTACGGAATTTTGCCAGGGGCAACCCTTTTGTTGCCGTGGGTTCTTTTACGTGCGCTAAGTGCATGCAAGCACACGGGACCTCGGTTTATCGTCTCATCCGAATGACTAGCGTCCAGACCACCACTCAAGGTCTAGTGGAGGGGAAGAAAATATCGGCAGCTGAGCCGTGATTCGAACCAGCGCGCTCAGATAGATCATTTGAATATATCCTCAAAAGTAAGGAGAAGAAAACAGCAACAACAACAAAACAGAGGAAAAAAAACACACCATTCCACCCAAATAATTCATTTCTGTATACCATAACACATTAGTCAAAATAATTCATTTCTGTATACACCATAACACATTAGTCAAAATAATTCATTTCTGTATACCATAACACATTAGTCAAAATAATTCATTTCTGTATACCATAACACATTAGTCAAAATAATTCATTTCTGTATACCATAATACATTAGTCAAAATAATTCATTTCTGTATACCATAACACATTAGTCAAAATAATTCATTTCTGTATACCATAACACATTAGTCAAAATAATTCATTTCTATATATACCATAACACATTACTCAAAATAATTCATTTCTGTATGCCATAACACATTAGTCAAAATAATTCATTTCTGTATACCGTAACACATTAGTCAAAATAATTCATTTCTGTATACCATAACACATTAGTCAAAATAATTCACTTCTATATGTCATAACACATTACTCAAAATAATTCATTTCTATATGCCATAACACATTACTCAAAATAATTCATTTCTATATGCCATAACACATTACTCAAAATAATTCATTTCTATATACCATAACACATTACTCAAAATAATTCATTTCTGTATGCCATAACACATTACTCAAAATAGTTCATTTCTATATGCCATAACATTACTCAAAATAATTCATTTCTATATACCATAACACATTACTCAAAATAATTCATTTCTGTATACCATAACACATTACTCAAAATAATTCATTTCTGTATACCATAACACATTACTCAAAATAATTCATTTCTGTATACCATAACACATTAGTCAAAATAATTCATTTCTGTATACCATAACACATTACTCAAAATAATTCATTTCTGTATACCATAACACATTACTCAAAATAATTCATTTCTGTATACCATAACACATTACTCAAAATAATTCATTTCTATACACCATAACACATTACTCAAAATAATTCATTTCTATATACCATAAGACATTACTCAAAATAATTCATTTCTTTTTGCCATAACACATTACTCAAAATAATTCATTTCTATATACCATAACACATTACTCAAAGTAATTCATTACTGTATGCCATAACACATTACTCAAAATAATTCATTTCTATATGCCATAACACATTACTCAAAATAATTCATTTCTATATACCATAACACATTACTCAAAATAATTCATTTCTATATACCATAACACATTACTCAAAATAATTCATTTCTGTATACCATAACACATTACTCAAAATAATTCATTTCTATATGCCATAACACATTACTCAAAATAATTCATTTCTATATGCCATAACACATTACTCAAAATAATTCATTTCTATATGCCATAACACATTACTCAAAATAATTCATTTCTATATACCATAACACAATACGTACTTTCTTTACCCAACAGTAAACCACTTTTAAAAAAATGTACCGTTAATTCACACAAAAGCATCCTTGAGATAAACACATTTGAGTATTTTAACTGTTAATAAATGTGCTTAGATAATGTTTTCAAACAAAGGTAAATAATGGTAGCCATTTTATCTTGAAGCTGTGTGTTTCACATGTAACTATTGCATTACATTCTTCAATTTTGTATCTTGAGGTAATATAATTCTGAAATGAATGACTATTTGGTAGGCATTTATCTAGTTCAAGTTCTGTCTGTCTGTCTTTGTCTGTGTGTGTCAGTGTTTGTGTGTTGTTGTTTTTTTGTTGTTGTTGTTGTCTTCTTAGGGGGCCGGGCGTGGGCGGCGAGGGGGGAGCAGGGAGATGCCGACGGCGGGAGGTGGGGCTCTGTACGCATTCCGCGTAGACTGGCAACCTTGTCATGGAGATAGCAACGTGGGTGTGTGTTGAGTGTTTGCTCAGTAGAGGCACGTGTGTGTCTCTGTGTGTGTGTGTGTGTGTCTGTGTATGTGTGTGTGTGTCTGTGTGTGTATGTGTGTGTTTGTTAGAGATCGAAATCGAAATCGAAACTTTGTTATTGATGGAAAAGGAATAGGCACTTATATGCCTGCTTTCATCCTACTCTCGTAAAGAAAATGTATAAACTAATCTAGGAAATACAAGAAGACTGAAAAAGAAAAGTAGGAAAAAAAATACATACACATTGCATGGCAACAACAACAAGAACAAATAAATGGCGTAGAAAATACGCAGTTCTCCACAAAATAACATAGTATGTATGTGCGTGAAGGAGAGAGGGAAGGAAGAAGGTTAGGAAGAAAGAGATGCGAAGAAGAAGAGAGGAAAACTGTCGAGAGAGAGAGAGAGAGGAGGGGTGGGGGAGGAAGGGAGGAAAGGAGATAGATACATAGACAAGGATATTGAGTTCAAGAGAATACATCATTTGTTTTTCAGTCTCAGTAATTTCAAGGATTCGTAGAACTTTGCTCTGACATTAGATGTTAATGATACAGTCTTTTGAAGACACTGAGACTGGAGTTTATATTAAGTGTGGATGAAATAGAATTCCATAAATATCCACCAGAGTATGTGAGACTTGTTTTATAAAGATCAATTCTTGGCCGAGGCAGGGTTATGTTATGTGTGTGACGGTGACTATTTTCCGGGAAATTACTTAAGAGAGAGGGTGGGGCATAACCTGATAATATTTTGAACATAAATATGGCTTTATTATATCTAAGTTTAATTTTCATTGGCAATATATCAAGTTCTATGTAATCAGAAACATAAAAAGGAAGATTTTAGAATAACTAATTTAAGAGTCACGCCTGTGAAGACTTAGGGGTGGTTTTAGAATGTTATCACTTGCTGAATCCCAGACAGTTGAGGCATAGTTTATATAAGATTCAATGTACGCGTGAAAAAATATTTTTCGAGTATGTAAATTTTTAAAAAATGTTTTATTTTAGAAGGTTGATATACCTTTTTGGAAACAGTTTTACATAACATTGATATGTGAGATATGTGATCAGACCAAGTCAAGTTGATATCAATAATTACTCCAAGAACTTTGTGACTGTCGACTTTTTCCATTATTTTAATATTTATAAAAAGGGAGGAGGAATTAGATGCAAGAGTATGACGCTTTTGTCTGGTTGTAGTCAACATGTATTTGGTTTTCTGTGGATGCAAACTCATGTGGTTTAGTTCGGGCCAGTCAGTTAATTGATTAATACTTTCTTGCAATGTTCTGGAAACTCGAGAGTTTAGAATTGTCAACGTGTAAAGTCGTATCGTCAGCAGTTCACAAAATGCAGTGATAAATAAAGGTAAATCATTTATATAAATGGAAAACAATATTGGTCCCAACACAGAACCCCGAGGAACACCATATTCAGTAGGTAAGAGAGAAGATTCTTTTCCATTAATTATCACTTGTTGTTTCCTATCAGATAAAAACGAGTGCAATGTAGTGTTTGATAAGCCATAAATTCTACGTTTTTTAAGAAGTGCATGATCAATCACATCAAAGGCTTTTGCAAAGTCTACAAATAGAACTCCAGTAAAGTTATTATTATTTATATTAGTCAGCCATTTGTCAAAAAACTAAAGATGTCAGTGCAGTGTGGCATTAATGATTAGGTCTGAAACCAGACTGACTTGGATGAAACAGATTAAAGGAATTAAAATGATTAAAAATGTGTTTTTTAATGCGGGTTTCTAGGGGGTTTGACAAAGTAGACAAGATTGAAATTGGTATATAATTTGAAGGGTTTGTTTGATTGCCTGACTTGTACAGCGGGATGACTTTTGCCAGTTTAAATGCCTTGGGAAACTGATTTTTCGTTATACATAAATTTAAGTGTAAGTAAGGGTTTCAGAAACAACTGGTGCAGAAAGTTTCAAAATTTTACTATCAGTTCCATCCAAGCCTCTGGTTCCAGTTTGTTTTAAGTGTGATAATGCATTGTATACTTCATGAACAGCCATTTAGGGATTTTTTTTGGTCAGACGAAATATTTTTTTTTTACTTACAGAATTCACTTAAACCTTCAAGAGTATTATTTAGAGACCTATCAGATTTTACAGTTGAACTACCTGTTTCACAAAAATGTCTGTTACGTTTATCAGGAGACATATCACTGACTGATGTACTTTTAGTATTGGCATTACGATTAGTGATCTGGTTTATCGATTTCCAGACTGATTTACTGTCAGCTTTTGAAGAAACTAGTTCTTGAAAATATTTCTTTTTAGCAACACGCTTCAGATATTTAACCAAATTCCTTTGTTTAGCTTACTCTTCTTTGGTTCCTGTTTTTCGTACGGCAAATCCATGGCATTTGAAGATCTTGTGTAAGCCATGGTACTTTCGAATTAATGCTAACACGTTTAGATTTCAATGGAGCATGTTTATCACACACATTTAAAAAATTATTATGCCAAACCTCAAATGCCTCATCAGGATCTGTGAACTGATCAACAGTAGAAGTATGCGAATCAAACAAAAGCTTATCTGGATCGAATTTTGAAAAGTCTCTATATCGAATTAATATGTGACAATTTCTAGGAACTTTAACACCTTTCTTTAACCATGTTAAATAGGAAAGTGGCCACAGCAACCATAAGCTGGTGAACATGTCTCAACTATATTATGTATTGTAGATGCATAAATGTGATCAGTAAGAGATTGTGAAGATGGAGTAACTCTGGGTGGCCTATCTATCAATTGGGTAAGATGAAATGATTCCACAGTATGTGTCCATAATTTATTAAGTTTTAATAAATCAGTATTGAAGTCGCCCAATAATATCAATTCATCAGAAAAAGAAGTAACGTCCTCCATCAATAGAGTAAAATTTTCCCTCCATTTTCCCTCCAATGAACATATTCAGCTGGATTTCTATAAATAAAACCCAAATGAACTGGTTTACGTCTTTTAAAGTTGACTTGTATCCATAAGGATTCAATACAATGAAGATCAGGGAGATGCGCTTGTTTAAAATCAATGCTCTGATGGACATATATCAATAACCCTGTTTCCATAGACTTCTTCAATTATTTTAATATTTATAAAAAGGGAGGAGGAATTAGATGCAAGAGTATGACGCTTTTGTCTGGTTGTAATCAACATGTATTTGGTTTTCTGTGGATGCAAACTCATGTGGTTTAGTTCGGGCTAGTCAGTTAATTGATTAATACTTACATGCAATGTTCTGGAAACTCGAGAGTTTAGAATTGTCAACGTGTAAAGTCGTATCGTCAGCAGTTCACAGAATGCAGTGATATATCAATAACCCTGTTTCCATAGTACGCGCAGGATCTCTACGGACAACATTATATACCCTGTCATTTTTAATTCAGAATCACATATATTGTGAGATAATCGAGATTCAGCTATCCCAAAAACATGAAAATAGGCACCAGAATTAGGTAAAATAAGCGATACATCTGATCTGTCAGTTTACTGACAACATGATTGATATTCAGAAATCCAACTCTCAAGGCCATCTTTTGACGACAACATGTCAAGCGTGCTAGGCAGTGTGCTCTACACTTCAAGAGAAAGTGCAAAATTACAGCAAACATACAATAATCACAGTGTGAGGGTCAGCAGCACAAATGTCAACAACTAAACACGGTAATTTACAGTAGATAAGAGACGAAATATCCAAATCAGTTTCAGTTTCAGTTTCAGTAGCTCAAGGAGGCGTCACTGCGTTCGGACAAATCCATATACGCTACACCACATCTGCCAAGCAGATGCCTGACCAGCAGCGTAACCCAACGCGCTTAGTCAGGCCTTGGGAGAAAAAAAAAGGTGAATAAATAATAGATAAGCTTAAATAAATAAATAAATAAATAAATAAATAAATCACAAGCAAAAAGTAGAAGAAAAAAAATACCGACACGAAAAAAGACGTTTCACAAAACCGCTTATGAGTACAATCAGTTTCAGTAGTACAAGGTATCAATCACTAAGTACTTTCACTTTTCTCTAAATGTCAGGGCAAATGTCACAATTATTGCACCACAAGTCAACAATACAGCTTTCATGATGGCCCGGCAAATTAGTGGGTATTTTATAACAATCATACATACACGCACGCACGAACGGCACGCGCACGATCACACACACACACACACACACACACACACACACACACACTACATATTTATGTACACGTGTGTGTGTGTGAGTGTGTGTGTGTGTGTTAGAGAGAGAGAGAGAGAGAGTGTGTGTGTGTGTGTGTGTTAGAGAGAGAGAGTGTGTGTGTGTGTGTGAGTGAGTGAGTGTGTGTGCGTGTTTATGTGTTAGAGAGAGTGTGTGTGTGTGTGTGTGTTAGAGAGAGAAAGAAAGAGAGAGAGAGAGTGTGTGTGTGTGTGTGTGCGTATCCGTGTGGGCGTGCGTGCGTGCGTGCGTGTGTGTGTGTGTGTGTGTGTGTGTGTGTGTGCGCGCACAGTATCTAGACGTCAGAGTATTGATAGATCATCCAGCAGGCCTTCCATCAGTATCTGTTAGACGTCATCAGTTTAACGAATCACTAACAGCCCTGCCAGTGTCACACAGGACCGCTCTTCTTCTCAAAAAGGTCATCCTCATCAAATTCTATCCTACGGTATATAATCTTTTAATGTTTTGTTGTTTTTTTGTTTTGTTTTGTTTTGTTGTTTTTGTTTTTGTTTTTTTGTGGGTTTTTTTTTTTGGTTTGTTTGTTTGGGGTTTTTTTTAGTACCAGAAGTCATATTATTTGAAAGACCATATTCATTATATTCCCAAAACAGGTTTTTTGATTTTTTGTGTTCTGATGATTATTATAATCCAGTTTTTTTTATGGTTTGCCATGACTGCTTCTGCGCTGTTTATGATGAGTGAATCATCTGGAAGTACGTATAATCTGTAGTCGTACTGTAACATTTGTCTGGGTACTAATAAATCCATATACGCTACACCACATCTGCCAAGCAGATGCCTGACCAGCAGCGTAACCCAACGCGCTTAGTCAGGCCTTGAGAAAAAAAAACCAACAACAACAAAAAACAAAAACAAAAAAGTATATGGATTTGTCCGAACGCAGTGACGCCTCCTTGAGCAACTGAAACTGAAACTGTTGTTATGGTTGTTTGTTTGTTTGTTTCCTCAACACCTGATGTCGCTGGTCAGGCATCTGCCTTTCCAGATGTGGTGTAGCGTATATGGATTTGTCCGATAGCAGTGAGTAATCCAACTGAACTGAACTGGTATGGTTGGTAGTGAGTGATTTTGACTAAGGGAACGTCTGTTTCGTGTTAGTGCACATGTGTGTGGTGTGTGTGTGTGTGTGTGTGTGTGTGTGTGAAACTGTTTTTTTTTGTGTGTGTGTGTTTTTTTTTTATTAGTACCCAGACAAATGTCACAAGAAAAGATAAGGTCCACAATGCAAGTATTCAATTCATTACAGTACGACTACAGATTATACGTACTTCCAGATGGTAACTAGTTATCAAAGCACCCACGCATTATTTATGACAGTGTTATCTCTGTGAATAATAGCCTTTTTTTTTTCTTCCAGTGATCAAGAGCAACAACAACAACAAAATATGCGAAGAAGGCACAGCAAGTAGGTATTTTGCCTTGCACTGTCCGGATCAAATGCAAACATAAACAGCGCAGAAGCAGTCATGGCAAACGGTAAAAAAAAAAAAAAGAAAAAAAAGCTGGATTATAATAATCATCAGGACACAAAAAATCAAAAAAACCTGTTTGGGGAATATAATGAATATGGTCTTTCAAAAAACACCCACCAAGGATTGAACAGATTCACTAATCATAACACGTTCTGAGTTAACGGATTGAACAGATTCACTAATCATGACACGTTCTGAGTTAATGGATTGAACAGATTCACTAATCATGACACGTTCTGAGTTAATGGATTGAACAGATTCACTAATCATGACACGTTGTGAGTTAATGGATTGAACAGATTCACTAATCATAACACGTTGTGAGTTAATGGATTGAACAGATTCACTAATCATAACACGTTGTGAGTTAATGGATTGAACAGATTCACTAATCATAACACGTTGTGAGTTAATGCATTGAACAGATTCACTAATCATAACACGTTCTGAGTTAACGGATTGAACAAATTCACTAATCATGACACGTTGTGAGTTAATGGATTGAACAAATTCACTAATCATGACACGTTGTGAGTTAACGGATTGAACAGATTCACTAATCATAACACGTTGTGAGTTAATGAATTGAACGGATTCACTAATCATAACACGTTGTGAGTTAATGGATTGAACAGATTCACTAATCATGACACGTTGTGAGTTAATGGATTGAACAGATTCACTAATCATAACACGTTGTGAGTTAATGGATTGAACATATTCACTAATCATAACACGTTGTGAGTTAATGGATTGAACAGATTCACTAATCATAACACGTTGTGAGTTCATGGATTGAACAGATTCACTAATCATAACACGTTCTGAGTTAACGGATTGAACAGATTCACTAATCATGACACGTTGTGAGTTAATGGATTGAACAGATTCACTAATCATAACACGTTCTGAGTTCATGGATTGAACAGATTCACTAATCATAACACGTTGTGAGTTCATGGATTGAACAGATTCACTAATCATAACACGTTCTGAGTTAACGGATTGAACAGATTCACTAATCATAACACGTTCTGAGTTAACGGATTGAACAGATTCACTAATCATGACACGTTGTGAGTTAATGAATTGAACGGATTCACTAATCATAACACGTTCTGAGTTCATGGTTCTCTTCGCTTCCTTTAACCTCTGTGACACTTTTTTTTTTCTTTTTCTTTTTTTTTAGGGTATGACGAATTGGCGTGTGTGGGTTGAGGCTGGGGGGGGGGAGAGGTGGGGCATGTATTTATGATTATGTACACACTTTTAATGATGTACTTCTTTATCCATTTCAGTAGGAAAGATGCACATCTTTCGTGCGTGCGTGCGTGCGTGTGTGTGTGTGTGTGTGTGTGTGTGTGTGGAAACAAAATCGAGAGATCCTTTTGATTATGCAGGTTGCTTTATGGGTCAACTACAAAAGGCTTTTCATTGCGTGCACAACAATCAGAGTGCATCAGGTTATTCCAGGGACACGCACTTGCACCGTGAACAGCTTGGAAAACAGCGCTTCAGAAATCGAGAGTTCATCCAAAATGTGCTATTATTCAGCTGTTCATGAAATGACAGCGGTAGATTTCACTATTTAAAAAGAAGAATAAGAAAATGCAAAATTGGTGTGTGTGTGTGTGTGTGTGTGTGTGTGTGTGTGTGTGAATGGGGGTGGGGGGAAAGGGGTTTGGCAGACGGGGGTGGGGTGGGGGAGGAGTATTGGAAAAAGGGTCTGGTATGTATTATACATAATTATTATGTACCACATGTCAGACTGTGACATGACACCAAGCCTGGTGGGCTGCGGTGGAGGGAGAGAGAGGGGGGAGAGGGAGGGAATTAATAATGAAGGGTCCAGAGCTCTCCGATATCGCACAACATCTGTCACGTGATTGAAGAGCTCCCACATCACTACTATGTCATCTTGTGTGTGCGTCTGTGTGTCTGTCTGTGTCTCTCTGTGTGTGGAGTGGTCACCTCAGCAGTAAAGCGTCCGTGATGGGAAAACACAAGAGAGAGAATCTGAGCGTGCAGGATCGAATCCCACACACGTCGGAAATTACCCCCCGCACGCCCCCCCCCCCCCCCCCCTCCCACACACACACACACACACACTCCCCACCCGCCCACCACCCTCTTCAGTAGACCTTGAGTGGTGGTGTGGGTGCTAGTCATTCGGATGAGACGATAAACCGACATCTCGTATACAGCATATGCACTTTGCGCACGTAAAAGAACCCACGATAACAAAAAGAGTTCTTGGTAGAATTACGTTGAAAAAAAAAATCCAATTTGATAGTAAGACAACTACACGTAGTGACAGAGAAACACGGGTGGTGCTGCTCTGTCTGTTGTGGCGTGCTGTCCCAGGGAAGGAAGGGCAGCATCCCATTTCGCACAGAGAAATCTGTTGTGACAAAATGTAATACGAAACAGTTACAAATGGTTTGATGGTTTGGTGGGTAGTAGAAGAGGGGCGAGACCGTCGGCTTCATCTGGCTGCATCAGACCTGTGTGTGTGTGTGTGGTTTGATGGATATCAGAAGAGGGGTCAGACATGTGTGTATGTGTGGTTTGATGGATATCAGAAGAGGGGTCAGACATGTGTGTATGTGTGGTTTGTTGGATATCAGAAGAGGGGTCAGACATGTGTGTATGTGTGGTTTGTTGGATATTAGAAGAGGCGTCAGACATGTGTGTATGTGTGGTTTGATGGATATCAGAAGAGGTATCAAACATGTTTGTATGTCTGGTTTGATGGATATCAGAAGAGGGGTCAGACATGTGTGTATGTCTGGTTTGATGGATATCAGAAGAGGGGTCAGACATGTGAGTATGTGTGGTTTGATGGATATCAGAAGAGGGGTCAGACATGTGTGTATGTGTGGTTTGATGGATATCAGAAGAGAGGTCAGACATGTGTGTATGTGTGGTTTGATGGATATCAGAAGAGGGGTCAGACATGTGTGTATGTGTGGTTTGATGGATATCAGAAGAGGGGTCAGACATGTGTGTATGTGTGGTTTGATGGATATCAGAAGAGGGGTCAGACATGTGTGTATGTGTGGTTTGATGGATATCAGAAGAGGGGTCAGACATGTGTGTATGTGTGGTTTGTTGGATATTAGAAGAGGCGTCAGATATGTGTGTATGTGTGGTTTGTTGGATATCAGAAGAAGGGTCAGACATGTGTGTATGTGTGGTTTGATGGATATCAGAAGATGCATCAGACATGTGTGTATGTGTGGTTTGATGGATATCAGAAGAAGGGTCAGACATGTGTGTATGTGTGGTTTGTTGGATATCAGAAGAGGGGTCAGACATGTGTCTATGTGTGGTTTGATGGATATTAGAAGAGGCGTCAGACATGTGTGTATGTCTGGTTTCATGGATATCAGAAGAGGGGTCAGACATGTGTGTATGTCTGGTTTGATGGATATCAGAAGAGGGGTCAGACATGTGTGTATGTCTGGTTTGATGGATATTACAAGAGGGGTCAGACATGTGTGTATGTCTGGTTTGATGGATATCAGAAGAGGGGTCAGACATGTGTGTATGTCTGGTTTGATGGATATCAGAAGAAGGGTCAGACATGTGTGTATGTGTATGGTTTGATGGCTATCAGAAGAGGGGTCAGACATGTGTGTATATGTGGTTTGATGGATATCAGAAGAAGGGTCAGACATGTGTGTATGTGTGTGGTTTGATGGCTATCAGAAGAGGGGTCAGACATGTGTGTATGTGTGGTTTGTTGGATATCAGAAGAGGGGTCAGACATGTGTGTATGTGTGGTTTGATGGATATCAGAAGAGGGGTCAGACATGTGTGTATGTCTGGTTTGATGGATATCAGAAGAGGGGTCAGACATGTGTGTATGTGTGGTTTGATGGATATCAGAAGAGGGGTCAGACATATGTGTATGTCTTTGTTGGATATTAGACGAGGGGTCAGACATGTGTGTATGTGTGGTTTGATGGCTATCAGAAGAGGGGTCAGACATGTGTCTCTCTTTGTTGGATATCAGAATAGGGGTCAGACATGTGTGTATGTGTTTGTTGGATATCAGAAGAGGAGTCAA
>NC_134904.1:6251015-6256015 GCF_041734735.1 Babylonia areolata | reverse complement strand
TTTGTGAGGTGGTAACAACGGCATAGCAGATAGGTTGGTGAGGTGGCAACACGGCATAGCAGACACAGATTGGTGAGGTGGCAACAACGGCATAGCAGACACAGGTTGGTGAGGTGGCAACACGGCATAGCAGATAGGTTGGTGAGGTGGCAACAACGGCATAGCAGACACAGGTTGGTGAGGTGGCAACACGGCATAGCAGATAGGTTGGTGAGGTGGCAACAACGGCATAGCAGACACAGGTTGGTGAGGTGGCAACGCGGCATATCAGACAGGTTGGTGAGGTGGCAACACGGCATAGCAGACACAGGTTGGTGAGGTGACAACAACGGCATAGCAGACAGGTTGGTGAGGTGGCAACAACGGCATAGCAGACAGGTTGGTGAGGTGGCAACACGGCATAGCAGACATGGTGGTGAGGTGGCAACAACGGCATAGCAGACAGGTTGGTGAGGTGGCAACAACGGCATAGCAGACAGGTTGGTGAGGTGGCAACAACGGCATAGCAGACACAGGTTGGTGAGGTGGCAACAACGGCATAGCAGACACAGGTTGGTGAGGTGGCAACAACGGCATAGCAGACACAGGTTGGTGAGGTGGCAACACGGCATAGCACACAGGTAGGCATTTCTATTAGCACAGCAGGTAGTACCGCGGCATTCGCCGGGCTGGGGGCCGGGGGGGAGGGGGGGGGGGGGGGAGGCGAAGAAGTAAAAAGGCAAGCAACAAACTTGACTGCATCCAGCGTGGCCTCTTTGAGTTTGTGGTGGCGAGAGCGAGTGAGAGGCCAGGGTTGTCGGATGGAATGATACTGGGGAGGTAAGCGAAGTGATTTGACGTTCGTTCGTTCGTTGGTGCTGGGCAAAGCTTTTTTGACTCACTTGTGCAAACAAAGTGAGTCTATGTTTTAACCCGGTGTTCGGTTGTCTGTGTGTGTGTGTGTCTGTGTGTCCGTGGTGAACTTTAACATTGACATTTTCTCTGCAAATACTTTGTCAGCTGACACCAAATTCGGCATAAAAAGTAGGAAAAATTCAGTTCTTTCCACTCATCTTGTTTAAAACAATATTGCACCTCTGGGATGGGCTAAAAAACAACAACAAAAAAATGAAGCCTAATTATATGCAAACTGCATTTACTGTTATATTTACATTTTTTGTATTCTCTAAACTTGGCACTTTGATCTGATATTCTGACCCAACAACAAGAGCAGTCATTATTATCAATGTTCTGTTCAAACAGGAACTTCTTTTGCTAAGCATGGAAGTTTTATTTATTTTGCAAACGTTTTTGGTGCAGATAGTAAAAAAAAAAAAAAGGGAAATTACTCTGTAATTAATGCTACGGGAGTTAATTTGCTTTAAACTGATCTTTCTCATCTTAAACATTACATTTTGAAATTATACTCAATACATAAAAAGCTTGGATTTTTTTTTTTTTTTTTTTTTTTTTTTTTTTTTTTTGGTGTATCACAAGTGAGTCTTGAAGGCCTTGCCTCTCTTGTTTCTTTTCGTTTCGTTTTCCCGCCTGTTTCTGCCGGTTGGCTGGTTGCTGTTTGTTGTTGTTGACTGTGCTTTCATATCTGTGAAACTGCATGTTTGGTGCATTTCTGTTGTGCATGTGTGGGTGTGGGTGTGAATGTGTGTCTTCATGTTTTACATTTATTCGCTTATTTATCACCATTGTTGTCTTATTTATTTATTTATTTTTTTAATCATTTTATTAGTATTACTATTATTATTACTACTACCTTTTTCTATATTATAATTATTATTCATTTATTTATTTATTTATGTAAGCTTATCTATTATTTATTCCCCCGTTTTTTGTTGTTTTTTTGTTGTTTTTTCTCAAGGCCTGACTAAGCGCGTTGGGTTACGCTGCTGGTCAGGCATCTGCTTGGCAGATGTGGTGTAGCGTATATGGTTTGTCCGAACGCAGTGACGCCTCCTTGAGCAACTGAAACTGAAACTGTTGTTATGGTTGTTTGTTTGTTTGTTTCCTCAACACCTGATGTCGCTGGTCAGGCATCTGCCTTTCCAGATGTGGTGTAGCGTATATGGATTTGTCCGATAGCAGTGAGTAATCCAACTGAACTGAACTGGTATGGTTGGTAGTGGGTGATTTTGACTACGGGAACGTCTGTTTCGTGTTAGTGTACATGTGTGGTGTGTGTGTGTGTGTGTGTGTGTGTGTGTGTGTGTTGTATGCGTCTGTGTCTGTGTGTTCTGTCTTTCTGTCTCTCTCTCTCTCTCTCTTTCATTATCGCTTCTTTCGCCCATTCTCCTCTCCCCCCCCCCCCCTCTCTCTCTCTCTCTCTCTCCATGCCACTAACACACACACACACACACACACACACACACACACACACACACACACACGCACACACACACACACACGCACGCACGCACTCACACACACACACACACACGCACACATGCACACGCTTGCTTGCTTGAGTTGTTCCATGTCGTCAATGGATCAGTCACTGAGAAGCCGGATGATGATGTTCGTGACTGTGTCTTATCAGTATCTCTTTACCGTGTCTGTGTCTTGTTAGTATCTCTCTACCGTGTCTGTGTCTTATCAGTGTCTCTCTACCGTGTCTGTGTCTTATTAGTGTCTCTCTACCGTGTCAGTGTCTTATTAGTGTCTCTGTACCGTGACTGTGTCTTATCAGTGTCTCTCTACCGTGTCTGTGTCTTATCAGTGTCTCTCTACCGTGTCTGTGTCTTATCAGTGTCTCTCTACCGTGTCTGTGTCTTATTAGTATCTCTCTACCGTGTCTGTGTCTTATCAGTATCTCTCTACCGTGTCTGTGTCTTATTAGTGTCTCTGTACCGTGTCTGTGTCTTATTAGTGTCTCTCTACCGTGTCTGTGTCTTATCAGTGTCTCTCTACCGTGTCTGTGTCTTATCAGTGTCTCTCTACCGTGTCTGTGTCTTATTAGTATCTCTCTACCGTGTCTGTGTCTTATCAGTGTCTCTCTACCGTGTCTGTGTCTTATCAGTCCACGGTCTCCTACTGTGTCTGTGTCTTATCAGTATCTCTCTACCGTGTCTGTGTCTTATCAGTGTCTTTCCACCGTGTCTGTGTCTTATCAGTATCTCTCTACCGTGTCTGTGTCTTATAAGTGTCTCTCTACCGTGTCTGTGTCTTATTATTATCTCTCTACCGTGTCTGTGTCTTATCAGTATCTCTCTACCGTGTCTGTGTCTGATTAGTATCTCTCTACCGTGTCTGTGTCTTATCAGTATCTCTCTACCGTGTCTGTGTCTTATTAGTATCTCTCTACCGTGTCTGTGTCTTATCAGTATCTCTCTACCGTGTCTGTGTCTTATTAGTGTCTCTCTACCGTGTCTGTGTCTTATTAGTGTCTCTCTACCGTGTCTGTGTCTTATCAGTGTCTCTGTACCGTGTCTGTGTCTTATCAGTGTCTCTCCACCGTGTCTGTGTCTTATTAGTATCTCTCTACCGTGTCTGTGTCTTATCAGTATCTCTCTACCGTGTCTGTTTCTTATTAGTATCTCTCTACCGTGTCTGTGTCTTATCAGTGTCTCTCTACCGCGTCTGTGTCTTATTAGTGTCTCTCTATCGTGTCTGTCTTATCAGTGTCTCTGTACCGTGTCTGTGTCTTATTGGTGTCTCTCTACCGTGTCTGTGTCTTATCAGTCTGTTTCTACCGTGTCTGTGTCTTATCAGTGTCTCTCTACCGTGTCTGTGTCTTATCAGTGTCTCTCTACCGTGTCTGTGTCTTATTAGTGTCTCTCTACCGTGTCTGTGTCTTATCAGTCTGTTTCTACCGTGTCTGTGTCTTATCAGTGTGTTTCTACCGTGTCCAGAATTACACCAAGGTACTTGTAAGTATTAACCCGTTCAACAGCCTCTCCCTTGATGACAATTTCATTCGTTCTTGGTTTCTTCTTCCGGAAATCAATAACAAGTTCTTTAGTTTTCTTGACATTTAGCTCTGGGTAACTAGTTAGCATGGCACCAAGTGGTAAAATTGTCATGTCCCTGTCTGTCTGTACTCTACTCTGTCTCATTGTCATCAGTTAACAGTTCTGTCAGAGCTGAATCGTCAGCGAACTTGACGAGCGGACAGGATTCTGTGCCAATTCTGCAGTCAGCTGTATTCATAGTTCTTCCCCTACTACTACTACTACTACTGCTACTGCTGCTGCTACTTGTTACTGCTGTATATATTTGCACGTTGTATCAACCTTATTTATTTATTTATTTAGTCAGTCATTGATTCGTGTTTCTACCACAGGCTATTACCTCAGTTGCTGAACGTCATGTGTATGTGTGTTTGTGTTTTACAGACACGAGGCTTTGCTGCAACAACAGCTTCTTCTTCTTCGTCTTCGTCTTCTTCGTCGACACCACAGCCAAGATGGCTACTAGACCCCACTACCACCACCACCACCACTACCACCACCACCACCGTCGCCACCACTCCTCTTCCCCCTCCTCCTCTCTCCTTCTGCCCCCCTTGCTGCTCTTGCTGCTCCTGTCCGCGGCAGGTGTGCCAGCTGGGGTGGGGGGTCTGGACTTCGGGTACCACGACGAGCAGGCCCTGCATGCCTTCCTGGTCAACGTCACCCGGACCTACCCGGTCATCACCCGCCTCTACTCCATCGGCCACAGCGTGCAGGGTGGGTGAGATAAAAAAAACAACCAAACATCATCATCAGTAATTATCAATCACAGGATTAGGGTTAGGATTGTGAATATTGTGATGATGGTACTGATTGTTTTTGGTTTTGTTTTTATTTATTTCATCATCATCATCATCATCATCATCATCATCTCTCTCTCTCTCTCTCTCTCTCTCTCTCTCTCTCTCTCTCTCTCTCTCTCTCTCTCTGTATATGTACACACACACACACACACACACACACACACACACACACACACACACACACACACACACACACACACTTATAGTGAAAAGACGTTAAACTAAAGAACGAACGAACACACACACACACACACAC
>NC_134904.1:6238515-6246015 GCF_041734735.1 Babylonia areolata | reverse complement strand
TATGCAGGACTATGAGTGTGTGTATGTGTGTGTGTGTGTGTGTGTGTATGTGTGTGTGTGTGTCTGTCTGTCTGTCTGTCTGTCTGTGTTGATGTCTGTATTTGTGGTTTTGAGTGTTAGTGTGTGTGTGTGCGAGTAGGGAGTATGGGGGTTCGTTCGTTGTCTTGCTTAACGTCTATCCACATTTGCGGTTTTAGACGAAAATCCATTATCTCCCCCACCCATAATGGAGTCTCCAGTCTGACCGACGGACGAGTAAGCAGGCAGGCCTATCTGTCGGTGTGTGTCCTCATATGGGAGAAGAGGCCGATTCTGGATGCGCAGCACTTCCCACAGGTGTTGCAAGGGAAAACGTCTCCAGAAGTTGAGCCCTGCTTCCTTCGCTCACGCTTCTCCTTAATGGCCAGCGTTCTCTTGTTTTCAAACGTCTTTATGCCACTAGAGCACAGCATCCTCCAGCGAGAGCGGTCAAGGGCATCAGTTTCCCAGGAAGCGATGTCTATGTCACAGGCTTTGAGGTTTGTCTTCAAGGTGTCCTTGAAGTGCTTGAAGGGTCTTCCAAGTTCGCGGTGGCCTTCCTTCAGCTGGCCATACAAGAGCATCTGTCATGCGGGCAACGTGTCCTGTCCAGCGTAGCTGGCACTGGATCAGCATGCTTTCGATGCTGGGCAGGCCTGCTCCTCTCTAGGACCTGGAGGTTGGAGACCCTGTCCTGCCACTTTATGCCAAGGATCTTTCGTAGGCATCTCTGTTGAAACTGCTCAAGTTGTTGAATGTGACGGTGATACGTCGTCCATGTTTCACAGCAGTACAACAAGGTGGTCAGCACAACAGCGCTTTAGGTTTTGATTTTGGTGCTGAGCCTGATGCCTTTGTTGTTCCACAGCCTATGTTGAGTCTGTCAAAGGCGGAGCTGGCCTTGGCGATGCGCAGCGTCACTTCTGCATCAAGGGCTCCGTTGCTGCATAGGGTGCTGCCCAGGTAGCAAAACTTGTCGTCTGACTTGATCTCTGTGTCGTCGATCTTGGCGTTCTGTGAGCTAGCTGGTTGGTCCATGGACTCCATCTTGCTAAGGCTGATGGTGAGTCCAAAGCGCCTGCAGGAGGTTGAAAACCTGTCCATAATGCTGCATGTCCTCATAGGTGTGCAGCAAGCATGCAGTCATCAGCGAAGAAGAACTCTCTCAACAGTGCCTCAAACACCCTGGACCTGGCGTGGAGTCGCCGCAAGTTGAAAAGTTTGCCATCTGTGCGAAACTGGATGTAGATGCCCCGGTCACAGTCTTGGAAGGCGTCAATCAGCATGGCAGAGAAGAGAATGGAGAACAGTGTGGGTGCCAGGACGCAGCCCTGCTTCACTCCATTTACCACAGGGAACGGATCCGACATGTCAGTATTTTCCTGTACTCTCGCCTGCATGCCATCGTGGAATGACGCAATCAGCTGGATTAGGCTCTCTGGGCAGCCGAACAGGAGGATCTTCCACAGACCACGGCGGTTCACCGTGTCGAAGGCCTTAGTCAGGTCTACAAAGGCCATGTGGAGCTCCTTGTTCTGCTCACGGCACTTCTCTTGCATCTAGCGTACGGCAAACACCATGTCACATGTTCCCCTGCTTGAGCGGAAGCCGCACTGTGCTTCAGGGATGACTGTGTTGGAGACATGGTCAACCAGTTTAGTATGATGCAGGCGAAGATCTTGCCGGCGATGCAGAGGAGAGAGATTCTACGGTGGTTATCGCAGGATGTTTTGTCTCCCTTCCGTTTGTAAATGTGGACAATTGAAGCATCTTTGAAATCCTGGGGGACCTCGCCTCTCTCTCAGATAGACTGGAACAGGGCGGTCAGCTTGTCTGTCAGCACCTCGCTTCCATACTTGTAGATACCAGCCTGGATTCCATCCGCTCCTGGTGCTTTTCCTGACGTTGTCAGCTTCAGGGCCTTCCGGGTCTCGGCCTTGGTGGGAGGGGCAGCTAGCGAGTCACTGACTGGTAGCTGTGGGAGGGCTGCAATTACCTCGTCAAATACGGACGAGTCCCTGTTGAGGATGGTGTTGAAGTACTCTGCCCAGCGGGCAAGGATGTCTTTCCTGTCTGTCAGGAGGGTGGTCTGGTCCGAGGCTCGGACAGGGGTCGATCCTGTGACTCTCGGCCCATACACAGCTCGGAGACCATCATGGAAAGTCTTCATGTCGTGAGCATCAGCAGCGGACTGAAGATCTTCGGACTTTCTCTCCCACCAGGTGTTCTTCATCTCACGATGTACGAGTTGCCTGGTTTGCAAGAACTGGTCCTTCTTCCTCCCCCACCCACCTTTGCCTTAAATCATCACTACTTTCCCTGTTCCTCTCTCCTCAATTAGCATAAAAAAGGAAGAAGAATATAAACGAAATAAAATAAACTAACTAGTCAACCAGTAGAATCACAACAAAGAGCCAGTTGAGCTCCAAATCAGACTCTGAACTATTTCAAATACATGTCGATTATCATATAAGACATTTCTGATGGAAGCAGATGGAACTGCAGATTTTTTAAAGGACATAGGTAAATATGGTTTTAACTGTTCACATTTGTAGATGATATGCACGGGGGTAATTTAATTGCCGCAAGTCACATTTGAAGTATATTTTGTTTTTATGGCATCCAGACGTGGTCTGTATAGACTGATGAGCCTTCTGCTACTGTGATGTCCTTTTGTTTTAAAAGAAAACATGCGATCATGTTTTTTTTCGCGAGCTATTGTCAGCATTTTCTCTGTCAGGATCAGATCCTGTTTTAGTTTATTGACATGGTTCCAGCAAGTTTTCTCCAGCAGAGAATAACCTTCTTGTAATGAATATGGGGGTGTAAGTGTGCTTGTGTGTGTGTGTGTGCTCGCGCGCGTGTGTGTTTGTGTGTGTGTGCGCGCGTGCGCGTTAGCGCGCGACTTGTATTTCTTTCTTTCTTTGTTTGATTAAATGTGATGGTGTCGGGGTAAGGGTAGGGTTGGAGTGGAGTGAAGATAGGTAGAATAGAGGGTAAGGGTGTAGGAATGGAATGAGGGATTAGGAGTTGTAGAAGATAGCAGGTTCCCGTGCAGGCAGAAGCATATGAAAGCGGAAGCCCTTTCAATGGTTTATTCACTACAGTTATTACAGGAAAACAGTGCAGTGATACGTAGCGAGATGTGGGAACAACACTGCGAAAACGTCGTCTGCTGTAGCTCGTGTGTGAGCAGTTTTTGAAGCAAGCATAGGGCTTGGTTACATAAAAAAACAAAAACAGCATTTATCACTCTCTTTTTTCTTTCAGGCGGCATGCAGGACTATAACTACGTGCGGGGCAGCTGCTACGAGCTGACGCTGGAGCTGTCGTGCTGCAAGTACCCCGCGCCCTCCCAGCTGAAGACGTTCTGGGAGGACAACAGAGAGGCCCTCCTCGCCCTCCTCCTGCAAGTCCACATGGGTCCGTCATTATGATGATGATGATGATAATAATTATAATGATGACTATGGTAGTAAGGACAATGCTACATACATACATAGATAATCATATATATATATATATATATATAGAGAGAGAGAGAGAGAGAGAGAGAGATGTATTTATGTATATATGTATATGTACACTAATCACAAACACACACACACACACACACACACACACACACACACACACACACACACACACACACACACACACACACACACACACACACACACACACACACACACACACACACACACAGGCTCGAAGAAGAAGAACGATGATGATGTTGATGGTGATATTGATACTGTGGTGATGATGATGATGATGATGATGATGATGATAATGATGATGGTGGTGGTGATGATGAAACTGGTGGAGATGATGATGATGATGATAACGATGATGACTATGCCGATGACCACGTTGTAGACACGACGACGACGACGTTTCAGTTTCAGTTTCAGTAGCTCAAGGAGGCGTCACTGCGTTCGGACAAATCCATATACGCTACACCACATCTGCCAAGCAGATGCCTGACCAGCAGTGTAACCCAACGCGCTTAGTCAGGCCTTGAAAAAAAAAATATATATATATATATACGACGACGACGATGATGATGATGATGATGGTGACGTTCCAGGCGTGAAAGGCGTGGTGAGTGACGCCAACAACAACACCTTGCAGGACGCGGTGATAGTGATAGAGGGCAGAGAGCAAGTCCCCTTCCGCACGTCCCAGCACGGAGAGTTCTGGAAACTGCTTCTGCCTGGCTCTTACGTCTTGGTGGTCAGTTTGTGTGTGTGTGTGTGTGTGTGTGTGTGTGTGTGTGTGTGTGATTGTATGTGTGTGTGTGTGATTGTGCGTGTGTGTGTGTGTGTCTGTGTGTGTGTGTGTGTGATCGTGTGGAGAGTTCTGGAAATTGCTTCTGCCTGGATCTTGCGTCTTGGTGGTCAGTGTGTGTGTGTGTGTGATTGTGTGCGTGTGTGTGTGATTGTGTGTGTGTGTGTGATTGTGTGTGTGTGTGTGTGTGTGTGATTGTGTGTGTGTGTGTGTGTGTGTGTGTGATTGTGTGGAGAGTACTGGAAACTGCTTCAGAATGAAATCAGTATTAATGATACCGATACTGTAGACATTGCTCATGTACCAGTCATGACATTTCATACAGAATGAAATCAGTATTAATGATACCCGATACTGTTAACGTTACTCGTATTATAGTTGGACAGTCCAGTGCAAAAAAAATTTCAAACCTATAACCCCCCCCCCCCCCTAAGTCTCTAACAGTATTGTATGATTAACTCACTCAGTACGGCCAGTCCTCTCTTCTCCTCTACACAGACCCCTCGGATGTCCAGTGGGTATCTGAATGACCCAACCTTTAGCTTCCGTCGTCAGAACTGTGGTATTCTTTGTCAACATTCACCTCTTCAGTATCAGAGCGTTCCGCTTGTAATATTTTGATGATGGTAATTGGGATGAAACGCTGTTAACGTTGTCTCTTTCGCCGTTCGTATGGAGAGAGTTAACTGATGAACGTATGACTTGTTGACAGGCCAGCGGCAGCGGGTACCAGCCACAGAGAGTGCCCTTTGAAGTGACGGCGAAGGCGGTGACCAGGCTTGACGTGACGCTGACGGCGGAGGGCGATGACTCGAGTCCCGCCTCCCCCTTCCCCCGCCCGTCCCCTGCCCTGGTGGTCCTCCTCGTGGTGCTCTCCCTTTCCAGGCGTTTTTAGGGCACGGGGGGGATGGAGGGGGTTCTGTCCCTTTCCAGGCGTTTGTAGGGCACGTGGGGATGGGGTGGAGGGGGTTCTGTCCCTTTTCAGGCGTTTGTAGGGCACTGGTGGTGAGGGGGTGGAGGGGGTTCTGTCCCTTTCCAGGCGTTTGTAGGGCACGTGGGGATGGGGTGGAGGGGGTTCTGTCCCTTTCCAGGCGTTTGTAGGGCACGTGGAGATGGGGTGGAGGGGGTTCTGTCCCTTTCCAGGCGTTTGTAGGGCACGTGGAGATGGGGGGGAGGGGGTTCTGTCCCTTTCTAGGTGTTTGTAGGGCACGGGGTGAGGGGATGGTGGGTGTGTGTGTGTGGGGGGGCGGGGGGGGGTCTGTCCTTTTCCAGGCGTTTCGAGGGCTCTGGTGGTGGTGGGGGGGGGAGGGATTGGTGGGGAGGGTTCTGTCCCTTGACAAAGCCTCTGTCTGTGTCTGTGTGTGTGTGTGTGTGTCTCTGTATTTGTCTCTTTCTCTCTCTCTCTCTCTCTCTTTGCTTTACCTCCCTCTGTCTCTCTCTTTCTCTCTTTCTCTGTCTGTCTGTCTCTGTCTCAGTCTCTGTTTCTGTCTCTCTATCTCTCTCTCTTACTCCATCTCTACTATAACACCCTCCTCTGTCTCTCTTTGTCTCTGTCAGTAAGACTGTCTCTCTGTCTGTCTGTCTGTCTGTCTGTCTCTCTCTCTCTCTCTCTCTCTCTCTCTCTCTCCCTCTCTCTCTCAATGTCAGCATCTTGTTCACTTCAGTATGTGTTTTGTTATTGACTCACTTGTGTAAACAAAGTGAGTGTATGTTTTAACCCAGTGTTTGGTTGTTTGTGTGTGTGTGTGTGTGTGTGTGTGTTTGTGTCAGTGTGTCCGTGGTAAACTTTAACATTGCCATTTTCTCTGCAAATACTTTGTCAATGGACACCAAATTTGGCATAAAAATAGGAAAAATTCAGTTCTTTCCAGTCATCTTGTTTGAAACAATATTGCACCTCTGGGATGGACACAAAAAAATTTTAAAAAACCGAATTATAATCAAACTGAATTTACTGTTTTATTTATATTTTATTTTATTCCCTAAACTTGGCACTTTGATCTGATGTTCTGACACATCAAGAGCAGTCATTGTTATCATTTTTTTGTTCAAACAGGAATGCAAACAGGTGCATGTCTTTGGTGCAGATAGTAAAAAAAAGGGAAATTAATCTGTAATTAATGCTAGGGGGGTTAATTTGCTTTAAACTGATCTTTCTCATCTTAAACATTACATTTTGAAATTATACTCAATACATAAAATGCTTGTGTGTTTTACTCTCAGTGTACAGGGCTTTCACTATGTTCATTCGCCCAAGTGGTCTTTTTCGGAAAATAATAAAATCAGTAGTACGAGAGGACTTTATAGATCTATTGGCTGAGCCCTGAAGGTCATGGGCAAAAATCAGTTGCATACACAAATTTATACATATTCAAAGCGCATGTTCATATTCCTCGCGAACGCGAAGGACGCCATTTTGTTTCAAGTTGTTGACATGCCCATTCAGTCCTATATTCAATCGACAATACACGATAACGTGATGAAAAGTTGGAGAAGGAGACCGTTATATATTTATTTCAGAGAAAGATTTGTGAACGCCTCATCACTTTCTTGATTTATAAAAATAAAATTTTTTAAAAAAAACAGCGATTAAGTCCTTTTCACTTCATACGACGTTTAGAAGTACTTGTACTTGGCTGTACATGTTATTAGTTTAACAGAATCCTCAATTTTCATATCAACTTTAAAACTATGAAACTAGGATGAACATAAAAGAGAAATTGAATCGACCGTGTCGTACATTCCCGGCGGGTGTAACTAAACTTGTACATCTATCGAGATCCAGAGAAAACGGCTAAATGTTGCAGTGTGATTGCGGCGATAGCCACGTCTCCTTTACCGTGGACTGAAAAAGAATTTTTAATTGCCCTTAAAGATTTTGTGAATGCCCAAGATACATACACCAGAATAATATGATTTAAACAGCGTTCTCACTGTGAATGCCGCAATCGATTTATCGTCCTTAAAAAAGCATGTTTAAGTGTTAATTTTTTTTAACGTCAGTAAAGGAGCCACGATAGTGTATTGGGTAAAGAGTTTCTTCTCACCCGAACACGCGGGGTTCGAATCTGCCTTAAGGACTTTTTTTTTTTTTTTCTTTTTTCTAACCTGAAGCTTTATAATGACAAATACAGAACACATTTTAACGATTAGATTTTTTTTTCTTTTCTTTTAAGTGTATCACAAGTGAGTCTT
>NC_134904.1:6228515-6233515 GCF_041734735.1 Babylonia areolata | reverse complement strand
CATAAATGTCATGACTGGTGGGTAACTTTTTAAACAGAGTCATTTTTTATCTATATTTTTTTTATGATTTAACTTTAAAACATGATTTTACGCAGTTCAACATCTTTTTTTTTTTCTTTCTTTTTTTTTAATGATAAGAAGTTAAGTTTTGGGATAGTGTTTCGTGAATGGAGTAAATGAAATATGAAATTGGTGTGTGCCATTGTTTGATGATCAATGTCAGCTGTTGTTTCACTCTTGGTCTGGAACCTTTGTCGGTGGTTCCTCCACTGCCACCTGTCCATCAATCCTGATCCCTTTCACCAGGTTTACAATGTGTCAGGGGCAGGGAGAGGATTCATTATGCCACCTGTCCATCAATCCTGATCCCTTTCACCAGGATTACAATGTGTCAGGGGCAGGAAGAGGATTCATTATACCACCTGTCCATCAATCCTGATCCTTTTCATTAGGTTTACAATGCAAAATTGCGCTGGCTCTTAGTGCTGCAGACTTGTGGGCTAGTTGGCCTTTCGGAACCATCCCAACGCCGACTGTCCTAAAACCCTCTTGGCCGAGAGAGTGGGGATGTAACTTGGGCAAGACAGTCTCCACTATAAACAAATTCTCGCCCAAATAGTCAGAACAGCAGTTGCCTCCTCTGTTGTTCTGATGGTCATAGTCGGACACGACTGACTATCATACAATGTGTCAGGGGCAGGAAGAGGATTCATTATGCCACCTGTCCATCAATCTTGATCCTTTTCACCAGGTTTACAGTGTGTCAGGGGCAGGAAGAGGATTCATTATGCCACCTGTCCATCAATCTTTATCCCTTTTACCAGGTTTACAATGTGTCAGGGGCAGAAAAGATTCATTATGCCACCTGTCCATCAATCCTGATCCCTTTCATCAGGTTTACAATGTGTCAGAGGCAGGAAGAGGATTCATTATGCCACCTGTCCATCAGTCCTGATCCCTTTCAAGAGGTTTACAATGTGTCAGGGGCAGGAAGAGGATTCATTATGCCACCTGTCCATCAATCCTGATCCCTTTCACCAGGTTTACAATGTGTCAGTGGCAGGAAGAGGATTCATTATGCCACCTGTCCATCAATCCTGATCCCTTTCACCAGGTTTACAATGTGTCAGTGGCAGAAAGAGGATTCATTATGCCACCTGTCCATCAATCCTGATCCCTTTCACCAGGTTTACAATGTGTCAGTGGCAGAAAGAGGATTCATTATGCCACCTGTCCATCAATCCTGATCCCTTTCAACAGGTTTACAATGTGTCAGGGACAGAAAGAGGATTCATTATGCCACCTGTCCATCAATCCTGATCCCTTTCAGCAGGTTTACAATGTGTCAGGGGCAGGAAGAGGATTCATTATGCCACCTGTCCATCAATTCTGATCCCTTTCACCAGGTTTACAATGTGTCAGGGGCAGAAAGGATTCATTATGCCACCTGTCCATCAATCCTGATCCCTTTCACCAGGTTTACAATGTGTCAGTGGCAGGAAGAGGATTCATTATGCCACCTGTCCATCAATCCTGATCCCTTTCAACAGGTTTACAATGTGTCAGGGGCAGGGAGAGGATTCATTATGCCACCTGTCCATCAATCCTGATCCCTTTCAACAGGTTTACAATGTGTCAGGGGCAGAAAGGATTCATTATGCCACCTGTCCATCAATCCTGATCCCTTTCAAGAGGTGTACAATGTGTCAGGGGCAGGAAGAGGATTCATTATGCCACCTGTCCATCAATCCTGATCCCTTTCACCAGGTTTACAATGTGTCAGGGGCAGGAAGAGGATTCATTATGCCACCTGTCCATCAATCCTGATCCTTTTCAACAGGTTTACAATGTGTCAGGGGCAGGAAGAGGATTCATTATGCCACCTGTCCATCAATCCTGATCCCTTTCAACAGGTTTACAATGTGTCAGGGGCAGGAAGAGGATTCATTATGCCACATTTTCGTTTTACCTTTTTTGTAAATGGCGGTTGTTGTTGTTTTTGTTGTTGTTGTTGTTTTCTCTCTCATTCTGGGCATAATGATGGTTGATAAAAGAATGCAACTTTCATATTAGTGCATCTTCTATTGATATAGAATATGGTTTTTGAACATTTATTTAAACTCGACATTGATCGACATTGAACTATTCTCTCTCTCTCTCTCTCTCTCTCTCTCTCTCTCTCTCTCTCTCTCTATATATATATATATATATATATATATATATATATATATATATATATATATATGCCCAACTCTCAGCTTATATCACAGATTGACATCAGTTTACATTTGGGCCAACAGCAAAGTGAGAGCTGTATTATCAATGGTTTCTACACATTTTTCGTAATATGAGTGCATCTTACAGTAATATAGAATATGGTTTTTGAACACTTTTTATGAAACTTTAAACATGATTTTTATTTTTTATTTCTTATATATTTTTTAAAATGTTTTTCGATACTTTGATTTTTCTAAGAATGAAAGATGGTTGCTAAAGAAAGGGCATTTTTCATAATATCAGCGCTGGTTGTAATAATATAGAACATGGTTGATGAGCTCTTCTTGCAGTTGTAAACATTATTTTTTTCGTTGAATTTTTTCGATATTTTGATTTTTTTTTTAATGGGCATAGTTATGTTGATAATCGTTTCTTTGAAGTAAGCATTTGTTGAGATTTTGTTCACATATTTTGATCAGAAAAATAGTAAGTTGTGTTTACTGAATTTTCAGTGTTTGGATAAGAATCTGTTTGCTTTAATTTGATTGATTGTTTGATTCATTGGATACTTGATTTATTGATTGATTGACTGTCTTCATAATGTAATTTGCTTGTGTATGTATCTGTCACCACGGAAATAATCAAACAGACCCACAAAAACTTGTCACCCATCCACTGTAAAACTGTTGTTCTGAATTACAAAGATGGCGATTCAGATTTGTAACTTCATTTTTGTGTGACTGATTGACTGATGAATGACGGGCGCAATAGCCGAGTGGTTAAAGCGTTGGACTTTCAATCTGAGGGTCCCGGGTTCGAATCTCGGTAACGGCGCCTGGTGGGTAAAGGGTGGAGATTTTTCCGATCTCCCAGGTCAACATATGTGCAGACCTGCTAGTGCCTGAACCCCCTTCGTGTGTATACGCAAGCAGAAGATCAAATACGCACGTTAAAGATCCTGTAATCCATGTCAGCGTTCGGTGGGTTATGGAAACCAGAACATACCCAGCATGCACACTCCCGAAAACGGAGTATGGCTGCCTACATGGCGGAGTAAAAACGGTCATACACGTAAAAGCCCACTCGTGTACATACGAGTGAACGTGGGAGTTGCAGCCCACGAACGCAGAAGAAGAAGATTGTTGAAAAATAATGTATACTATTTACTGCCCCATCATCCGCATCGTTTCGGTGACATTACTGCCACGCCGCTCATTCCAAAGTTCTCCATACACAGCTCACAGTCCTAGAGTCGGCCGTCCACACGGAACCATCGATGTTAGGTCGCCAGGAGGCCACGTACCAGAGGAGGCCCTGCACTGCTCCTGAGTCCAACAGTACCTGTTCTGATTTTTTTTTAACGTAATTAGGACACCGCCTATTAACCCCCTACTGACCAAAATAATGAACCTATCGACACTGAAGACCTTGACAAGAGTCACCCCCAAGCACTGAAGTGAAGAAGCATCAGAACTGTGTTCACCATGAGAGCAGGACGTGAACAGCTACAGAAGTTAGATTGATTTTGATAGATGTGGATACTGATATTGATGTGGATACTTATATAGCGCCTATCCTCGGTCAGAGACCAAGCTCTAAGCGCTTTACATACACGGGGACATTTGCACCACAGGCTGCCTACCTGGGTAGAGCCGACTGACGGCTGCCACTGGGCGCTCATCATTCGTTTCCTGTGTCATTCAATCAGATTTCAGACGCACACACATACACTCTCAGACAGACATGTAACATTTTACGTGTATTACCGTTTTTGTTTGTTTTTTTATTTACCCCGCCATGTAGGCAGCCATGCTCCGTTCTCGGGAGTGTGCATGCTGGGTATATTCTTGTTTCCATAACCCACCGAACGCTGACATGGATTACAGGATCTTTAACGTGCGTATTTGAACTTCTGCGTGCGCATACACACGAAGGGGGTTCAGGCACTAGCAGGTCTGCACATATGTTGACCTGGGAGATCGGAAAAATCTCCACCCTTTACCCACCAGGTGCACCGAGATTCGAACCCAGGACCCTCAGATTGAAAGTCCAGCGCTTTAACCATTCGGCTATTGCACCTGTTAGGGGCTTTTTATATTGATAATGAAGAATGAGAAGAGGATGACGTGATGACGACGAATCTGCTATGGGGGAGGTCCATTTAGGTTTCGGGCAACGAGAAAAAGGCTCTACTCTACGCTTCCTGTCATTATATCCCGGCGTTAACCAACCCCAAGAGATACAGACACTTGCAGTGTTGGTCAGGAATTAATTTTCTCCATACGAACGGCGAAAGAGACGACGTTAACAGAGTTTCACTCCAATTAGCATCATCAAAATATTGCAAGCGGAAGGCTCTTCTACAAAAAAGGTGAATGTTGACAAAGAATACCGCAGTTCTGACGACGGAAGCTAAAGGTTAGGTCATTCAAAAACCGACTGGACACCCGAAGGGTCTGTGTAGAGGAGAAGAGAGGACTGGCCGTACTGAGTGAGTTAAAGCAATACACACAAAGACTCATCCGTGAAGTGGACTGGACTGTGTCGCCCCGGTCCTCCCATTTGAGCCCATAGCACACTCAGCTAGGGGTGAGAATCGGCCGCGGGCTTAAAAAAAAAAAAAATTAAAAATTAAAAAAAAAAAAATTCCGCTGGGATTCGAATCCACGTCCTCCCATTCGTCATCTCCGACGCTATATATATATATATGTATATATGTGTGTGTGTGTGTGTGTGTGTGTGTGTGTGTGTGTGTGTGTCCTGTCAAGAGAAAGATGGACACA
>NC_134904.1:6146015-6223515 GCF_041734735.1 Babylonia areolata | reverse complement strand
AGACCACCTAAGTTTTTCATCACCATAGATGAGAGTCCAGATAGTGCATTGTAGCTCATGTCCAAAATTCTAAGCTGTTTCATATCCACAAGAGTTGCGTTGTACAGCTGGCAAAATGATATGTTCAGAAATTGCAGAAATTCCAGTGTGTTAAATTCACCAGTCACTGGTTTTTCCACACCACTGAGATCCAAATACCTCAGATACCACACGTCAGACGGGGGCCAAGGCAGGGCGTGGCATGAACAAGCAAAGCCTTCACAGGTGCAGTTGGAGGGATGAGACACAGTGCAGTATTTCTCGTCATCCTTGTTGGGGCAGTGAGGTATGTCATCACACACATAATCAGGATGTACACAGTTACCATCGTATTGACACCTGTAATACCCAGGACAAGTGAAATTTTCGTGTAGAATATTCTCATCTTCACCTTGAGGACAGTCCAGCTCTCCATTACTTATCAAAAATGACGGAATGTACATCCCGTTACTGCAGAGGAAATGACCTTTTGAGATGGCAGCTGATTCACTGAGGCAGTTAAAATCTGACATGCCATAACCATCTAACTGAACAACGTAACATAAATGAAATGGATAAAAAGGTTTGCCGTGCATATATGAACTTACGTAAGTACAGCTACGAAAGTGAGGATGGTATAACGTTGGTACACACCCTACTCCTGAACATTTAATCTCTCTACAGCTGGTGCAGTCTTGCTCATCCGTATCATCAAGACAGTGTCTAATACCATCACAGTGACCTTTATACGAGATCACTTGAAGACTTTTACAAATAAAAAAGTCTTTATTTTTGCTCAATCGATGTGGGAACCAGCATCCTGTTTCATCACTTCCGTCTGCGCAGTCCCGGAGTCCATCACAGACCAAGGTGTAGTGTACAGGTGGTCCATACCGACAGTGGAACAGAGGGAAATGGTTGGGGGACCACTCTGTGGACAGGACCTTTTCCTCCCACTGACACTGATGGAAGATCTGCACAACGGATCCGTCCTCACATCGTTTGGTTAGGAACTGTTGTACACTGCTGTTTGCTTCTGTCAGATGTACGCTAAGAGTTTGTTTAGTGTAAGTGTCTGCAGCCCTTTGTTTTGGTCGCATGCAGACTAATGTTTTTACATGGACATCAGTCTCCTGACATGCAACCGGATGTATATGAACTTTTGGGAAGATACGCATTATTGCACAATCAAGCATTGTTCCTTTTGTCTGGATGTCTGTCTGTTGATAAGCCATAGCACTCCCTCTAGCACCCCACTGCCACAAAAAACGGTAAAGTTGCTCGTGCTTCTTGGATATTGGTTTAACTTTTTGAAGATTTAATCGAATTTCATATCCTCCACTCTGGAATACCATATTTGCTACAAGGTCAATGCCTTCTTTATCAGGCAGGGCAGGTAATGTTGCTCCATATTTGTCTTTGCACATTTTGTGTGCCATTTCATGTGATGTTTGGATACCACGCAAATGTACATTACCAATGGCTGGAAGAACATGTATCTTAAGACACGAGTCACGGTAAGGGAGCCAGTCTCCACACCCCTGTTGCCTGTATTCACATTCTTCTTCGTCTTCATCGTCAATGCAGTGCTTCACACCATCACAGGCTATTGCCTCAGGCACTGGACTGCTTGCCGAGCAGAAGAACATTATGTCACTGGGCGTAATTGCACGGTTTATTCCGACTGGCTGGGGTAGTTTGCTCACTGAGTGGACCGTGTAACTTATATGGAATGCTGACATTGGATACGTTTTCTTTAGAGGGGTTTCGATCTTTATTCGTATCCCACCTTTGACTATCATTATGCGATAGTTATAGGTATTATTTCTCCAAACGTGAATATGCCACATTGGCTCATTATCACCATTATTAGGTATCCAGCTATACAGTTGTAAGTTACTCGAATCTCTCATGTATATGTGTTTGAGGTGTACCACAGTACCATGATCGGGAGGTACTATTAAAGTCCACGTTCTGTTGGTCATGCTGTTGTCCTCAGTCCACTGAACGTTCCCTCTCCACAAAGGAAGGATTTCTTGCCCGGGCAGAGTGGTTGATGAGGTGGAGTTGGGCAGTGAGGTTACAGATGAGGAGGGCATGTACCGTGCTGAATCAGTGGGTGATGTGGAACTGACATCAGCCTTCAGTGTCTGACTGTCTGTAAATGTTATGCAAGATATAATACAACAAAATACTAACGGGAGAGTATTTGTTCAAACTATGAAAAACGTGGATTTTTTATTTTATTTCATTATCTATGTATGTACCTATTCATCTATTTAATCAATTAACTATTTTTACAAACCAAGATTCCAAACTTGTAACTGAAGATAGATACATGCCTTTTTTAATATTACTAGCTGGAGAACAGGTATTCCTTTGCACGAACGGCCATCGTACTCTTGACGCATCCATTGACCCAAACAAATTACAGGGCTTAGATAAAAAGCAATCGATGATATTGGAGATGAGTATTCAAAGCTCCTGCATCTCTGAATACAATGCGACGAGTGGAAACTCACAACGAACAATATGAATATGGAACAACTCAAACGTGAAATACAAAGGAATAGTGTTGTTTTTTTTAAACGCCAATTTGAAGAAAGGTGGTAGAAGAAACCAAAAATATATGTGGATTAATGGGAATATCATTACCTAGGAACAAATATAATGGATGGTTGGGCCACATGCTGATATTACTTTAGCACATTATGTTATCACTTCTTTTTTATAATAATTTGTTTTTTAATAATGATATACGCAGTCCAGCTTTGGAAACGAATGCTGAGTATAGATATTAACGATCACTTTCTTACAGCTCTAAACTGCACTGAAGAACCAAGACTAAGTCTGCTTCATTTCACGTTTGTCATCAATATGTATCCTACCAATTTTCTGTTGTATAAAATGGATGTAGCAATTTCAAACAAATGCGGCTGCCTTCACCTCTACACTCCATCCCACTCACTACGATCGGCTTCGGATCCACTCTGTTTACACATACCCAGACTGAAACACGACTGTTGGCCGCCGTTCTTTCTCTGTCTCTGGACCTTGCACTTAGAATGAACTTCCTCTTTCGCTTCGTCGATTCTCCACACTCAGCTCTTTCAAGTCTGGCCTCAAAACCCACCTCTTCCCAAAATAGCCTCCCTTCCCTGCCTCTTCCTTGTCTGCAGTTTCTCCAGTTTTAGAGTTATGCATGCGTGTGAATGAATGGTGCGAAAGCACTTTGATTTGTCTCTGCACAAGATTCAGTGCTATATAAATACCTTTTTTTTTCTTTTTTTTAATTGTTAGTTGAAACACTGAATTACGTTTACAGTTTATGTATATAGAAAAATCAGGTTCCAAAAGCCTTTAAAGTTGCGAAAGTTATAATCGCTCGGATCCCTCTAGTTCTCGGCCAATTTCTAGATTATCTTTTCTATCTAATCCGTTAGATAATCATTTAAAGGAATTCAGTCTGTTTCACCCAAATCAATCAGGATTCAGGCCAAACCACTCCTGTCACACAGCACTAACTAACCTTGTTGATCAGTGGTTTACTAATATTAACATCTTCGAATCCCAGCGGAGGTGGGTTTTTCGGCCCGTGGCCGGCTCCTACCCAGAGCTGAGTATGCTGTGGGCTTGAATGGGGAGACTGGGACCACACAGTCAAGTGTCATCCACCTCAAGGATGCGTCTTTGGGTGTGTTGCTCTAATTATCTGACCAACACTGCAAGTGTCTGCATCTCTCGTTCCTGGTTAACGCTGGGATATGATTATGACAGGAAGCGTAGAGTACAGCCTTGTCACGCAGTCCCAAACCAAAATGGACCTTCATAGCAAAATCGTCATCGTCATCCTCCTCCATCATCATCAATATAAACAAAACAGTCTCAAAGTCTGTGGCCTTTCATGCCCTGCTCTCATGGTGACCTCAGTTTCGATACCCCTGCACTTCCGTGCTTGGGGTGAGTCCTGTCAATGTCTTCAGTGTCGGCAGATTCGTGGGGGGCTGTTGTTTGAGGGACGTGGTGGCGGTCTCCACTCTGGGAGGGACGCTCACTCAGTCTGGCTCCGCGACTAAACCATTATTGTTGTTAGTAGGGGGCTTAGTAGGTGGTGTCCTAAGTAGGTTAAATCAGAACAGGCACCACTGAACACCACCGAAGTGACAGCAGCAGTGCAGGGTCTCCTCTGGTGTGTGGCCTCCTGGCGACCTAACATCGATGGCTTCCTACGGACTGCCGACACTGGAACTGTGACTGACGAACCCGGGTGTGGCCGTGTATGGGGGAATCTAAATGAGCGTTGTGGGAGTAATGCCACTGAAACGGTGCAAATGATGGGACAGAAAAAAAATTAACAACAACGAAATTGCAGGTGTTCTTTTGTAGATTCTGCAAAGGTATTCGATATTATTGATCATATTCTTCTTATCAGAAAACTAAATGCATATGGGTTATCTCACAATACTTTAAAGGTAATGTCTTCGTTTTTGTCTGACAGAAAGCAAATAGTTTCAGTTGATAGAATCAAACCCCAGCTTTTACCCATGAATGACGGTTTCCCCAAGGTAATGTTCTGGGACCTATTCTGTTTTCAATTTATCAAAGATTTACCCCTATTTATTGAACCATCTCGTGAGTTATTTGCAGATGACACAGCAATACACACTAAGCATCGTAGAATAAAAAGAGTATCGCTATCTTTGTTACAAAGTATTAATGATATAGTAACATGGTCTGAACTTAATCATATGTGCTTACACCCGAAAAAGACGAAATACATTGTCATTACCACGAGACAAAAGCGCCAAAATCCTTCCGCCCACCCGTTCTCCGTTGAATATCAATGGCGTAATAATTGAAGAAGTCAGTCATCACAAAGTACTTCTTAGCCGAGTGGTTAAAGCGTTGGACTTTCAATCTGGGGGTCCCGGGTTCGAATCTCGGTAACGGCGCCTGGTGGGTTAAGAATGGAGATTTTTCCGGTCTCCCAGGTCAACATATGTGCAGATCTGCTAGTGCCTGAACCCCCTTCGTGTGCATACGCAAGCAGAAGATCAAATACGCACGTTAAAGATCCTGTAATCCATGTTAGCGTTCGGCGGGTTATGGGAACAAGAACATACCCAGCATGCACACCCCCGAAAACGGAGTATGGCTGCCTACATGGCGGGGTAAAAACGGTCATACACGTAAAATATCACTCGTATACATACGAGTGAACGTGGGAGTTGCAGCCTACGAACGAGGAAGAAGAATTATTGACAATAACATGTCATGGTCTCAAAATGTTATGATCACGTGTAAAAAAAAAAATATCCAAAAGATTCATCAACTATCCAGAATAAAGCATTCTTTAAACAAGCATTGCGGTAAATCACTTTTCCATGCTTATATCGAACTACATGCAAATTATGCTACAACAATATGGGATTCCGCCAATGAAAATGCTCTAAAACAACAGAGAAGAACCCAAAGTTGACACATCTGAAATCTTTGTCATTAACTGTCCCTGATTACAAAAACTTGGGTATCCTGCCATTGAAATGGAAAGCGCTTTTTATGTTTAAGATAATGCCTGATTTTGTTCCTCCGTCTCTAAAACAGCTATTCGTTACAGGTACAATGCGTAACAAAAACAAGATCATGGTACCATTGCCTAGAATGGATTTCTTTAAATCGAGCTTCACTTACTCTGGTGGTTGCCTCTGGAACAGCAGCTTTACTAGTTTTAATGTCCACACAAGTTTCACTGTGTTCAAGAAAAGGTATCATAAATACCTGATGGAAAAATTTGCAAATTCTGCTTAGTATACTACATTTATGTTGTTTTATATGGTATAATATGATATGATATATAAACAAAATGGCCATACTCGTAAAACGTTAAATGTTGCATGTTTGAGTGTGTATGTCTGCACGCCTGAAATATGATTGAATGACACAGGAAACGAATGATGAGCGCCCAATGGCAGCCGTCAGTCGGCTCTGCCTAGGTAGGCAGCCTGTTGTGTAAATGACCCCGTGTTTGTAAAGCGCCTGGAGCTTGGTCTCCGACCAAGGATAGGCGCTATATAAGTATCCATATCAATCAATTTATTATATTACTGTAATTCACTGCATGTCTCTCTCTTTCTCTCTTTATCTCATCGTCTCTATAATCATTATCATCTTTTCTCATCTTCTCTTTTTCAATTTGTTTTCTCTTTTCTTGTGGTCTTTCTTCATACCTTTTCTTTTGACATTTTCCCTTTCGAAGGCTGGATGGAAAAAAAAAGCAATTGTTTGCTTACTCTATTACCCTCAGAAAATTCATTCATTCTTTGTCTTTCACACACACACACACACACACACACACACACACACACACACACACACACACACACACACACACAGAGACACACACACACACACACACACACACACACACACACACACACAGAGAGAGAGAGAGAGAGAGAGAGAGAGAGAGAGAGAGAGAGAGATTTATTTGAAGTTATAAATAACATAAATTGTAAAACACTCTGTGCGCAGGCACACATAAATCAAGATGATTTATGGTTCTTCCTGCATTTTTTGTTTCTTTTTGTTTGTTTGGACTTAAAGTTCAAAAGTGAAAAAACATTTATTGAGAAGAAGAAATTAATTTGAATTAACACGTTAAAGAATGAAACAGGAATATAAAATGGAACTATAGATTTGTGCCTATCAATGTGGTGAGCAACCTCCATTTTTTTCTAAAAGATGGACTTTTGTGCCTGATGACAGATAAGCGCTTATATTTGTCAATGCACAAGATTCAGCGCTATATAAATACCATTATCATTATTATTATAGATTTCAGGTTTATTCTGAACGCTGTGGTGAAACATTCTGGTATGGGTAATTGTTAACGATCCAGTTGAAGAGACCAGCTCAACGTGCGTACTGTAAAAATAACATGTCGTACGATAGTCAAACGCAATTCTTTTGTTTTCGAAGGCTTTCTCCAACTGGTTGCAACCAAGAAAAGTTCGCCTGCTTATTCTTTTCAACGTTTTGTCGACGTTTGAAATGGCAGAGGTGCCTGAGGGTAAATGCGAACGGGCAAGTCTAATTTGAACGATTGCTTTGGGTACATGTTGACAGTTAAAACAGAAGCAGGTCTTGAACTCATTACACATAACTTATTATTTGGTACATCGCACCAGACTGTTGTATTGTTGGTTTCGATCACACATGCGCACAAACACACAAACAGACATTTAAACACACACACCCCACACCGCACAGAAACACACCCTGCTCAGTAGCTGTGCAGCATGGTTCACAAACAGACTCACGTCAAAATATCCTATGGTCTGATTGTAAACGACACTATTTTGCAGAAGCCTGTCAAAACTGACGCTCTGATCTGTCACCAATATGCTTTCTTAAATTCTGCCAGCACTGGCAATGCGCATTCAACATATCCGATCAACAAACTATTTTAAACTGTGTCAAAGTTCAAGTCCTACAACGTGCTTCCATTGATTTTAGGATTTTGAAAGCAAGTTTGTAACTGTGGTCGGCAGTGGTTGGCGAAGAGAAGAAAGAGCGCGGAAATAGTGAGAGATAGCTGGTGTTTGACTGTTTTTTTTGAAAATGGATATTCATCAAAGTATTAGAAAAAGGTCGAAGCAGACGTTAAATTGTGAAATGCAACCGTTAAGAACGCTCCGAAGTGGGACGGTATACGAATCGTTCGCAATTAGGCCTTGTTCGCAATTACCCACACCTACCCTATAATACGTCAGAGATGTTTAAGCGCTCTGTCAGTCAGTTTACTGCCACACTGTGTAAAGATATGTACTAACTACGGATTCAACAACGATAAAGAAATAACTCTCTCTGTTTACAAGGTACACAACTCCAAGTCAATGCTGCATATTCTACCAAATCAGCTCTCCTTGTACCGATTATTGGAGATGTGCACACTGCAGCAATGACACAATCAATGTGCAAACACAAATTGGCTTCTGTTGAAAATAAGCGTATCCTTTTCGTCCCGAATATGCTACACAGAGGATACAGACAAAACAGAACAAACACGTGGTTGTCTGGATAATGTTTTGACTCGAAATGAAAGAAGAATGAAGTTAGAAGAGTAAAGGATGAAACAACAATAAAGAGAAATATAACTCTCTATTTACGATGCACATAACTTCAAGTCAGTGCTTCTTATGCTACCGATTCAGCTAGCACACACGTGAATAAATGGTACATAGGAACAAACACAACCCAGACACTTCCTCAAAAAAGAAAGTTGTTCTTGTCTTCAGTTTAACGTCTTTCCACTTGAAAAAACAAAACAAAACAACAACCAAAAAACAACAACAACAACAACAAAAAAACAAAAAAAAAAAAAACAAACCCACTGGGGGTAGGGGTTGTGGGAGGGAGAGTGGGGGGGTAAAAGTGTATGTATGGTTGAATAGGGAGAGACAACGCTAGTGAAAATGGAAACGTTGTAAACGCCAACATCAAACAACTATAACAACTATAACAAATGTCCTATAGGACTACGCAGCAAAACTTCTGCAATGACAAATAACATATCTAACACATTCAAAAGAACTTTTGGTGAAGTCTGGAAAAAACATTTTAGATTCTGACATTCGAATATTACATGACTGCTAGAAATATGTTCTCCACATATGCATCTGACATCTTTGCTGAACTTAGTTATAAAAGCGTTCAGTTTTATCCTGTTTGATAATGTATGAAACTGCCTTAATCTTATTGAATTACTGTATGTATTTGACTGATTGATAGTTTCCGGTTGTTGAACATTAATTTCACTATGGTTTAAAGCTTTGCCGTTTTCCAGGTATAATTCTCTGACTTTGTTCCACGATGTTTTTTTTTCAGTATTCGATAACCCTCTTGTACAGACAGAGGCACATAAAGTTCTATGGTTCCCTGTTCGGTTTTTTTTTTTTTTTTTTTTTTTTTTTTGCACCTTTTCTTGCAGCCCTGTCAGCCCATTCATTGTAGAGAATACCGAGATGTGAAGGAACCCAAAGACAACCCAGACACTTCCTCAAAAAAGAAAGTTCCGGGCCTGTTCTTCTACCTATCATTAGACATGTGCACTGCAGCAATGACAGTATAAATGTGAAAACACAAATGGTCTTTATTCGAGACTGACATAACTGTGGTTATCGTATCTGTGTACGACAACCGTGATGTTGAGTTCTCTGGTACTTTGCTCACAGAGTTGGAGCCTATAACGCCAGGAATGTGTGAGAAAAGTACTCCAGAGCTTGCCAAAGAAATCCTGTGACCTGAACCCAATCCCCACCCCTCACCTATATGATTGTTTAGATGAGATTTCACGTCATTGTGGACAAGTATTTGTCATCTGGCGTTGTGCCTTAGACTTTTAAGCATGCTTTTTGTAGTAAAGCCCCTGTTAAAAAGTCCAACCATGATCCCAACTGTTTGAAACACTATCGTTGTGTTTCTAATCTACATTTCTTGTCAAATGTGTCAGATCATATTGTGTTGAAACTGTTTCTCCAACATTTTGAATAACATATACCCTAATCTTCTGCGGCTGTTTCAGTCAGCCTACCGTAAGTGCCATAGCACTAAAACCTTGTTGCGAGTGGTTATGACCTCATTCAGGCCTCTGACACAGATCGTGTCTATTTTGTCACTGCTCGACCTGTCGGCAGCATTTGACACCACAGACCATGGCATCCTCATTACATGGTTGCATACCACAGGTCCTCCTGTAAGGAGGAAGGTGGCAAACTAGTTAAGACGCTCAGCTGCTAATATAGAGAGTCCATGAGGGTGTGGGTTCGAATCTCACTCTCGCCCTTTCTTCCAAGTTTGACTGGAAAATCAAACTGAGCGTCTAGTCTTTCGGATGAGACGATAAACCGAGGTCCCGTGGGCAGCACGCACTTGGCGCTCTGAAAAAGAACCCATGGCAACGAAAGTGTTGTCCTCTGGCAAAATTATGAAATCCACTCTGATAGGTACATAAATATACAAGCTTGCACTCAAGGCCTGACAAGTGCGTTGGGTTATGCTGCTGTCAGTCATCTGCCTAGCAGATGTGTAGCGCATATGGATTTGTCTGAATGCAGTGACGCCTCCTTTAGAACTGAAACTGTACTACATTTCACTGCTTGGGCTCTGGAACGGTTCTGGATTGGTTCGTATCAATCTTATCTTACCGTACCCAGTCTGTCCTTGTTGGTCAGGAATCCACTCCATCTGTGTTTAAGTGTGGGGTGCCACAGGGCTCAGTCTTGGGTCCGGTTTTATTTACAATATGTACACAGCCTCTCAGGTCACTCATACCATTTCTTTGTAGATGATTCCCAGCTCCACAATTCTGCTGATCTGCTAGTTTTGTTGGTTTTGCAGCACATCTCTAGATTTCTGGAGGGAACTACAGGGCTTTCTAAACGCCTCTGGTGATGTGATTAACTTAAGATTTACAAAAGAACTTGCGGTGCTTGGTAACAACAAGAGATGTGAGACAGATGACATATTATACTTTATCATACTTCTTGCTCTGTTTTTCCTATGCCAATGCAAAATACAAAGTGTCACTCAAGACTTTGTTATTTTCAGACAGTATCTAAAGAGTGTATAACTGTGTGTCTGTGGTAAACTTTAACACTGCCATTTTCTCTGGAAATATTTGTCTGCCAATACGACATTTGGCTTAGACATAGTATGAAAAAAATTCTTCACAGTCATACCAATAACAGGTTGTAAGTCTCCCGAATTAAGCAGTATTTCCGAATCATTAACGGTCTATTTCATTGAAATTCGTTCCGAAATACGAAAATTCTAGAAACCGCTTCCCACTGAGTTACTTGAAGCAAAGGGCTAAAGTCTTTGCTTGAAGGTAGGTTGTGTTTGAAGCGGAAATGACCTCAATTTTCTTGTTCACAATTAAAAGGAAAGGAATACAAATTCTGGACAGAACACTTATCGTGATAATAACTACACCATCGACGTGTTTACTGCATATAAGTATTCTAAAGTGGAAACTGAATTAACTGGAATGAACATGAAAGAAGAATTGAATTGATCGTTTCTTTCAGCCTATTGTAGACTGATTCGTGCAGATCTAGAGACCTACCATGTGTTGCAATGTGCTTGACGCGAAAAATGACGTCAGGTGCGTTGCAGCTGTGGTGATAAAATCTGGTTGCTTTGGAACTGAACATGCATGGTTCCATCCTGCTGGAATGGCTTCTTCTTTTCTTTTTTTTCTCCCAAGCTTATTTTATGTATTATATTGAATGCAGAGCACTTTTCAATGATTATTTAAATCTCTTTTTTTTCTCCTCGTGATTCCTTAGCACGAAGCACAAGTGAGTATTGAAGGCTTTGCCTCTTGCGTACTTTATAATGCAGATTTTTACAGGATGTATACAACTGGTTCTAAGAGTTGGAAGTGGGTTTTCAGTATTGTGATATGGTTTTTGTCTTTTGTGATACTGAGAGTAGCTTTAAGTATTGTGAAAGGGTTTTTAAATATTGTAAAATGACATTGCAGCATTTAGTATTTTGATATGATATGCATGATGAGCGAGTATAGTCTGTGATAATGTTATCTGTGTGTGTGTGTGTGCGTGAGTGTGTGAATGGGTGTGTGTGCACACGTGCGTGCGTGTGTGTGTGTGTGTGTGTGTGTGTGTCATTGTGTCTGAGTGTGTGTGCGTGCGTGCGCGCGCGCGCGCGTGTCTGTGTGAATTAGTGCTTGAGTGTTTGGTTGGCTGTCTGTATTTGTTATGCATAAAAGCTTTTCATTTTGGTGTTAAAAGCATGTTTTAAACACCGGTTTTTACACTGTACAGCGGAAATGAGCGTGTTTTACACGGAAAATTAAATTATCAAACGTCCATGTTAGCATGGGATAATTTCAAAACTCTACCATAAAGAGAGGAAAAACCAAATATCCATAAGGACTCAACGAACTTTAATTTATCATTGCTACATTTTTTTTTTTTGGAAAACAATTGTTTGAAAATATGAATTTATCAATATTATATCGACGTTGTTAAAACCTCTGAAATTATCACAAACTCAATATTTCTCAAAGAAATAAAAATTACAAAATGTAATTGTGTACTTGTTCGCACTAATTTTCGTTCAACAGAGGTAACAAAACTCTCCAATGACGATTTTGAATCCAAAGCAAAACAAATAACCAAAGATATCCTTGGCAGTTATATAAACCTATTTATAAACACAGTAGAAAAAGACGTAGTGTTAACGAATAGTTTAAGACCTAATAAAAATCAACCAGCATCTTTGAATATACTGAAACAAAACTATGAGAAAAAAAAAATCCCTTACATGTTGAAAGCAGATGTCTAGCACTCAGTTGCAATACTGGTATTGATTGCAATGACAGTACGGACTCCTTTCTCTCCTGCTCAGTACACACACCATTCAGGCCTCGCCCTAGCCTCTTGTGTTATACTGACGGACTGTTTCAGTGTCAGTTTCAGTTTCAGTAGCTCAAGGAGGCGTCACTGCGTTCGGACAAATCCATATACGCTACACCACATCTGCCAAGCAGATGCCTGACCAGCAGCGTAACCCAACGCGCTTTGTCAGGCCTTGAGAAAAAAAGAAGAAAAAAAAAAGTAATAATAATAATAATAATGAAAATAAAATAAATAAATAAGTGTATCAACTTACATTACTAACATTAAGCTTTCATAACTTTTTTTTTCTTTTTTTTTTTTTTGGTTTTGTCTTTTTTAAGCACTCTTCTTCTTCTTCTTATCTAACTATTGTAAATAAAACAACTTATAAAAGATCCTCTGTGACTGGCCTCTGCAGACTGTTCAGTGATGATTTATCATCAGAGCCCAAGCAGTGATAGCAGAGATGTGGCCTTATACACATAGCTAGGACAAGGTAGTAGCGGGATAGAGTTAAGTTGTGATGGATCTGGAGGAATGTAGACAAAGGAGATAAAGGGTACTTCAAAGATTTATAGATATAAAGGATCCACATTCACCAGCTCAGGGACATGTAAAGGCCAGTCACTGAGGATCTTTTATAAGTTGTTTTATTTACAATAGTTAGATAAGAAGAAGAGTACTTAAAAAAGACAAAAAATATGTTATGACAGCTTAACTCTCTCCATACGAACGGCGAAAGAGACGACGTTAACAGCGTTTCACCCCAATTACCATCATCAAAATATTGCAAGCGGAAGGCTCTTATACTGAAGAGGTGAATGTTGACAAAGAATACCACAATTCTGACGACGGAAGCTAAAGGTTGGGTCATTCAGACACCCACTGGACATCCGAGGGGTCTGTGTGGAGGAGAAGAGAGGACTGGCCGTACTGAGTGAGTTAATGTTAGTAATGTAAGTAGATACTAAAGCACGTATCACAATGGAACGGCTACCACTGAGTTTTGGAATTGGTAGCAATGTATCATACATAACGTACACTCAATGACAACTGGTACAGACTATGTAAAGTTTACACTTGTCAAAGCGCAACTCAAATAAATCAGTTATGTATGCCCTAAGTTACTTTTTTTATGGGATTCTGTTGTTGTTGTTTACTGTGATTATTGATTGTTCGTATGGGCTGCCCTAGGTTTACTTCTTAGCTTTTTATGTCTTTTTCTGTGTATACATGTTGAATGATTGTGATTTTCGAATATTGTTTATGTGTTTTTACAGCACAAACGAATTTCTTCTGTTGAGATAATAAAGTATCCTGTTTTCTGTGTGTTCTGTAACACCTGAAAACTGATCAGTGCTTCCCCTTGATCTTCGTTCGTGGGCTGTGACTCCCAATTTCACTCATATACACGTGTTCAAGGACAGATTTCTAAATGACCCCTAAACCGGTGTATGTTGGATTTGTTGCAAACGAAAGAGCTCATCTGTAACGGAAAAATTTTCAACGTTTTTATGTGGGCCTGTGTTGTATTCATTTGATTAACAAAAGTAAAAAAACAAAACAAAAAACAAACAAACAAAAAACAGGACACACGTGATATTCAATTTTTCAAGAACAAAACCTCACTTTTATTTCTTATCTTGGCTGATGATTTTGCCACATATACTATCTATGGATGATAATATCCACAAACAAAAAATAACCAAATCAACACAAAACGGTTTTTGTCCAAACCTCACTCAAAAACATCTTTATAAATACTATAATAATAAAAAAATAAATAAAAGAAACTTTGCAATGAATCTGAACATTTTTGATGAATGCTGCTCATATCTTGGTCGTTGGCAGAACACTAATGCACAGACACATGGTACTCGACTGATGGGTAGTTTGGCCTTAAGGCCAGACACTACAGTCAGATAGCGACTTTTTTTTTCTCTTCGACTATATCTGTTGTTTTTTGGGGGGTTTTGTCTACTAGGTGTATCATCACTTGTGGATCACAAAAAAGTGTTCTTAGATTTCTGTGAATACCTGTTGCTATGGAAACAAATCAAAATGGCCGCCAAACAATGTATCAAAGAAATTGGATTTGTGGTCCATGTGGTGCATGCAGACACTTTGTTATGTGGACTTGATACACAATGATATTATCTTCATTTTCACGTGAGATTGTTTTGATTCTTCGATTATTGTACTTTTTATGAATTTTTGAAATTTTGGATATTGCGAAATCCGCAAAATTTACAATGGGTAAAAAACTTATGCATATCATAGAAGAGATGTTCAAGAATCAAAATCCACCAAAAACCCAAATCATGAAAAATCATCATTTTGGTCTCTTTTGCACCGCCGTGTTCCCCCCCCCCCCCCCTCCCCCATAAAAGGAGTCCAGTTGTGCACAAGGTCTTGGTCATACTGGCGACACTCTAGCTCTTGAGGCTGGCAGCCTTTCCTTGTGGGACGGCAGTGGGTCAGCATCTCCATCAAACGAACCAGCAGTATCTTTCATGAGTCTTTTGACGATAATGAAATCAAGCCACCCCATCTAAATAGTCTGCCCTTCGTCGTTGCCATTGCCCTGATTAACTGTAACAGTGGTATTAAAAAGCTTTTCCATTGCGAACGTTACACCAAGCAGCTCCCCGATTATCTTTTTTTTTTTTTTTTTTTTTTTTTTTTTTAGAATTCAATTTTTGTAGAATTCAATTAGAAGACAATCAATAGCAAAAGCTGGCAAAAGATTTAAAAACCTTGTTTCTCAACATTCACCAAAAAGCGCTCATAGCAGAATACTGACATATTTCCAAGAGCAGAAACGTAGTGTTTCTTCAACATAATAAATACCTTCACTCAATCCAGTTGTTTCTGTGTGAAAACAATGCTCCTGTTGTTGTTGTTTGTTTGTTTGTTTTTTGGTGTTGTTGTTTTCTGTATAAGGGACGATGAATAAAGATTCATTTACAGAAAACAAAAATTCACGAAAAGTGAAACACGCAGGCAATAAATTATCGGTTACAGGGAGATCACTTTTCAACTTGACGTCATTCGCTCCTGACGTAATTCAAATCAGTTGTCGTCACTGTGAAGATTCCTTGTCATCCACATGGAATCTTACTTGACTACTGACAGATAAAAACAGCCTTATCCATATGTGATCTGTTACATCAACACAACCTTTCTCATGAATATGGAGTGTTGTGATAGAATGGTTTGTAAACTTGATTTAAGGCACCTCAAACTGACCCTTGCAAACGGGTTCAGCGTAGAAAAAGAGACAATTTAGGAACTTCGTCCAAGGAGAGAAGCACTTCATTTGTATGGAGTGATTGTCGTACAGTGTCAACCATACAGATCTGCATTGTATCATTCGTATACTTCATCTGTGTCTATCAGTATGAATAAAAGAGTGGTTTTTAGGTTCAGCAGCAAGCGATCATGTGTCAACAATTAGAATTCAGAAATAAATGACGAAGAGATGAAATGGCATACATTTGATCAGCATCGATTAAAAAACATTTAGCCTGTAAAATGTTTGCAATAAAATCTGATGTAAAGTTTTAAGTATCAGGCAGTGAATGATACAAATAATCATACAGATGAGCCTGGTTGGAATTTTGAAATGGTGTGCCAGCATTGTCTCTGTATCAATGTGCCCTGTGTTTGTGCTCAGATGATGGAGTGCTCCGGCACGTGACGGCCGTGTGTTAGTGTCAGTCTCCAGGAGTTTAGCCATGCTGACTTGGCTACATGTGCATGGGAGAGGGAAGTCGCTACGTACATGGACGGGCGCAATAGCCGAGTGGTTAAAGCGTTGGACTGTCAATCTGAGGGTCCCGGGTTCGAATCACGGTGACGGCGCCTGGTGGGTAAAGGGTGGAGATTTTTACGATCTCCCAGGTCAACATATGTGCAGACCTGCTAGTGCCTGAACCCCCTTCGTGTCTATACGCAAGCAGAAGATCAAATACGCACGTTAAAGATCCTGTAATCCATGTCAGCGTTCGGTGGGTTATGGAAACAAGAACATACCCAGCATGCACACCCCCGAAAACGGAGTATGGCTGCCTACATGGCGGGGTAAAAACGGTCATACACGTAAAATCCCACTCGTGTGCATACGAGTGAACGCAGAAGAAGAAGAAGAAGAAGCTACGTACATGGCACAGAGAAGTCTAAGGGCGCGCGCGCAGATTACACAAGACATTTCTTTTTCTTCAAATAATTGTGTACGTACGCATGCCCGTTATCGTTTTCCTTTCATGTATGATAAATAAACGAAAAAGGTTGTACTGCATTGTATTGTGCTGTGCTGTAAAGAATTGTACTGTAATGTCTCAGAGTGGAATTTGGCCTGCTCGTCCTATGGTGAGCATGTCGCTAAAAGTGCAGCACCACTCCATTTCTTCTTCTCTCTATCTGCATCCCCTTTGTCGCTGTGGGTTTGGTTACGTTCATGCTGCACACAGGGCCTCGGCTTACCACCTGGTCCAGTCCGTAAGGGAATGACAATGTATGTCCAGAATCATCGGCTTGAATTAATTCTCCATCTAAGAATGTGTTTGCAAATCTGGGGTAGGTTCTCCAGCTGACCAGTCCAGATCACGCAGTACACAATCTTCACAGTAGCTTCAGCAGTGCAGGGTTCAAGCGGGTCAGCAGTGACATCACTGGTGTTGATCCACTGTAGTGTCCTGCTGGTCTGGTCGGAAGTCTGACTGTGGAGTCCATTGGCAAGTTCAATCAGCGACTGTTCTTTTTGTTTTACCAGGCCGACATGGGGTGTACGCAGAGGTATGATGGACTGGTGCAATCAGTCCAGATTACGCTTAAATATAAATATCTCTTATTGGAGTTAACCAGTTTTACTGTTTTGTTTGTCATTTGATAATGGTTTGCTCTCAAATCATTCTGTAAGTATGGTGAGCACACACACACACACACACACACACACACACACACACACACACACACACATATATATATATATATATATATATATATATATATATATATTTCGCACACACAAACACATACACATAATACGTGTATATATATATATATATATATATATATACGTGTGTGTGTGTGTGTATGTGTGTCCATACTCAAGGAGGATGCTTCACATCGGCTGGCAGCCATGAGTAAGTAGCCAGTCTGATGAGCAGCCCACAGAGATTCAGATGTTGCTTGCTGTGCATGCTAACCTCATCTGTGGAGGAACAAAATGACTGAAATGAGTACTTGTTGCGGAATGTTTAACTCCAACCCCAACTTCCTCTTCCCCAAGCTTTGGTTAAATTTTTAGATTAATTTTTTTTTTTTAAAGGAAGACATCAGGGCCTTGATTTATTACAGATTCTCTGTCTGTCTCTATGTGTGCCTCTCTCTGTTTCTCTCTTATGTATGTATGTGATTGTGTTTGTTTGTGTGTGTGTGTGAGAGAGAGAGAGAGACAGACAGACAGACAGACAGACAGAGACAGAGAGATGTACGAGAGGTTTCATAGGTTGTGTTACCACCGGGAACGGTAGTGGGGAAAAGCTCCAACTGCTGCTAAAATGTTCCAATAGTGTGCATCTCCAACAACTAATGTTCAGCTCCTTGCCTTCTCTTGTAGCTTATCTTCTGACCCCAGCGGAACTTTTTTTTTTTTTTTTTTTTTTTCTTTTTTTTTTACTGACAGAGAAGGGCCGAATGTGGATTGCTGGTGTCTTTATAAAACCAGTTACTTAATTTCAGGTAGACGGGGTTCGTTAGTCTTAGTCGACAGCTTATCTAAGAGAAGGAAGTTTATCCACTACCTTATAGCGATACCCATCCATTGGCTCAGGTTATGCTGCCGTTCAGGCATCTGCTTAGTAGATGCAGTGTAGTGTAGCGTATGTGGATTTATCTGAACGCAGTAACGCCTACCTGAGTAACTGAGTGAGCTAAACATGAAAAGCAGCAGTTTACCAGTTATTATGAGTCTCAACTGGCGTGGAGTGGGGCGCAAGAGCTTGCTTCCTTCAGTGGGAGGAATTTGGGGGAATTCACTGAAAAGATATTGCCCACTTAAACTGAGTCCTCCCCAGCCAGTTAGGTGCTGTTCAGCCACTTCATCATCCTCAGTGTGTGTGGGGGATTAGGGCCAACTCCAAAAACATAAACTAAAAATATGCACAAAGCAAGAAAAGAAAAACAAAGAAGCGCAACTCTCAAACATGGAAACTGGAATGTCTGAACCATGATAAACTGGCAGAAGGCCTGCGAGCAATCAGAGATATACAAAAAAGAGAGAGAAAAAGCCGTCCTCATCAGTGACCTAAATAGTCAACAGACATACATAGCATTCTCATTAACTACAGAGGCAACAGAAAGACATAGCATTCTCATCAGTGAACTACAGAGACAATAGATAGACATATCATTCTAATATGTGAACTATAGAGGCAACAGAAAGACATAGCATTCTCATCAGTGATCTACAGAGGCAACAGACAGACATAGCATTCTCATCAGTGATCTACAGAGGCAACAGACAGACATAGCATTCTCATCAGTGAACTACAGAGGCAACAGATAGACATAGCATTCTCATCGGTGAACTACAGAGGCAACATAAAGACATAACATTCTCATCGGTGAACTGCAGAGGCAACAGACAGACATAGCATTTCTTCAGGAAACCCAGCTCGCTGACCATGGCAAACTGAGGGAGGGAGACAACACTTTCTGGCAGGGAAATGGTCCTACACAGCCCAGAGGTCATGGAGTTTGCATTATCGTCAGAAATTCTCTGTTGAAAATGATTGAGTCGTGTGAGAATTGATCTGGTGGATTGCTCCCTAAACGTTGTCAGTTCGTACACTCCAACGTTAGGTGCTGTGTTAGAGATAAAAGAGGATTTAACAAGAACATTGAGAATAACTTTACTCCAACAGGAGTAGAGGATGACGCTCTCTTGTTATTATGACACAATTCAAGAAATATAAGTAATTATGTCAACATTTCCCCTTTAGGGATAAATCACATCAATGCATCACTTCTCCCGTTCTCTTTCAGGTTAGGATTCAAAACTAAATAAATTCGTAGATAGATAGATAGACAGACAGACAGACAGATGGATAGATAGATAGATAGATAGATAACGTGTTTCTTGACTGTGTCATTCAGTAAAACAGATTTTTGTTGTTGGACGTCTTACACGATGAAGTTCACAACTGTACAAGTGAAGAAATAACCTGGTTCCAAAACAGGTGCTGAGCATTCTGTAACAACCTTAGAACCCAACTTTTGTTACATAAAAAAGTACTTATATTTTATTTTCACCTTGTTCTGTTCTCATTTTTCCTAATCAGTGTTATCAAAAGTAAATTAAGAAGAAAAATCTGAAACGTGTAAAATTCCGATGAAACGATTGTGACGAATATTACATTATCAAACTCAACAACACTGAACATTCCATTCCTCAGGATTTACTTTCCTACAACTTGACTGACCAAAACCCAGGGCTGAAATTCTCTCTGAGAATGACAAGCGCTTCAAAACACTTTAGACCCCAAGGTCTTTCCATCAACGGATGACTCCTGTGTCCGAATCCTCCATGCGCCCAGAGTGGAATGACACTAATTTTGGTGCACTTCACAATATATCAGTTCGTGATCAAAATATTCACCTCAGCGCCAAAAGCACATGCTCCAAACTATCACAAGTCTGACCATTGCCCTCTGAAAAGCTGCTGCCCCATTTGTCACACCAAGCGGTATTCAACAGAACTGGTAGAGTTTGCCATTGGCTTCAAAAGCTGTGTGATTTTTGTCTGATTCATTTATTTTGATTTGAAGATAACACTTTTCAGATCAAATGTAGAAAAGACTGTGTATTGAGCCAGGTCATTCACTAAATCATCAATCCGAGGAAGTGTCCAGCAGGTTGATGCTTTGAGAATAGTCAACACACATTTTTTTCTTGTGACGATTGAGTTCATCTTTGGAAACAACAATCTGTGCTCGCCGTGGAGAAGTACTTGGCTCTATAATGCCTTCATTCAGGAGTCGTCTTACTTCAGATGCGATAAAAGACTGATCATCTTTGCTGAAACGTGATTTTGATGCAAGTTTTCAGTTTGGGTTTATGTTGTTGAAGAGTAATGGTTCTTCAAATGATGTTGCTGAGAGTGGACACTGGCATCTTGTCTGTTATTCTTCAGATTAAACTTTGAGCCACCAGCCTCAATGATCAGACGTTTGTGTTTGTGCTTGGAAATCCTGTCCAAGGATGATATCAAGAGTGTCCTCAATGTGTGTGTTTACCATAACCAGATGCTGAGTGTGAAGCAACCCAGATTGTCTGATGAAAGACGAGAACGCAGAATCCAGTTTGTTTACCAACGGGTTAACTAAAGATTAAGATGTGTCAGACCTATTAAGTCTTTCATAACCATAGATGAGAGTCCAGATAGTGCATTGTAGCTAAGGTCCAAAGAGAGAGAGAGAGAGAGATCGTACAGCTGTGCCTGTGCCTGTGCATGCATTCTTGTAACCACCTTCTATGTTTCAATAAACACGTCAGTCAGCATCTGGGCCTGAATCTAGTTATAACGTTTTTTTATTTTTATTTTTATTTTATTTTTTTCTCAAGGCCTGACTAAGCGCGTTGGGTTACGCTGCTGGTCAGGCATCTGCTTGGCAGATGTGGTGTAGCGTATATGGATTTGTCTGAACGCAGTGACGCCTCCTTGAGCTACTGAAACTGAAACTGAAACTACAACGTCTATCAAGTTCATTTCACCACTCACCAGTCCATCTGTGATTTTTCTTAAAAGGTATATAAAACATGACATGATAAAGATAAGGTATGACAACATTGTTCATTCACCTTTATATATGTCTTTTTATGTTTTGCCTTCGTTACATTTCACTGTATGTGTGGTTTCCTCACTCACTGCCAATGTGTCCATGCCTTCTTCTATATCATTTTCAGTTTCCTGCTTATGGCGCATTAGTTCCAGAACCTTCCTTAACTTCACAGCTTTATTGGAGCGTAGATATATCATTATTATCTCCTCCACGATGTGTGCGGAAAGTTTTGGAATTTCTCCCTTGAGATTACACAATATTCGTTTTGACTTCTGATTAATTCTATCAATGTTCCACTTCTCCTTCAAACTATTGAGTGTGTAGAGGAAGGGGTTTAACACTGAGTTGAGGGGTAACACAAAAACTGCAACCCAGACACTGACGCTTCCATGGATGGGGACACCACAAGAAGCCAGGATGCCCATCAGCCCAACAGGAAACCAGCAGCAGAAGTCAGTGAAGACAACCAGGAACAGACGCTGAGCAATAGTGCTTTGCTCTTCTTGCTCTTTGGTTTTCACAGCTTTCTTTGCCCTGCGAACTGCCCAGTAGATGGCAAGCTGTCCTGTTCCAATGAATAAGAAGAGGACAAAGTTCATAACAATGAAAATACCAAATGCATAAGTCTGTCCTGAGAAGTCATGGCGGGTAATAGGCAAAGGGAGACAAACGCTGCTCTCACCATAGAATTCAAGCTGCCCAATGAAAGGCACAGCAGACAGGAACAGACCCAGTCCCCACACCACACAACACAGCGTCATGGAGGATCTGGCACTCAGGTGCAGGTGAGGTTTGAATGGAAAGCAAAGCACCAACATACGGTCTAACGTGATTAAACTGATAATAAACGCTGAAACCTCACTGGATAAAAACGCCAAAACACCTGCCATTATGCACACATAACTTCGTCTCCATGCTCGTTCATTCGCTACGTAGTAACCCCGAAAGTATACGTCAGCAGCGCCAATGATCATCATATTGATACCCATCAGCAGATCAGCAATACACAGGTGACTTACCAGAATGTGATAAGGTGTGACAGTCTTTCGTTTCCGCATCACTGTTTTATAAACAAACACGCCAGTGTTTCCTATTGTTGCCAGTAAAGAAAACAACCAGAGAAAAATTCTGAAGAGGTCAAGCTTTAGCAAGTCATCACAAGAAGAAAGCTCGTTGATGGGTGCATGGCATGCCACTGTTTGGGGCAGAAAATGTGTGCAGCACAATCTTGAATCATCTGTTTGCAAAAGTTTCAGAGAATCTAAACCCTTGAACACATTATCTGTGTAACATGTCAGCTTGTTATTTCTAATGTCAAGACTCTGCATGTCTGACAAATCAGAAAGGGCACTGTCGTCAATTTCAACAATGTGTGTGCTTACAATAACCAGATGCTGAGTGTGGATTAACCCAGATTTTCTAATAAAGGACGAGAAAGCAGAATCCAGTTTGCTGATCAACGGGTTGCCAGAAAGGTTCAGATGTGTCAGACCACCTAGGTTTTTCATCACCATAGATGAGAGTCCAGATAGTGCATTGTAGCTCATGTCCAAAATTCTAAGCTGTTTCATATCCACAAGGGTTGCGTTGTACAGCTGGCAAAATGATATGTTCAGAAATTGCAGAAATTCCAGTGTGTTAAATTCACCAGTCACTGGTTTTTCCACACCACTGAGATCCAAATACCTCAGATACCAAACGTCAGACAGGGGCCAAGGCAGGGCGTGGCATGAACAAGCAAAGCCTTCGCAGGTGCAGTTGGAGGGGTGAGACACACTGCAGTATTTCTCGTCATCCTTGTTGGGGCAGTGAGGTATACCATCACACACATAATCAGGATGTACACAGTTACCATCGTATTGACACCTGTAATACCCAGGACAAGTGAAATTTTCGTGTAGAATATTCTCATCTTCACCTTGAGGACAGTCCAGCTCTCCATTACTTATCAAAAATGACGGAATGTACATTCCATTACTGCAACGGAAATGACCTTTTGAGATGGCAGCTGATTCACTGAGGCAGTTAAAATCTGACATGCCATAACCATCTAACTGAACAACGTAACATAAATGAAATGGATAAAAAGGTTTGCCGTGCACATATGAACTTACGTAAGTACAGCTACGAAAGTGAGGATGGTATAACGTTGGTACACACCCTACTCCTGAACATTTAATCTCTCTACAGCTGGTGCAGTCTTGCTCATCCGTATCATCAAGACAGTGTCTAATACCATCACAGTGACCTTTATACGAGATCACTTGAAGACTTTTACAAATAAAAAAGTCTTTATTTTTGCTCAATCGATGTGGGAACCAGCATCCTGTTTCATCACTTCCGTCTGCGCAGTCCCGGAGTCCATCACAGACCAAGGTGTAGTGTACAGGTGGTCCATACCGACAGTGGAACATAGGGAAATGGTTGGGGGACCACTCTGTGGACAGGACCTTTTCCTCCCACTGACACTGATGGAAGATCTGCACAAAGGATCCATCCTCACATCGCTTGGTTAGGAACTGTTGTACACTGCTGTTGGCTTCTGTCAGATGAACATCAAGAGTTTGTTTAGTGTAAGTGTCTGCAGCCCTTTGTTTTGGTCGCATGCAGACTAATGTTTTTACATGGACATCAGTCTCCTGACATGCAACCGGATGTATATGAACTTTTGGGAAGATACGCATTATTGCACAATCAAGCATTGTTCCTTTTGTCTGGATGTCTGTCTGTTGATAAGCCATAGCACTCCCTCTAGCACCCCACTGCCACAAAAAACGGTAAAGTTGCTCGTGCTTCTTGGATATTGGTTTAACTTTTTGAAGATTTAATCGAATTTCATATCCTCCACTCTGGAATACCATATTTGCTACAAGGTCAATGCCTTCTTTATCAGGCAGGGCAGGTAATGTTGCTCCATATTTGTCTTTGCACATTTTGTGTGCCATTTCATGTGATGTTTGGATACCACGCAAATGTACATTACCAATGGCTGGAAGAACATGTATCTTAAGACACGAGTCACGGTAAGGGAGCCAGTCTCCACACCCCTGTTGCCTGTATTCACATTCTTCTTCGTCTTCATCGTCAATGCAGTGCTTCACACCATCACAGGCTATTGCCTCAGGCACTGGACTGCTTGCCGAGCAGAAGAACATTATGTCACTGGGCGTAATTGCATGGTTTATTCCGACTGGCTGGGGTAGTTTGCTCACTGAGTGGACCGTGTAACTTATATGGAATGCTGACATTGGATACGTTTTCTTTAGAGGGGTTTCGATCTTTATTCGTATCCCACCTTTGACTATCATTATGCGATAGTGATAGGTATTATTTCTCCAAACGTGAATATGCCACATTGGCTCATTATCACCATTATTAGGTATCCAGCCATACAGTTGTAAGTTACTCGAATCTCTCATGTATATGTGTTTGAGGTGTACCACAGTACCATGATCGGGAGGTACTATCAAAGTCCACGTTCTGTTGGTCATGCTGTTGTCCTCAGTCCACTGAACGTTCCCTCTCCACAAAGGAAGGATTTCCTGCCCGGGCAGAGTGGCTGATGAGGTGGAATTGGGCAGTGAGGTTACAGATGAGGAGGGCATGTACCGTGCTGAATCAGCGGGTGATGTGGAACTGACATCAGCCTTCAGTGTCTGACTGTCTGTAAATGTTATGCAAGATATAATACAACAAAATACTAACGGGAGAGTATTTGTTCAAACTATGAAAAACGTGGATTTTTATTTTATTTCATTATCTATGTATGTACCTATTCATCTATTTAATCAATTAACTATTTTTACAAACCAAGATTCCAAACTTGTAACTGAAGATAGATACATGCCTTTTTTAAATATTACTAGCTGGAGAACAGGTATTCCTTTGCACGAACGGCCATCGTACTCTTGACGCATCCATTGCCCCAAACAAATTACAGGGCTTAGATAAAAGCATTCGATAATATTGGAGATGAGTATTCAAAGCTGCTGCATCTCGGAATACAATGCGACGAGTGGAAACTCACAACGAACAATATGAATATGGAACAACTCAAACGTGAAACACAAAGGAATAGTGTTTTTTTAACGCCAATTTGAAGAAAGGTGGTAGAAGAAACCAAAAATATATGTGGATTAATGGGAATATCATTACCTAGGAACAAATATAATGGATGGTTGGGCCACATGCTGATATTACTTTAGCACATTATGTTATCACTTCTTTTTTATAATAATTTGTTTTTTTAATAATGATATACGCAATCCAGCTTTGGAAACGAATGCTGAGTATAGATATTAACGATCACTTTCTTACAGCTCTAAACTGCACTGAAGAACCCAGACTAAGTCTGCTTCATTTCACGTTTGTCATCAATATGTATCCTACCAATTTTCTGTTGTATAAAATGGATGTAGCAATTTCAAACAAATGCGGCTGCCTTCACCTCTACACTCCATCCCACACACTACGATCGGCTTCGGATCCACTCTGTTTACACATACCCAGACTGAAACACGACTGTTGGCCGCCGTTCTTTCTCTGTCTCTGGACCTTGCACTTAGAATGAACTTCCTCTTTCGCTTCGTCGATTCTCCACACTCAGCTCTTTCAAGTCTGGCCTCAAAACCCACCTCTTCCCAAAATAGCCTCCCTTCCCTGCCTCTTCCTTGTCTACAGTTTCTCCAGTTTTAGAGTTGTGCATACGTGTGAATGAATGGTGCGAAAGCACTTTGATTTGTCTCTGCACAAGATTCAGCGCTATATAAATACCTTTTTTTTCTTTTTTTTTAATTGTTAGTTGAAACACTGAATTACGTTTACAGTTTATGTATATAGAAAAATCAGGTTCCAAAAGCCTTTAAAGTTGCGAAAGTTATAATCGCTCGGATCCCTCTAGTTTTCGGCCAATTTCTAGATTATCTTTTCTATCTAATCCGTTAGATAATCATTTAAAGGAATTCAGTCTGTTTCACCCAAATCAATCAGGATTCAGGCCAAACCACTCCTGTCACACAGCACTAACTAACCTTGTTGATCAGTGGTTTACTAATATTAACATCTTCGAATCCCAGCGGAGGTGGGTATTTCGGCCCGTGGCCGGCTCCTACCCAGAGCTGAGTATGCTGTGGGCTTGAATGGGGAGACTGGGACCACACAGTCAAGTGTCATCCACCTCAAGGATGCGTCTTTGGGTGTGTTGCTCTAATTATCTGACCAACACTGCAAGTGTCTGCATCTCTCGTGCCTGGTTAACGCTGGGATATCATTATGACAGGAAGCGTAGAGTACAGCCTTGTCACGCAGTCCCAAACCAAAATGGACCTTCATAGCAAAATCGTCATCGTCATCCTCCTCCATCATCATCAATATAAACAAAACAGTCTCAAAGTCTGTGGCCTTTCATGCCCTGCTCTCATGATGACCTCAGTTTCGATACCCCTGCACTTCCGTGCTTGGGGTGAGTCCTGTCAATGTCTTCAGTGTCGGCAGATTCGTGGGGGGCTGTTGTTTGAGGGACGTGGTGGCGGTCTCCACTCTGGGAGGGACGCTCACTCAGTCTGGCTCCGCGACTAAACCATTATTGTTGTTAGTAGGGGGCTTAGTAGGTGGTGTCCTCAGTAGGTTAAATCAGAACAGGCACCACTGAACACCACCGAAGTGACAGCAGCAGTGCAGGGTCTCCTCTGGTGTGTGGCCTCCTGGCGACCTAACATCGATGGCTTCCTACGGACTGCCGACACTGGAACTGTGACGGACGAACCCGGGTGTGGCCGTGTATGGGGGAATCTAAATGAGCGTCGTGGAAGTAATGCCACTGAAACGGTGCAAATGATGGGGCAGAAAAAAAATTAACAACAACGAAATTGCAGGTGTTCTTTTGTAGATTCTGCAAAGGTATTCGATATTATTGATCATATTCTTCTTATCAGAAAACTAAATGCATATGGCTTATCTCACAATACTTTAAAGGTAATGTCTTCGTTTTTGTCTGACAGAAAGCAAATAGTTTCAGTTGATAGAATCAAACCCCAGCTTTTACCCATGAATGACAGTTTCCCCAAGGTAATGTTCTGGGACCTATTCTGTTTTCAATTTATCAAAGATTTACCCCTATTTATTGAACCATCTCGTGAGTTATTTGCAGATGACACAGCAATACACACTAAGCATCGTAGAATAAAAAGAGTATCGCTATCTTTGTTACAAAGTATTAATGATATAGTAACATGGTCTGAACTTAATCATATGTGCTTACACCCGAAAAAGACGAAATACATTGTCATTACCACGAGACAAAAGCGCCAAAATCCTTCCGCCCACCCGTTCTCCGTTGAATATCAATGGCGTAATAATTGAAGAAGTCAGTCATCACAAAGTACTTCTTAGCCGAGTGGTTAAAGCGTTGGACTTTCAATCTGGGGGTCCCGGGTTCGAATCTCGGTAACGGCGCCTGGTGGGTTAAGAATGGAGATTTTTCCGGTCTCCCAGGTCAACATATGTGCAGATCTGCTAGTGCCTGAACCCCCTTCGTGTGCATACGCAAGCAGAAGATCAAATACGCACGTTAAAGATCCTGTAATCCATGTTAGCGTTCGGCGGGTTATGGGAACAAGAACATACCCAGCATGCACACCCCCGAAAACGGAGTATGGCTGCCTACATGGCGGGGTAAAAACGGTCATACACGTAAAATATCACTCGTATACATACGAGTGAACGTGGGAGTTGCAGCCTACGAACGAGGAAGAAGAATTATTGACAATAACATGTCATGGTCTCAAAATGTTATGATCACGTGTAAAAAAAATATCCAAAAGATTCATCAACTATCCAGAATAAAGAATTCTTTAAACAAGCATTGCGGTAAATCACTTTTCCATGCTTATATCGAACTACATGCAAATTATGCTACAACAATATGGGATTCCGCCAATGAAAATGCTCTAAAACGACATAGAAGAACCCAAAGTTGACACATCTGAAATCTTTGTCATTAACTGTCCCAAAAACCTCAACCATCTATTCAACACAGTCATTTCACCCACTCTAGGAAGACATTGTCGGGAATGGCCAGAGGGCAAAACAGATGCGGAAGTGAAGCTACTCATAGAAGAAAACAGTAAAGAAGAGGACATCATCATATACACAGATGGCTCAGTCACCAAAGACCAGTCTGGTTGGGGATTCACTGCGAAACAAAATGGAAAAACAATTTGGGAAGAGAATGCTGCCTACAAAGTCACAACCTCCAGCCTAACGATGGAAGTTGAAGCTGCGACACATGCCCTCCAGTGGCTATCGTCCATCCATACGCCCGGAAACCAACATGCCATGATTCTAACCGACTCAATGAACCTCATACAGAAAATTGAAAACGGAATGGGAAGCCCAGAGTGGCATAAGGCAATGCGCAACTTTCAGATTAAAAAACTCACATGGTCATACTGCCCGGGACATGCAGGTGTTAAGGGAAATGAGCGAGCTGACAGACTTGCTGGTAACGCAACACCAACGAGCGGCCTACATCTAGGAAAATCGGAAATCCTCAGAAAAGTCAAAGAATACCAAAAAGAACAGGTACAAGGCCATCACACCATCGATCGCCTCAAAGAAATAAAAGCAGAGAGAGGGAGCGGCCGAAAGTCTAACATGAAAGGTAGAGCACGATGCTTTGCAAATCAAACAAATATCGGCATCATTTCCAAACCAACATTGCGCAAATTTCTTCAAAACGGAACAGAGTCTCTGTGGGCCTTTCCAAATACAATAGACTGAGCAACACACTAGACGCCACGTTCTTGGCATCAGAGATCTTTTCCCATCCCTCTTGGCAGCCTCTGTGCGTGTGCGTGTGTGTATGTGTGTGTTTGTGTGGATGTGTGGGTCTGTGTTTTTGAGTGCGTTTGTGAATGCGCAAGAGTGTAAGTGTACACAAGTGTCAGGAGAGATCTGTGTACGGGTGTGTGTGTATATATATATATATATATATATATATATATATATATATATCTTTGTATATATGTGTGGGGGTTGGGGGTGGGAGATATGGGCGTATATGTGTGTGCTTGTACAAGTAAGTGTTCATCTCTGTGAGTGTGTGTTTGCGTGCGTGTGTGTGTGTGTGTGTGTGTGTGCCGTGGAAGCTGCGATACGTAGGCTAGAAATGAGTGTGTGGAGGAGGGGGTTGGAGGAGGTGCAAGGTAATGTGTGTGTGTGTGTGTGTGTGTGTTGGAGCTCATGTACGTTTATATGTATTTGACTGTACTTTCATATCTGTGAAACTGCATGTTTGGTGCATTTCTGTTATGCATGTGTGGGTGTATGTGTGAATGTGTGTCGTCATATTTTACATTCATTCGCTTAATTATCACCATTGTTGTCTTATTTATTTATTTATTTATTTTTTATTATTATCATTTTATTAGTATTACTATTATTATTACTACTACCTTTTTCTATATTATAATTATTATTTATTTATTTATTTATTTATTTATTTATGTAAGCTTATCTATTATTTATTCCCCCCCCCCTTTTTTTTTTTTTTTTTTTTTTCTCAAGGCCTGACTAAGCGCGTTGGGTTACGCTGCTGGTCAGGCATCTGCCTGGCAGATGTGGTGTAGCGTATATGGTTTGTCCGAGCGCAGTGACGCCTCCTTGAGCAACTGAAACTGAAACTGAAACTGTCCCTGATTACAAAAACTTGGGTATCCTGCCATTGAAATGGAAACTCTTTGCCATTGAAATGGAAAGCGCTTTTTATGTTTAAGATAATGTCTGATTTTGTTCCTCCGTCTCTAAAACAGCTATTCGTTACAGGTACAATGCGTAACAAAAACAAGATCATGGTACCATTGCCTAGAATGGATTTCTTTAAATCGAGCTTCACTTACTCTGGTGGTTGCCTCTGGAACAGCAGCTTTACTAGTTTTAATGTCCACACAAGTTTCACTGTGTTCAAGAAAAGGTATCATAAATACCTGATGGAAAAATTTGCAAATTCTGCTTAGTATACTACATTTATGTTGTTTTATATGGTATAATATGATATGATATATAAACAAAATGGCCATACTCGTAAAATTTTAAATGTTGCATGTTTGAGTGTGTATGTCTGCACGCCTGAAATATGATTGAATGACACAGGAAACGAATGATGAGCGCCCAATGGCAGCCGTCAGTCGGCTCTGCCTAGGTAGGCAGCCTGTTGTGTAAATGACCCCGTGTTTGTAAAGCGCCTGGAGGTTGGTCTCCGACCAAGGATAGGCGCTATATAAGTATCCATATCAATCAATTTATTATATCACTGTAATTCACTACATGTCTCTCTCTTTCTCTCTTTATCTCATCGTCTCTATAATCATTATCATCTTTTCTCATCTTCTCTTTTTCAATTTGTTTTCTCTCCACATATACTCTTGTGGTCTTTCTTCATACCTTTTCTTTTGACATTTTCCCTTTCGAAGGCTGGATGAAAAAAAAAAGCAATTGTTTGCTTACTCTATTACCCTCAGAAAATTCATTCATTCTTTGTCTTTCACACACACACACACACACACACACACACACACACACACACACACACACACACACAGAGAGAGAGAGAGAGAGAGAGAGAGAGATTTATTTGAAGTTATAAATAACATAAATTGTAAAACACTCTGTGCGCAAGCACACATAAATCAAGATGATTTATGGTTCTTCCTGCATTTTTTGTTTCTTTTTGTTTGTTTGGACTTAAAGTTCAAAAGTGAAAAAACATTTATGGAGAAGAAGAAATTAATTTGAATTAACACGTTAAAGAATGAAACAGGAATATAAAATGGAACTATAGATTTGTGCCTATCAATGTGGTGAGCAACCTCCATTTTTTTCTAAAAGATGGACTTTTGTGCCTGATGACAGATAAGCGCTTATATTTGTCAATGCACAAGATTCAGCGCTATATAAATACCATTATCATTATTATTATAGATTTCAGGTTTATTCTGAACGCTGTGGTGAAACATTCTGGTATGGGTAATTGTTAACGATCCAGTTGAAGAGACCAGCTCAACGTGCGTACTGTAGAAATAACATGTCGTACGATAGTCAAACGCAATTCTTTTGTTTTCGAACGCTTTCTCCAACTGGTTACAACCAAGAAAAGTTCGCCTGCTTATTCTTTTCAACGTTTTGTCGACGTTTGAAATGGCAGAGGTGCCTGAGGGTAAATGCGAACGGGCAAGTCTAATTTGAACGATTGCTTTGGGTACATGTTGACAGTTAAAACAGAAGCAGGTCTTGAACTCATTACACATAACTTATTATTTGGTACATCGCACCAGACTGTTGTATTGTTGGTTTCGATCAGATATGCGCACAAACACACAAACAGACATTTAAACACACACACCCGACACCGCACAGAAACACACCCTGCTCAGTAGCTGTGCAGCATGGTTCACAAACAGACTCACGTCAAAATATCCTATGGTCTGATTGTAAACGACACTATTTTGCAGAAGCCTGTCAAAACTGACGCTCTGGTCTGTCTCCAATATGCTTTCTTAAATTCTGCCAGCACTGGCAATGCGCATTCAACATATCCGATCAATAAACTATTTTAAACTGTGTCAAAGTTCATGTCCTACAACTTGCTTCCATTGATTTTAGGATTTTGAGAGCAAGTTTGTAACTGTGGTCGGCAGTGGTAGGCGAAGAGAAGAAAGAGCGCGGAAATAGTCAGAGATAGCTGGTGTTTGACTTTTTTTTTTTAAATGGATATTCAGTTTTCTAAAAAAAAAAAAAAAAGGTCGAAGCAGACGTTAAATTGTGAAATGCAACCGTTAAGAACGCTCCGAAGTGGGACGGTATACGAATCGTTCGCAATTAGGCCTTGTTCGCAATTACCCACACCTACCCTATAATACGTCAGAGATGTTTAAGCGCTCTGTCAGTCAGTTTACTGCCATACTGTGTAAAGATATGTACAAACTACGGATTCAACAACGATAAAGAAATAACTCTCTCTGTTTACAAGGTACACAACTCCAAGTCAATGCTGCATATTCTACCAAATCAGCTCTCCTTGTACCGATTATTGGACATTGCACACTGCAGCAATGACACAATCAATGTGCAAACACAAATTGGCTTCTGTTGAAAACAAGCATATCCTTTTCGTCCCGAATATGCTACACAGAGGATACAGACAAAACAGAACAAACACGTGGTTGTCTGGATAATGTTTTGACTCGAAATGAAAGAAGAATGAAGTTAGAAGAGTAAAGGATGAAACAACAATAAAGAGAAATAACTCTCTATTTACGATGCACATAACTTCAAGTCAGTGCTTCTTATGCTACCGATTCAGCTAGCACACACGTGAATAAATGGTACATAGGAACAAACACAACCCAGACACTTCCTCAAAAAAGAAAGTTGTTGTTGTCTTCAGTTTAACGTCTTTCCACTTGAAAAAACAAAACAAAACAACAACCAAAAAACAACAACAACAACAACAAAAAACACAAAAAAACAACATAAAAAACACTGGGGGTAGGGGTTGTGGGAGGGAGAGTGGGGGGGGGGGGGGGTAAAAGTGTATGTATGGGTGAATAGGGAGAGACAAAGCTAGAGAAAATGGAAACGTTATAAACGCCAACATCAAACAACTATAACAACTATAACAAATGTTCTATAGGACTACGCAGCAAAACTTCTGCAATAACAAATGACATATCTAACACATTCAAAAGAACTTTTGATGAAGTCTGGCAAAAACATTTTAGATTCTGACATTCGAATATTACATGATTGCTAGAAATATGTTCTCCACATATGCATCTGACATCTTTGCTGAACTTAGTTATAAAAGCGTTCAGTTTTATCCTGTTTGATAATGTATGAAACTGCCTTAATCTTATTGAATTACTGTATGTATTTGACTGATTGACAGTTTCCGGTTGTTGAACATTAATTTCACTATGGTTTAAAGCTTTGCCGTTTTCCAGGTATAATTCTCTGACTTTGTTCCACGATGTTTTTTTTCAGTATTCGATAACCCTCTTGTACAGACAGAGGCACATAAAGTTCTATGGTTCCCTGTTCGTTTTTTTTTTTTGTTGTTGTTTTTTTTGCACCTTTTCTTGCAGCCCTGTCAGCCCATTCATTGTATAGAATACCGAGATGTGAAGGAACCCAAAGACAACCCAGACACTTCCTCAAAAAAGAAAGTTCCAGGCCTGTTCTTGTACCGATCATTAGACATGTGCACTGCAGCAATGACAGTATAAATGTGAAAACACAAATGGTCTTTATTCGAGACTGACATAACTGTGGTTATCGTATCTGTGTACGACAACCGTGATGTTGAGTTCTCTGGTACTTTGCTCACAGAGTTGGAGCCTATAACGCCAGGAATGTGTGAGAAAAGTACTCCAGAGCTTGCCAAAGAAATCCTGTGACCTGAACCCAATCATCACCCCTCACCTATATTATTGTTTAGATGAGGTTTCACCTTAGTTACTGTCATTGTGAACAAGTATTTGTCATCTGGCGTTGTGCCTTAGACTTTTAAGCATGCTTTTTGTAGCAAAGCCCCTGTTAAAAAGGCCAACCATGATCCCAACTGTTTGAAACACTATCGTTGTGTTTCTAATCTACATTTCTTGTCAAATGTGTCAGATCATATTATGTTGAAACTGTTTCTGCAACATTTTGAATAACATATACCCTAATCTTCTGCGGCCGTTTCAGTCAGCCTACCGTAAGTGCCATAGCACTAAAACCTTGTTGCGAGTGGTTATGACCTCCTTCAGGCCTCTGACACAGATTGTGTCTATTTTGTCACTGCTCGACCTGTCGGCAGCATTTGACACCACAGACCATGGCATCCTCATTACATGGTTGCATACCAGGTCCTCCTGTAAGGAGGAAGGTGGCAAACTAGTTAAGACGCTCAGCTGCTAATATAGAGAGTCCATGAGGGTGTGGGTTCGAATCACACTCTCGCCCTTTCTTCCAAGTTTGACTGGAAAATCAAACTGAGCGTCTAGTCTTTCGGATGAGACGATAAACCGAGATCCCGTGGGCAGCACGCACTTGGCGCTCTGAAAAAGAACCCATGGCAACGAAAGTGTTGTCCTCTGGCAAAATTATGTAATCCACTCTGATAGGTACATAAATATACAAGCTTGCACTCAAGGCCTGACAAGTGCGTTGGGTTATGCTGCTGTCAGTCATCTGCCTAGCAGATGTGTAGCGCATATGGATTTGTCTGAATGCAGTGACGCCTCCTTTAGAACTGAAACTGTACTACATTTCACTGCTTGGGCTCTGGAACGGTTCTGGATTGGTTCGTATCAATCTTATCTTACCGTACCCAGTCTGTCCTTGTTGGTCAGGAATCCACTCCATCTGTGTCTAAGTGTGGGGTGCCACAGGGCTCAGTCTTGGGTCCGGTTTTATTTACAATATGTACACAGCCTCTCAGGTCACTCATACCATTTCTTTGTAGATGATTCCCAGCTCCACAATTCTGCTGATCTGCTAGTTTTGTTGGTTTTGCAGCACATCTCTAGATTTCTGGAGGGAACTACAGGGCTTTCATAACGCCTCTGGTGATGTGATTAACTTAAGATTTACAAAAGAACTTGCGGTGTTTGGTAACAACAAGAGATGTGAGACAGATGACACATTATACTTTATCATACTTCTTGCTTTGTTTTTCCTATACCAATGCAAAATACAAAGTGTCACTCAAGACTTTGTTATTTTCAGACAGTATCTAAAGAGTGTATAACTGTGTGTCTGAGGTAAACTTTAACACTGCCATTTTCTCTGGAAATATTTGTCTGCCAATACGACATTTGGCTTAGACATAGTAAGAAAAAAATTCTTCACAGTCATACCAATAACAGGTTGTAAGTCTCCCGAATTAAGCAGTATTTCCGAATCATTAACGGTCTATTTCGTTGAAATTCGTTCCGAAATACGAAAATTCTAGAAACCGCTTCCCACTGAGTTACTTGAAGGTAGGTTGTGTTTGAAGCCGACATGACCTCAATTTTCTTGTTCACAGTTAAAAGGAAAGGAATACAAATTCTGGACAGAACACTTATCGTGATAATAACTACACCATCGACGTGTTTACTGCATATAAGTATCCTAAAGCGGAAACTGAATTAACTGGAATGAACATGAAAGAAGAATTGAATTGATCGTTTCTTTCAGCCTATTGTAGACTGATTCGTGCAGATCTAGAGACCTACCATGTGTTGCAATGTGCTTGACGCGAAAAATGACGTCAGGTGCGTTGCAGCGGTGGTGATAAAATCTGGTTGCTTTGGAACTGAACATGCATGGTTCCATCCTGCTGGAATGGCTTCTTCTTTTCTTTTTTTCTCCCAAGCTTATTTTATGTATTATATTGAATGCAGAGCACTTTTCAATGGTAATCCTGCAGTTTAGAATACTAAACTCAGGGGCCGTTAAAATGAAAAAGTAGAAGGTGTTTTAGACTGACTTCGATGCGCTGAGTCGAATGCAACCCTCAGCTAAGCTCTAAGACCACTCCTTTTGCCACGAAACTGGATCAAATGCACGGTAAGTCTTAAACCCACAGATTTCTACTTTCAGTTTCTACTGAAAACACACAGAAGTTGATGACGTAAACACCACGTCACCAGCAATCAAAATGGCTCGCCGATAGTTGCTCAGGAAGTGACCGACTGAGTTGACTATTTATTATGTCTCTGTTTCATTGACAAGGAGTGGCCGTAGAGCTTAGCTGAGGGTTGCATTCGACTCAGCGCATCAAGGTCAGTCTAAAACAGCCTCTATTTTTTCATTTGAACGGCCCCCTGAGTTTAGTATTCTAAACTGCAGGATTACCCTTTTCAATGATTATTTAAATCTCTTTTTTTTCCTCCTCGTGATTCCTTTACTGGATAAAGCACGAAGCACAAGTGAGTATTGAAGGCTTTGCCTCTTGCGTACTTTATAATGCAGATTTTTACAGGATGTATACAACTGGTTCTAAGAGTTGGAAGTGGGTTTTCAGTATTGTGATATGGTTTTTGTCTTTTGTGATACTGAGAGTAGCTTTAAGTATTGTGAAAGGGTTTTTAAATATTGTAAAATGACATTGCAGCATTTAGTATTTTGATATGATATGCATGATGAGCGAGTATAGTCTGTGATAATGTTATCTGTGTGTGTGTGTGTGTGCGTGAGTGTGTGAATGGGTGTGTGTGCACACGTGCGTGCGTGTGTGTGTGTGTGTGTGTGTGTGTGTGTGTGTGTGTGTGTGTGTGTCATTGTGTCTGAGTGTGTGTGCGTGCGTGCGCGCGCGCGCGCGTGTCTGTGTGAATTAGTGCTTGAGTGTTTGGTTGGCTGTCTGTATTTGTTATGCATATAAGCTTTTCATTTTGGTGTTAAAAGCATGTTTTAAACACCGGTTTTTACACTGTACAGCGGAAATGAGCGTGTTTTACACGGAAAAGTACTTTGCAAATTAAGTAAATATGAAAATGAAATTATCAAACGTACGTTTTAGCAAGGGATAATTTCATAACTCTACCATAAAGAGAGGAAAAACCAAATATCCATAAGGACTCAACGAACTTAAATTATCATTGCTATATTTTTCTTTTTCTTTTTTTCTTTTCTTTTTTTTTTGGAGGGGGGGGGGCGGGGGGGGGGACAATTGTTTGAAAATATGAGTTTATCAATATTATATCGACGTTGTTAAAACCTCTGAAATTATCACAAACTCAATATTTCTCAAAGAAAAAAAATTACAAAATGTAATTTTGTACTTGTTCGCACAAATTTTCGTTCAATAGAGGAAACAAAACTCTGCAATTTTGAATCCAAAGCAAAACAAATAACCAAAGATATCCTTGGCAGTTATATAAACCTATTTATAAACACAGTAGAAAAAGACGTAGTGTTAACGAATAGTTTAAGACCTAATAAAAATCAACCAGCATCTTTGAATATACTGAAACAAAACTATAAGAAAAAATAAAAAATCCCTTACATGTTGAAAGCAGATGTCTAGCACTCAGTTGCAATACTGGTATTGATTGCAATGACAGTACGGACTCCTTTCTCTCCTGCTCAGTACACACACCATTCAGGCCTCGCCCTAGCCTCTTGTGTTATACTGACGGACTGTTTCAGTGTCAGTTTCAGTTTCAGTAGCTCAAGGAGGCGTCACTGCGTTCGGACAAATCCATATACGCTACACCACATCTGCCAAGCAGATGCCTGACCAGCAGCGTAACCCAACGCGCTTTGTCAGGCCTTGAGAAAAAAAGAAGAAAAAAAAGTAATGATAATAATAATAATGAAAATAAAATAAATAAATAAGTGTATCTACTTACATTACTAACATTAAGCTTTCATAACTTTTTTTTTTTTTTGCTTTTTTTTTTTTTTTGTTGTCTTTTTTAAGCACTCTTCTTCTTCTTCTTCTTATCTAACTATTGTAAATAAAACAACTTATAAAAGATCCTCTGTGACTGGCCTCTGCAGACTGTTCAGTGATGATTTATCATCAGAGCCCAAGCAGTGATAGCAGAGATGTGGCCTTATACACATAGCTAGGACAAGGTAGTAGCGGGATAGAGTTAAGTTGTGATGGATCTGGAGGAATGTAGACAAAGGAGATTAAGGGTACTTCAAAGATTTATAGATATAAAGGATCCACATTCATCAGCTCAGGGACATGTAAAGGCCAGTCACTGAGGATCTTTTATAAGTTGTTTTATTTACAATAGTTAGATAAGAAGAAGAGTGCTTAAAAAAGACAAAAAATATGTTATGACAGCTTAATGTTAGTAATGTAAGTAGATACTAAAGCACGTATCACAATGGAACGGCTACCACTGAGTTTTGGAATTGGTAGCAATGTATCATACATAACGTACACTCAATGACAACTGGTACAGACTATGTAAAGTTTACACTTGTCAAAGCGCAACTCAAATAAATCAGTTATGTATGCCCTAAGTTACTTTTTTATGGGATTCTGTTGTTGTTGTTTACTGTGATTATTGATTGTTCGTATGGGCTGCCCTAGGTTTACTTCTTAGCTTTTTATGTCTTTTTCTGTGTATACATGTTGAATGATTGTGATTTTCGAATATTGTTTATGTGTTTTTACAGCACAAACGAATTTCTTCTGTTGAGATAATAAAGTATCCTGTTTTCTGTGTGTTCTGTAACACCTGAAAACTGATCAGTGCTTCCCCTTGATCTTCGTTCGTGGGCTGTGACTCCCAATTTCACTCATATACACGTGTTCAAGGACAGATTTCTAAATGACGCCTAAACCGGTTTATGTTGGATTTGTTGCAAACGAAAGAGCTCATCTGTAACGGAAAAAATTTCAACGTTTTTATGTGGGCCTGTGTTGTATTCATTTGATTAACAAAAGTAAAAAAAACAAAACAAAAAACAAACAAAAAAAACAGGACACACGTGATATTCAATTTTTCAAGAACAAAACCTCACTTTTATTTCTTATCTTGGCTGATGATTTTGCCACATATACTATCTATGGATGATAATATCCACAAACAAAAAATAACCAAATCAACAACACAAAACGGTTTTTGTCCAAACCTCACTCAAAAACATCTTTATAAATACTATAATAATAAAATAAAAAAAATAAAAGAAACTTTGCAACGAATCTGAACATTTTTGATGAATGCTGCTCATATCTTGGTCGTTGGCAGAACACTAATGCACAGACACATGGTACTCGACTGTACTGATGGGTAGTTTGCCCTTAAGGCCAGACACTACAGTCAAATAGCGACTTTTTTTCTCTTCGACTATATCTGTTGTTTTTGGGGGGGTTTTGTCTACTAGGTGTATCATCACTTGTGGATCACAAAAAAGTGTTCTTAGATTTCTGTGAATACCTGTTGCTATGGAGACAAATCAAAATGGCCGCCAAACAATGTATCAAAGAAATTGGATTTGTGGTCCATGTGGTGCATGCAGACACTTTGTTATGTGGACTTGATACACAATGATATTATCTTCATTTTCACGTGAGATTGTGTTGATTCTTCGATTATTGTACTTTTTATGAATTTTTGAAATTTTGGATATTGCGAAATCCTCAAAATTTACAATGGGTAAAAAAACTTATGCATATCATAGAAGAGATGTTCAAGAATCAAAATCCACCAAAAACCCAAATCATGAAAAATCATCATTTTGGTCTCTTTTTGCACCGCCGTGTTCCCCCCCCCCCCCCCCCCCCATAAAAGGAGTCCAGTTGTGCACAAGGTCTTGGTCATACTGGCGACACTCTAGCTCTTGAGGCTGGCAGCCTTTCCTTGTGGGACGGCAGTGGGTCAGCATCTCCATCAAACGAACCAGCAGTATCTTTCATGAGTCTTTTGACGATAATGAAATCAAGCCACCCCATCTAAATAGTCTGCCCTTCGTTGTTGCCATTGCCCTGATTAACTGTAACAGTGGTATTAAAAAGCTTTTCCATTGCGAACGTTACACCAAGCAGCTCCCCGATTATCTTTTTTTTTTTCTTTTTTTTTTTTTTTTTTTAGAATTCAATTTTTGTAGAATTCAATTAGAAGACAATCAATAGCAAAAGCTGGCAAAAGATTTAAAAAGCTTGTTTCTCAACATTCACCAGAAAGCGCTCATAGCAGAATACTGACATATTTCCAAGAGCAGAAACGTAGTGTTTCTTCAACATAATAAATACCTTCACTCAGTCCAGTTGTTTCTGTGTGAAAACAATGCTCCTGTTGTTGTTGTTTGTTTGTTTGTTTTTTGGTGTTGTTGTTTTCTGTATAAGGGACGATGAGTAAAGATTCATTTACAGAAAACAAAAATTCACGAAAAGTGAAACACGCAGGCAATAAATTATCGGTTACAGGGAGATCACTTTTCAACTTGACGTCATTCGCTCCTGACGTAATTCAAATCAGTTGTCGTCACTGTGAAGATTCCTTGTCATCCACATGGAATCTTACTTGACTACTGACAGATAAAAACAGCCTTATCCATATGTGATCTGTTACATCAACACAACCTTTCTCATGAATGTGGAGTGTTGTGATAGAATGGTTTGTAAACTTGATTTAAGGCACCTCAAACTGACCCTTGCAAACGGGTTAAGCGTAGAAAAAGAGACAATTTAGGAACTTCGTCCAAGGAGAGAAGCACTTCATTTGTATGGAGTGATTGTCGTACAGTGTCAACCATACAGATCTGCATTGTATCATTTGTATACTTCATCTGTGTCTATCAGTATGAATAAAAGAGTGGTTTTTAGGTTCAGCAGCAAGCGATCATGTGTCAACAATTAGAATTCAGAAATAAGTGACGAAGAGATGAAATGGCATACATTTGATCAGCATCGATTAAAAAACATTTAGCCTGTAAAATGTTTGCAATAAAATCTGATGTAAAGTTTTAAGTATCAGGCAGTGAATGATACAAATAATCATACAGATGAGCCTGGTTGGAATTTTGAAATGGTGTGCCAGCATTGTCTCTGTATCAATGTGCCCTGTGTTTGTGCTCAGATGGAGTGCTCCGGCACGTGACGGCCGTGTGTTAGTGTCAGTCTCCAGGAGTTTAGCCATGCTGACTTGGCTACATGTGCATGGGAGAGGGAAGTCGCTACGTACATGGACGGGCGCAATAGCCGAGTGGTTAAAGCGTTGGACTGTCAATCTGAGGGTCCCGGGTTCGAATCACGGTGACGGCGCCTGGTGGGTAAAGGGTGGAGATTTTTCCGATCTCCCAGGTCAACATATGTGCAGACCTGCTAGTGCCTGAACCCCCTTCCTGTGTATATGCAAGCAGAAGATCAAATACGCACGTTAAAGATCCTGTAATCCATGTCAGCGTTCGGTGGGTTATGGAAACAAGAACATACCCAGCATGCACACCCCCGAAAACGGAGTATGGCTGCCTACATGGCGGGGTAAAAACGGTCATACACGTGAAAGCCCACTCGTGTGCATACGAGTGAACGCAGAAGATGAAGAAGAAGCTACGTACATGGCACAGAGAAGTCTAAGGGCGCGCGCGCAGATTACACAAGACATTTCTTTTTCTTCAAATAATTGTGTACGTACGCATGCCCGTTATCGTTTTCCTTTCATGTATGATAAATAAACGAATAAAGGTTGTATTGCATTGTATTGTGCCGTGCTGTAAAGAATTGTACTGTAATGTCTCAGAGTGGAATTTGGCCTGCTCGTCCTATGGTGAGCATGTCGCTAAAAGTGCAGCACCACTCCATTTCTTCTTCTCTCTATCTGCATCCCCTTTGTCGCTGTGGGTTTGGTTACGTTCATGCTGCACACAGGGCCTCGGCTTACCACCTGGTCCAGTCCGTAAGGGAATGACAATGTATTTCCAGAATCATCGGCTTGAATTAATTCTCCATCTAAGAATGTGTTTGCAAATCTGGGGTAGGTTCTCCAGCTGACCAGTCCAGATCACGCAGTACACAATCTTCACAGTAACTTCAGCAGTGCAGGGTTCAAGCGGGTCAGCAGTGACATCACTGGTGTTGATCCACTGTAGTGTCCTGCTGGTCTGGTCGGAAGTCTGACTGTGGAGTCCATTGGCAAGTTCAATCAGCGACTGTTCTTTTTGTTTTACCAGGCCGACATGGGGTGTATGCAGAGGTATGATGGACTGGTGCAATCAGTGCAGATTACGCTTAAATATAAATATTTCTTATTGGAGTTAACCAGTTTTACTGTTTTGTTTGTCATTTGACAATGGTTTGCTCTCAAATCATTCTGTAAGTATGGTGAGCACACACACACACACACACACACACACACACACACATATATATATATATATATATATATATATATATATATATATATATATATTTCGCACACACAAACACATACACATAATACGTGTATATATATATATACGTGTGTGTATGTGTGTCCATACTCAATCAAGGAGGATGCTTCACATCGGCTGGCAGCCATGAGTAAGTAGCCAGTCTGATGAGCAGTCCACAGAGATTCAGATGTTGCTTGCTGTGCATGCTAACCTCATCTGTGGAGGAACAAAATGACTGAAATGAGTACTTGTTGCGGAATGTTTAACTCCAACCCCAACTTCCTCTTCCCCAAGCTTTGGTTAAATTTTTAGATTAATTTTTTTTTTTTTTAAAGGAAGACATCAGGGCCTTGATTTATTACAGACTCTCTGTCTGTCTCTATGTGTGCCTCTCTCTGTTTCTCTCTTATGTATGTATGTGATTGTGTGTGTTTGTTTGTATGTGTGTGTGTGTGTGAGAGAGAGAGAGACAGACAGACAGACAGACAGACAGAGAGATGTACGAGAGGTTTCATAGGTTGTGTTACCACCGGGAACGGTAGTGGGGAAAAGCTCCAACTGCTGCTAAAATGTTCCAATAGTGTGCATCTCCAACAACTAATGTTCAGCTCCTTGCCTTCTCTTGTAGCTTATCTTCTGACCCCAGCGGAACTTTTTTTTTTTCTTTTTTTTTTTTTTTTTACTGACAAAGAAGGGCCGAATGTGGATTGCTGGTGTCTTTATAAAACCAGTTACTTAATTTCAGGTAGACGGGGTTCGTTAGTCTTAATCGACAGCTTATCTAAGAGAAGGAAGTTTATCCACTACCTTGTAGCGATACCCATCCATTGGCTCAGGTTATGCTGCCGTTCAGGCATCTGCTTAGTAGATGTAGTGTAGTGTAGCGTATGTGGATTTATCTGAACGCAGTAACGCCTACCTGAGTAACTGAGTGAGCTAAACATGAAAAGCACCAGTTTACCAGTTATTATAAGTCTCAACTGGCGTGGAATGGGGCGCAAGAGCTTGCTTCCTTCAGTGGGAGGAATTTGGGGGAATTCACTGAAAAGATATTGCCCACTTAAACTGAGTCCTCCCCAGCCAGTTAGGTGCTGTTCAGCCACTTCATCATCCTCAGTGTGTGTGGGGATTAGGGCCAGCGCCATCTCCCAAAACATAAACTAAAAATATGCACAAGGCAAGAAAAGAAAAAAAAGAAAGAAACGCAACTCTCAAACATGGGAACTGGAATGTCTGAACCATGATAAACTGGCAGAAGGCCTGCGAGCAATCAGAGATATACAAAAAAAAGAGAAAAAAGCCGTCCTCATCAGTGACCTAAATAGACAACAGACATACATAGCATTCTCATTAACTACAGAGGCAACAGACAGACATAGCATTCTCATCAGTGAACTACAGAGGCAACAGATAGACATAGCATTCTCATCAGTGAACTACAGAGGCAACAGACAGACATAGCATTCTCATCGGTGAACTACAGAGGCAACAGATACACATAACATTCTCATCAGTGATCTACAGAGGCAACAGACAGACATAGCATTCTCATCAGTGATCTACAGAGGCAACAGAAAGACATAGCATTCTCATCGGTGAACTACAGAGGCAACAGACAGACATAGCATTCTAATCGGTGATCTACAGAGGCAACAGATACACATAACATTCTCATCAGTGAACTACAGAGGCAACAGATAGACATAGCATTCTAATCGGTGATCTACAGAGGCAACAGACAGACATAGCATTCTCATCAGTGAACTACAGAGGCAACAGATAGACATAGCATTCTCATCGGTGAACTACAGAGGCAACAGAAAGACATAGCATTCTCATCGGTGAACTACAGAGGCAACAGACAGACATAGCATTCTCATCAGTGAACTACAGAGGCAACAGATAGACATAGCATTCTCATCAGTGAACTACAGAGGCAACAGATAGACATAGCATTGTAATCGGTGATCTACAGAGGCAACAGACAGACATAGCATTCTCATCAGTGAACTACAGAGGCAACAGACAGACATAGCATTCTCATCGGTGAACTACAGAGGCAACAGACAGACATAGCACTCTCATCAGTGAACTACAGAGGCAACAGATAGACATAGCACTCTCATCGGTGAACTACAGAGGCAACAGACAGACATAGCATTCTCATCGGTGAACTACAGAGGCAACAGAAAGACATAGCATTCTCATCGGTGAACTACAGAGGCAACAGAAAGACATAGCATTCTCATCAGTGAACTACAGAGGCAACAGACAGACATAGCATTCTCATCGGTGAACTACAGAGGCAACAGAAAGACATAGCATTCTCATCAGTGAACTACAGAGGCAACAGAAAGACATAACATTCTCATCGGTGAACTACAGAGGCAACATAAAGACATAACATTCTCATCGGTGAACTGCAGAGGCAACAGACAGACATAGCATTTCTTCAGGAAACCCAGCTCACTGGCCATGGCAAACTGAGGGAAGGAGACAACAGGGCAGGGAAATGGTCCTACACAGCCCAGAGGTCATGGAGTTTGCATTATCGTCAGAAATTCTCTGTTGAAAATGATTTGAGTCGTGTGAGAATTGATCTGGTGGATTGCTTCCTAAACGTTGTCAGTTCGTACACTCCAACGTTAGGTGCTGAGTTAGAGATGACAGAGGATTTAACAAGAACATTGAGAATAACTTTACTCCAACAGGAGTAGAGGATGACGCTCTCTTGTTATTATGACACAATTCAAGAAATATAAGTAGTTATGTCAACATTTCCCCTTTAGGGATAAATCACATCAATGCATCACTTCTCCCGTTCTCTTTCAGGTTAGGATTCAAAACTAAATAAATTCGTAGATAGATAGATAGACAGACAGACAGACAGATAGATAGATGGATAGATAGATAGATAGATAACGTGTTTCTTGACTGTGTCATTCAGTAAAACAGATTTTTGTTGTTGGACGTCTTACACGATGAAGTTCACAACTGTACAAGTGAAGAAATAACCTGGTTCCAAAACAGGTGCTGAGCATTCTGTAACAACCTTAGAACCCAACTTTTGTTACATAAAAAAGTACTTATATTTTATTTTCACCTTGTTCTGTTCTCATTTTTCCTAATCAGTGTTATCAAAAGTAAATTAAGAAGAAAAATCTGAAACGTGTAAAATTCCGATGAAACGATTGTGACGAATATTACATTATCAAACTCAACAACACTGAACATTCCATTCCTCAGGATTTACTTTCCTACAACTTGACTGACCAAAAACCAGGGCTGAAATTCTCTCTGAGAATGACAAGTGCTTCAAAACACTTTAGACCCCAAGGTCTTTCCATCAACGGATGACTCCTGTGTCCGAATCCTCCATGCGCCCAGAGTGGAATGACACTAATTTTGGTGCACTTCACAATATATCAGTTCGTGATCAAAATATTCACCTCAGCGCCAAAAGCACATGCTCCAAACTCTCACAAGTCTGACCATTGCCCTCTGGAAAGCTGCTGCCCCATTTGTCACACCAAGCGGTATTCAACAGAACTGGTAGAGTTTGCCATTGGCTTCAAAAGCTGTGTGATTTTTGTCTGATTCATTTATTTTGATTTGAAGATAACACTTTTCAGATCAAATGTAGAAAAGACTGTGTATTGAGCCAGGTCATTCACTAAATCATCAATCCGAGGAAGTGTCCAGCAGGTTGATGCTTTGAGAATAGTCAACACACATTTTTTTTCTTGTGACGATTGAGTTCATCTTTGGAAACAACAATCTGTGCTCGCCGTGGAGAAGTACTTGGCTCTACAATGCCTTCATTCAGGCGTCGTCTTACTTCAGATGCGATAAAAGACTGATCATCTTTGCTGAAACGTCGTGATTTTGATGCAAGTTTTCAGTTTGGGTTTATGTTGTTGAAGAGTAATGGTTCTTCAAATGATGTTGCTGAGAGTGGACACTGGCATCTTGTCTGTTATTCTTCAGATTAAACTTTGAGCCACCAGCCTCAATGATCAGACGTTTGTGTTTGTGCTTGGAAATCCTGTCCAAGGATGATATCAAGAGTGTCCTCAATGTGTGTGTTTACCATAACCAGATGCTGAGTGTGAAGCAACCCAGATTGTCTGATGAAAGACGAGAACGGAGAATCCAGTTTGTTTACCAACGGGTTAACTAAAGATTAAGATGTGTCAGACCTATTAAGTCTTTCATAACCATAGATGAGAGTCCAGATAGTGCATTGTAGCTAAGGTCCAAAGAGAGAGAGAGAGAGAGAGAGAGAGAGAGAGAGAGAGATATCGTACAGCTGTGCCTGTGCCTGTGCATGCATTCTTGTAACCACCTTCTATGTTTCAATAAACACGTCAGTCAGCATCTGGGCCTGAATCTAGTTATAACGTTTTTTTATTTTTATTTTTATTTTATTTTTTCTCAAGGCCTGACTAAGCGCGTTGGGTTACGCTGCTGGTCAGGCATCTGCTTGGCAGATGTGGTGTAGCGTATATGGATTTGTCCGAACGCAGTGACGCCTCCTTGAGCTACTGAAACTGAAACTGAAACTACAACGTCTATCAAGTTCATTTCACCACTCACCAGTCCATCTGTGATTTTTCTTAAAAGGTATATAAAACATGGCATGATAAAGATAAGGTATGACAACATTGTTCATTCACCTTTATATATGTCTTTTTATGTTTTGCCTTCGTTACATTTCACTGTATGTGTGTTTTCATCACTCACTGCCAGTGTGTCCATGCCTTTTTCTACATCATTTTCAGTTTCCTGCTTATGGTGCATTAGTTCCAAAACCTTCCTTAACTTCACAGCTTTATTGGAGCGTAAATATATCATTATTATCTCCTCCACGATGTGTGGGGAAAGTTTTGGAATTTCTGCCTTGAGATTACACAAGATTCGTTTTGACTTTCGGTTCGTTTTATTAATGTTCCACCTCTCCTTCAAACTGTTGAGTGTGTAAAGGAAGGGGTTTAACACGGAGTTGAGTGGCAACACAAAAACTGCAACCCAGACACTGACGCTTCCATGGATGGGGACACCACAAGAAGCCAGGATGCCCATCAGCCCAACAGGAAACCAGCAGCAGAAGTCAGTGAAGACAACCAGGAACAGACGCTGAGCAATAGTGCTTTGCTCTTCTTGCTCTTTGGTTTTCACAGCTTTCTTTGCCCTGCGTACTGCCCAGTAGATGGCAAGCTGTCCTGTTCCAATAAACAAGAAGAGGGCGAAGTTCAAAGCAATGAAAACCACGAATGCATACATCTGTCCTGAGAAGTCATGGCGGGTAATAGGCAAAGGGAGACAAACACTACTCTCACCATAGAATTCAAGCTGACCAATAAAAGGCACAGCAGCCAGGAACAGACCCAGTCCCCATACCACACAGCACAGCGTCATGGTGGATCTGGCACTCAGGTGCAGGTGAGGTTTGAATGGAAAGCAAAGCACCAACATACGGTCTAACGTGATTAAACTGATAATAAACGCTGAAACCTCACTGGATAAAAACGCCAAAACACCTGCCATTATGCACACATAACTTCGTCTCCATGCTCGTTCATTCGCTACGTAGTAACCCCGAAAGTATACGTCAGCAGCGCCAATGATCATCATATTGATACCCATCAGCAGATCAGCAATGCACAGGTGACTTACCAGAATATGAAAAGGTGTGACAGTCTTTTGTTTCCACATCACTGTTTTATAAACAAACACGCCAGTGTTTCCTATTGTTGCCAGTAAAGAAAACAACCAGAGAAAAATTCTGAAGAGGTCAAGCTTTAGCAAGTCATCACAAGAAGAAAGCTCGTTGATGGGTGCATGGCATGCCACTGTTTGGGGCAGAAAATGTGTGCAGCACAATCTTGAATCATCTGTTTGCAAATGTTTGAGAGAATCTAAGCCCCTAAACACATTATCTGTGTAACTCGTCAGCTTGTTATTTCTTATATCAAGACTCTGCATGTCTGACAAATCAGAAAGGGCACTGTCCTCAATTTCATCAATGTGTGTGTTTACAATAACCAGATGCTGAGTGTGGATTAACCCAGAGTTTCTAATAAAGGACGAGAAAGCAGAATCCAGTTTGCTGATCAACGGGTTGCCAGAAAGGTTCAGATGTGTCAGACCACCTAGGTTTTTCATCACCATAGATGAGAGTCCAGATAGTGCATTGTAGCTCATGTCCAAAATTCTAAGCTGTTTCATATCCACAAGGGTTGCGTTGTGCAGCTGGCAAAATGATATGTTCAGAAATTGCAGAAATTCCAGTGTGTTGAATTCACCAGTCACTGGTTTTTCCACACCACTGAGATCCAAATACCTCAGATACCAAACGTCAGACAGGGGCCAAGGCAGGGCGTGGCATGAACAAGCAAAGCCTTCACAGGTGCAGTTGGAGGGGTGAGACACACTGCAGTATTTCTCGTCATCCTTGTTGGGGCAGTGAGGTATACCATCACACACATAATCAGGATGTACACAGTTACCATCGTATTGACACCTGTAATACCCAGGACAAGTGAAATTTTCGTGTAGAATATTCTCATCTTCACCTTGAGGACAGTCCAGCTCTCCATTACTTATCAAAAATGACGGAATGTACATTCCATTACTGCAACGGAAATGACCTTTTGAGATGGCAGCTGATTCACTGAGGCAGTTAAAATCTGACATGCCATAACCATCTAACTGAACAACGTAACATAAATGAAATGGATAAAAAGGTTTGCCGTGCACATATGAACTTACGTAAGTACAGCTACGAAAGTGAGGATGGTATAACGTTGGTACACACCCTACTCCTGAACATTTAATCTCTCTACAGCTGGTGCAGTCTTGCTCATCCGTATCATCAAGACAGTGTCTAATACCATCACAGTGACCTTTATACGAGATCACTTGAAGACTTTTACAAATAAAAAAGTCTTTATTTTTGCTCAATCGATGTGGGAACCAGCATCCTGTTTCATCACTTCCGTCTGCGCAGTCCCGGAGTCCATCACAGACCAAGGTGTAGTGTACAGGTGGTCCATACCGACAGTGGAACAGAGGGAAATGGTTGGGGGACCACTCTGCGGACAGGACCTTTTCCTCCCACTGACACTGATGGAAGATCTGCACAAAGGATCCATCCTTGCATTGCTTGGTTAGGAACTGTTGTACACTGCTGTTGGCTTCTGTCAGATGAACATCAAGAGTTTGTTTAGTGTAAGTGTCTGCAGCCCTTTGTTTTGGTCGCATGCAGACTAATGTTTTTACATGGACATCAGTCTCCTGACATGCAACCGGATGTATATGAACTTTTGGGAAGATACGCATTATTGCACAATCAAGCATTGTTCCTTTTGTCTGGATGTCTGTCTGTTGATAAGCCATAGCACTCCCTCTAGCACCCCACTGCCACAAAAAACGGTAAAGTTGCTCGTGCTTCTTGGATATTGGTTTAACTTTTTGAAGATTTAATCGAATTTCATATCCTCCACTCTGGAATACCATATTTGCTACAAGGTCAATGCCTTCTTTATCAGGCAGGGCAGGTAATGTTGCTCCATATTTGTCTTTGCACATTTTGTGTGCCATTTCATGTGATGTTTGGATACCACGCAAATGTACATTACCAATGGCTGGAAGAACATGTATCTTAAGACACGAGTCACGGTAAGGGAGCCAGTCTCCACACCCCTGTTGCCTGTATTCACATTCTTCTTCGTCTTCATCGTCAATGCAGTGCTTCACACCATCACAGGCTATTGCCTCAGGCACTGGACTGCTTGCCGAGCAGAAGAACATTATGTCACTGGGCGTAATTGCACGGTTTATTCCAACTGGCTGGGGTAGTTTGCTCACTGAGTGGACCGTGTAACTTATATGGAATGCTGACATTGGATACGTTTTCTTTAGAGGGGTTTCGATCTTTATTCGTATCCCACCTTTGACTATCATTATGCGATAGTTATAGGTATTATTTCTCCAAACGTGAATATGCCACATTGGCTCATTATCACCATTATTAGGTATCCAGCTATACAGTTGTAAGTTACTCGAATCTCTCATGTATATGTGTTTGAGGTGTACCACAGTACCATGATCGGGAGGTACTATTAAAGTCCACGTTCTGTTGGTCATGCTGTTGTCCTCAGTCCACTGAACGTTCCCTCTCCACAAAGGAAGGATTTCCTGCCCGGGCAGAGTGGTTGATGAGGTGGAGTTGGGCAGTGAGGTTACAGATGAGGAGGGCATGTACCGTGTTGAATCAGTGGGTGATGTGGAACTGACATCAGCCTTCAGTGTCTGACTGTCTGTAAATGTTATGCAAGATATAATACAACAAAATACTAACGGGAGAGTATTTGTTCGAACTATGAAAAACGTGGATTTTAATTTTATTTCATTATCTATGTATGTACCTATTCATCTATTTAATCAATTAACTATTTTTACAAACCAAGATTCCAAACTTGTAACTGAAGATAGATACATGCCTTTTTTAAATATTACTAGCTGGAGAACAGGTATTCCTTTGCACGAACGGCCATCGTACTCTTGACGCATCCATTGCCCCAAACAAATTACAGGGCTTAGATAAAAAGCATTCGATAATATTGGAGATGAGTATTCAAAGCTGCTGCATCTCGGAATACAATGCGACGAGTGGAAACTCACAACGAACAATATGAATATGGAACAACTCAAACGTGAAACACAAAGGAATAGTGTTTTTTTAACGCCAATTTGAGGAAAGGTGGTAGAAGAAACCAAAAATATATGTGGATTAATGGGAATATCATTACCTAGGAACAAATATAATGGATGGTTGGGCCACATGCTGATATTACTTTAGCACATTATGTTATCACTTCTTTTTTATAATAATTTGTTTTTTTAATAATGATATACGCAATCCAGCTTTGGAAACGAATGCTGAGTATAGATATTAACGATCACTTTCTTACAGCTCTAAACTGCACTGAAGAACCAAGACTAAGTCTGCTTCATTTCACGTTTGTCATCAATATGTATCCTACCAATTTTCTGTTGTATAAAATGGATGTAGCAATTTCAAACAAATGCGGCTGCCTTCACCTCTACACTCCATCCCACACACTACGATCGGCTTCGGATCCACTCTGTTTACACATACCCAGACTGAAACACGACTGTTGGCCGCCGTTCTTTCTCTGTCTCTGGACCTTGCACTTAGAATGAACTTCCTCTTTCGCTTCGTCGATTCTCCACACTCAGCTCTTTCAAGTCTGGCCTCAAAACCCACCTCTTCCCAAAATAGCCTCCCTTCCCTGCCTCTTCCTTGTCTACAGTTTCTCCAGTTTTAGAGTTGTGCATACGTGTGAATGAATGGTGCGAAAGCACTTTGATTTGTCTCTGCACAAGATTCAGCGCTATATAAATACCTTTTTTTTCTTTTTTTTTAATTGTTAGTTGAAACACTGAATTACGTTTACAGTTTATGTATATAGAAAAATCAGGTTCCAAAAGCCTTTAAAGTTGCGAAAGTTATAATCGCTCGGATCCCTCTAGTTTTCGGCCAATTTCTAGATTATCTTTTCTATCTAATCCGTTAGATAATCATTTAAAGGAATTCAGTCTGTTTCACCCAAATCAATCAGGATTCAGGCCAAACCACTCCTGTCACACAGCACTAACTAACCTTGTTGATCAGTGGTTTACTAATATTAACATCTTCGAATCCCAGCGGAGGTGGGTATTTCGGCCCGTGGCCGGCTCCTACCCAGAGCTGAGTATGCTGTGGGCTTGAATGGGGAGACTGGGACCACACAGTCAAGTGTCATCCACCTCAAGGATGCGTCTTTGGGTGTGTTGCTCTAATTATCTGACCAACACTGCAAGTGTCTGCATCTCTCGTGCCTGGTTAACGCTGGGATATCATTATGACAGGAAGCGTAGAGTACAGCCTTGTCACGCAGTCCCAAACCAAAATGGACCTTCATAGCAAAATCGTCATCGTCATCCTCCTCCATCATCATCAATATAAACAAAACAGTCTCAAAGTCTGTGGCCTTTCATGCCCTGCTCTCATGATGACCTCAGTTTCGATACCCCTGCACTTCCGTGCTTGGGGTGAGTCCTGTCAATGTCTTCAGTGTCGGCAGATTCGTGGGGGGCTGTTGTTTGAGGGACGTGGTGGCGGTCTCCACTCTGGGAGGGACGCTCACTCAGTCTGGCTCCGCGACTAAACCATTATTGTTGTTAGTAGGGGGCTTAGTAGGTGGTGTCCTAAGTAGGTTAAATCAGAACAGGCACCACTGAACACCACCGAAGTGACAGCAGCAGTGCAGGGTCTCCTCTGGTGTGTGGCCTCCTGGCGACCTAACATCGATGGCTTCCTACGGACTGCCGACACTGGAACTGTGACGGACGAACCCGGGTGTGGCCGTGTATGGGGGAATCTAAATGAGCGTCGTGGGAGTAATGCCACTGAAACGGTGCAAATGATGGGGCAGAAAAAAAATTAACAACAACGAAATTGCAGGTGTTCTTTTGTAGATTCTGCAAAGGTATTCGATATTATTGATCATATTCTTCTTATCAGAAAACTAAATGCATATGGCTTATCTCACAATACTTTAAAGGTAATGTCTTCGTTTTTGTCTGACAGAAAGCAAATAGTTTCAGTTGATAGAATCAAACCCCAGCTTTTACCCATGAATGACAGTTTCCCCAAGGTAATGTTCTGGGACCTATTCTGTTTTCAATTTATCAAAGATTTACCCCTATTTATTGAACCATCTCGTGAGTTATTTGCAGATGACACAGCAATACACACTAAGCATCGTAGAATAAAAAGAGTATCGCTATCTTTGTTACAAAGTATTAATGATATAGTAACATGGTCTGAACTTAATCATATGTGCTTACACCCGAAAAAGACGAAATACATTGTCATTACCACGAGACAAAAGCGCCAAAAACCTTCCGCCCACCCGTTCTCCGTTGAATATCAATGGCGTAATAATTGAAGAAGTCAGTCATCACAAAGTACTTCTTAGCCGAGTGGTTAAAGCGTTGGACTTTCAATCTGGGGGTCCCGGGTTCGAATCTCGGTAACGGCACCTGGTGGGTTAAGAATGGAGATTTTTCCGGTCTCCCAGGTCAACATATGTGCAGATCTGCTAGTGCCTGAACCTCCTTCGTGTGTATACGCAAGCAGAAGATCAAATACGCACGTTAAAGATCCTGTAATCCATGTCAGCGTTCGGTGGGTTATGGGAACAAGAACATACCCAGCATGTACACCCCCGAAAACGGAGTATGGCTGCCTACATGGCGGGGTAAAAACGGTCATACACGTAAAATATCACTCGTGTACATACGAGTGAACGTGGGAGTTGCAGCCTACGAATGAGGAAGAAGAATTATTGACAATAACATGTCATGGTCTCAAAATGTTATGATCACGTGTAAAAAAAAATATCCAAAAGATTCATCAACTATCCAGAATAAAGCATTCTTTAAACAAGCATTGCGGTAAATCACTTTTCCATGCTTATATCGAACTACATGCAAATTATGCTACAACAATATGGGATTCCGCCAATGAAAATGCTCTAAAACAACATAGAAGAACCCAAAGTTGACACATCTGAAATCTTTGTCATTAACTGTCCCTGATTACAAAAACTTGGGTATCCTGCCATTGAAATGGAAACTCTTTGCCATTGAAATGGAAAGCGCTTTTTATGTTTAAGATAATGCCTGATTTTGTTCCTCCGTCTCTAAAACAGCCATTCGTTACAGGTACAATGCGTAACAAAAACAAGATCATGGTACCACTGCCTAGAATTGATTTCTTTAAATCGAGCTTCACTTACTCTGGTGGTTGCCTCTGGAACAGCAGCTTTACTAGTTTTAATGTCCACACAAGTTTCACTGTGTTCAAGAAAAGGTATCATAAATACCTGATGGAAAAATTTGCAAATTCTGCTTAGTATACTACATTTATGTTGTTTTATATGGTATAATATGATATGATATATAAACAAAATGGCCATACTCGTAAAATGTTAAATGTTGCATGTTTGAATGTGTATGTCTGCACGCCTGAAATATGATTGAATGACACAGGAAACGAATGATGAGCGCCCAATGGCAGCCGTCAGTCGGCTCTGCCCAGGTAGGCAGCCTGTTGTGTATATAACCCCGTGTTTGTAAAGCGCCTGGAGCTTGGTCTCCGACCAAGGATAGGCGCTATATAAGTATCCATATCAATCAATTTATTATATTACTGTAATTCACTACATGTCTCTCTCTTTCTCTCTTTATCTCATCGTCTCTATAATCATTATCATCTTTTCTCATCTTCTCTTTTTCAATTTGTTTTCTCTCCACATATACTCTTGTGGTCTTTCTTCATACCTTTTCTTTTGACATTTTCCCTTTCGAAGGCTGGATGAAAAAAAAAAGCAATTGTTTGCTTACTCTATTACCCTCAGAAAATTCATTCATTCTTTGTCTTTCACACACACACACACACACACACACACACACACACACACACACACACACACACAGACACACACACACACACACACACACACACACACACACAGAGAGAGAGAGAGAGAGAGAGAGAGAGAGAGAGAGAGAGAGAGATTTATTTGAAGTTATAAATAACATAAATTGTAAAACACTCTGTGCGCAAGACCACATAAATCAAGATGATTTATGGTTCTTCCTGCATTTTTTGTTTCTTTTTGTTTGTTTGGACTTAAAGTTCAAAAGTGAAAAAACATTTATGGAGAAGAAGAAATTAATTTGAATTAACACGTTAAAGAATGAAACAGGAATATAAAATGGAACTATAGATTTGTGCCTATCAATGTGGTGAGCAACCTCCATTTTTTTCTAAAAGATGGACTTTTGTGCCTGATGACAGATAAGCGCTTATATTTGTCAATGCACAAGATTCAGCGCTATATAAATACCATTATCATTATTATTATAGATTTCAGGTTTATTCTGAACGCTGTGGTGAAACATTCTGGTATGGGTAATTGTTAACGATCCAGTTGAAGAGACCAGCTCAACGTGCGTACTGTAAAAATAACATGTCGTACGATAGTCAAACGCAATTCTTTTGTTTTCGAACGCTTTCTCCAACTGGTTACAACCAAGAAAAGTTCGCCTGCTTATTCTTTTCAACGTTTTGTCGACGTTTGAAATGGCAGAGGTGCCTGAGGGTAAATGCGAACGGGCAAGTCTAATTTGAACGATTGCTTTGGGTACATGTTGACAGTTAAAACAGAAGCAGGTCTTGAACTCATTACACATAACTTATTATTTGGTACATCGCACCAGACTGTTGTATTGTTGGTTTCGATCACACATGCGCACAAACACACAAACAGACATTTAAACACACACACCCCACACCGCACAGAAACACACCCTGCTCAGTAGCTGTGCAGCATGGTTCACAAACAGACTCACGTCAAAATATCCTATGGTCTGATTGTAAACGATACTATTTTGCAGAAGCCTGTCAAAACTGACGCTCTGATCTGTCACCAATATGCTTTCTTAAATTCTCCCAGCACTGGTAATGCGCATTCAACATATCCGATCAATAAACTATTTTAAACTGTGTCAAAGTTCAAGTCCTACAACTTGCTTCCATTGATTTTAGGATTTTGAGAGCAAGTTTGTAACTGTGGTCGGCAGTGGTAGGCGAAGAGAAGAAAGAGCGCGGAAATAGTCAGAGATAGCTGGTGTTTGACTGTTTTTTTATCATAATTATTATTTATTTATTTATGTAAGCTTATCTATTATTTATTCACTTTTTTTTCTCAAGGCCTGACTAAGCACGTTGGGTTACGCTGCTGGTCAGGCATCTGCTTGGCAGATGTGGTGTAGCGTATATGGATTTGTCCGAACGCAGTGACGCCTCCTTGAGCTACTGAAACTGAAACTGAAAACTGGCGTTTGACTGTTTTTTTGAAAATGGATATTCATCAAAGTATTAGAAAAAGGTCGAAGCAGACGTTAAATTGTGAAATGCAACCGTTAAGAACGCTCCGAAGTGGGACGGTATACGAATCGTTCGCAATTAGGCCTTGTTCGCAATTACCCACACCTACCCTATAATACGTCAGAGATGTTTAAGCGCTCTGTCAGTCAGTTTACTGCCACATTGTGTAAAGATATGTACTAACTACGGATTCAACAACGATAAAGAAATAACTCTCTCTGTTTACAAGGTACACAACTCCAAGTCAATGCTGCATATGCAACCAAATCAGCTCTCCTTGTACCGACTATTGGACATGTGCACACTGCAGCAATGACACAATCAATGTGCAAACACAAATTGGCTTTTGTTGAAAACAAGCATATCCTTTTCGTCCCGAATATGCTACACAGAGGATACAGACAAAACAGAACAAACACGTGGTTGTCTGGATAATGTTTTGACTCGAAATGAAAGAAGAATGAAGTTAGAAGAGTAAAGGATGAAACAACAATAAAGAGAAATATAACTCTCTATTTACGATGCACATAACTTCAAGTCAGTGCTTCTTATGCTACCGATTCAGCTAGCACAAACGTGAATAAATGGTACATAGGAACAAACACAAACCCAGACACTTCCTCAAAAAAGAAAGTTGTTGTTGTCTTCAGTTTAACGTCTTTCCACTTGAAAAAACAAAACAAAACAACAACCAAAAAACAACAACAAAAAACACAAAAAACAACATAAAAAACACTGGGGGTAGGGGTTGTGGGAGGGAGAGTGGGGGGGTAAAAGTGTATGTATGGGTGAATAGGGAGAGACAACGCTAGAGAAAATGGAAACGTTATAAACGCCAACATCAAACAACTATAACAACTATAACAAATGTTCTATAGGACTACGCAGCAAAACTTCTGCAATAACAAATGACATATCGAACACATTCAAAAGAACTTTTGGTGAAGTCTGGCAAAAACATTTTAGATTCTGACATTCGAATATTACATGACTGCTAGAAATATGTTCTCCACATATGCATCTGACATCTTTGCTGAACTTAGTTATAAAAGCGTTCAGTTTTATCCTGTTTGATAATGTATGAAACTGCCTTAATCTTATTGAATTACTGTATGTATTTGACTGATTGATAGTTTCCGGTTGTTGAACATTAATTTCACTATGGTTTAAAACTTTGCCGTTTTCCAGGTATAATTCTCTGACTTTGTTCCACGATGTTTTTTTTCAGTATTCGATAACCCTCTTGTACAGACAGAGGCACATAAAGTTCTATGGTTCCCTGTTCGTTTTTTTTGCACCTTTTCTTGCAGCCCTGTCAGCTCATTCATTGTATACAATACCGAGATGTGAAGGAACCCAAAGACAACCCAGACACTTCCTCAAAAAAGAAAGTTCCAGGCCTGTTCTTGTACCGATCATTAGACATGTGCACTGCAGCAATGACAGTATAAATGTGAAAACACAAATGGTCTTTATTCGAGACTGACATAACTGTGGTTATCGTATCTGTGTACGACAACCGTGATGTTGAGTTCTCTGGTACTTTGCTCACAGAGTTGGAGCCTATAACGCCAGGAATGTGTGAGAAAAGTACTCCAGAGCTTGCCAAAGAAATCCTGTGACCTGAACCCAATCCCCACCCCTCACCTATATGATTGTTTAGATGAGGTTTCACCTTAGTTACTGTCATTGTGAACAAGTATTTGTCATCTGGCGTTGTGCCTTAGACTTTTAAGCATGCTTTTTGTAGCAAAGCCCCTGTTAAAAAGGCCAACCATGATCCCAACTGTTTGAAACACTATCGTTGTGTTTCTAATCTACATTTCTTGTCAAATGTGTCAGATCATATTATGTTGAAACTGTTTCTGCAACATTTTGAATAACATATACCCTAATCTTCTGCGGCCGTTTCAGTCAGCCTACCGTAAGTGCCATAGCACTAAAACCTTGTTGCGAGTGGTTATGACCTCCTTCAGGCCTCTGACACAGATTGTGTCTATTTTGTCACTGCTCGACCTGTCGGCAGCATTTGACACCACAGACCATGGCATCCTCATTACATGGTTGCATACCAGGTCCTCCTGTAAGGAGGAAGGTGGCAAACTAGTTAAGACGCTCAGCTGCTAATATAGAGAGTCCATGAGGGTGTGGGTTCGAATCACACTCTCGCCCTTTCTTCCAAGTTTGACTGGAAAATCAAACTGAGCGTCTAGTCTTTCGGATGAGACGATAAACCGAGATCCCGTGGGCAGCACGCACTTGGCGCTCTGAAAAAGAACCCATGGCAACGAAAGTGTTGTCCTCTGGCAAAATTATGTAATCCACTCTGATAGGTACATAAATATACAAGCTTGCACTCAAGGCCTGACAAGTGCGTTGGGTTATGCTGCTGTCAGTCATCTGCCTACCAGATGTGTAGCGCATATGGATTTGTCTGAATGCAGTGACGCCTCCTTTAGAAACTGAAACTGTACCACATTTCACTGCTTGGGCTCTGGAACGGTTCTGGATTAGTTCATATCAATCTTATCTTACCGTACCCAGTCTGTCCTTGTTGGTCAGGAATCCACTCCATCTGTGTTTAAGTGTGGGGTGCCACAGGGGTCAGTCTTGGGTCCGGTTTTATTTACAATATGTACACAGCCTCTCAGGTCACTCATACCATTTCTTTGTAGATGATTCCCAGCTCCACAATTCTGCTGATCTGCTAGTTTTGTTGGTTTTGCAGCACATCTCTAGATTTCTGGAGGGAACTACAGGGCTTTCATAACGCCTCTGGTGATGTGATTAACTTAAGATTTACAAAAGAACTTGCGGTGTTTGGTAACAACAAGAGATGTGAGACAGATGACACATTATACTTTATCATACTTCTTGCTTTGTTTTTCCTATACCAATGCAAAATACAAAGTGTCACTCAAGACTTTGTTATTTTCAGACAGTATCTAAAGAGTGTATAACTGTGTGTCTGTGGTAAACTTTAACACTGCCATTTTCTCTGGAAATATTTGTCTGCCAATACGACATTTGGCTTAGACATAGTATGAAAAAAATTCTTCACAGTCATACCAATAACAGGTTGTAAGTCTCCCGAATTAAGCAGTATTTCCGAATCATTAACGGTCTATTTCGTTGAAATTCGTTCCGAAATACGAAAATTCTAGAAACCGCTTCCCACTGAGTTACTTGAAGGTAGGTTGTGTTTGAAGCCGACATGACCTCAATTTTCTTGTTCACAGTTAAAAGGAAAGGAATACAAATTCTGGACAGAACACTTATCGTGATAATAACTACACCATCGACGTGTTTACTGCATATAAGTATCCTAAAGCGGAAACTGAATTAACTGGAATGAACATGAAAGAAGAATTGAATTGATCGTTTCTTTCAGCCTATTGTAGACTGATTCGTGCAGATCTAGAGACCTACCATGTGTTGCAATGTGCTTGACGCGAAAAATGACGTCAGGTGCGTTGCAGCTGTGGTGATAAATCTGGTTGCTTTGGAACTGAACATGCATGGTTCCATCCTGCTGGAATGGCTTCTTCTTTTCTTTTTTTCTCCCAAGCTTATTTTATGTATTATATTGAATGCAGAGCACTTTTCAATGATTATTTAAATCTCTTTTTTTTCTCCTCGTGATTCCTTTACTGGATAAAGCACGAAGCACAAGTGAGTCTTGAAGGCTTTGCCTCTTGCGTACTTTATAATGCAGATTTTTACAGGATGTTTTCAACTGGTTCTAAGAGTTGGAAGTGGGTTTTCAGTATTGTGATATGGTTTTTGTTGTCTTTTGTGATACTGAGAGTAGCTTTAAGTATTGTGAAAGGGTTTTTAAATATTGTAAAATGACATTGCAGCATTTAGTATTTTGATATGATATGCATGATGAGCGAGTATAGTCTGTGATAATGTTATCTGTGTGTGTGTGTGTGCGTGAGTGTGTGAATGGGTGTGTGTGCACACGTGCGTGTGGGTGTGTGTGTGTGTGTCATTGTGTCTGAGTGTGTGTGCGTGCGTGCGCGCGCGCGCGCGTGTCTGTGTGAATTAGTGCTTGAGTGTTTGGTTGGCTGTCTGTATTTGTTATGCATATAAGCTTTTCATTTTGGTGTTAAAAGCATGTTTTAAACACCGGTTTTTACACTGTACAGCGGAAATGAGCGTGTTTTACACGGAAAAGTACTTTGCAAATTAAGTAAATATGAAAATGAAATTATCAAGCGTACGTTTTAGCAAGGGATAATTTCATAACTCTACCATAAAGAGAGGAAAAACCAAATATCCATAAGGACTCAACGAACGTAAATTATCATTGCTATTTTTATTTTATTTTTTTTTTTTTGGGGGGGGTGGGGGCGGGGGTGGGGGGGGGGAACAATTGTTTGAAAATATGAATTTATCAATATTATATCGACGTTGTTAAAATCTCAGAAATTATCACAAACTCAATATTTCTCAAAGAAAAAAAATTAAAAAATGTAATTTTGTACTTGTTCGCACTAAGTTTCGTTCAACAGAGGTAACAAAACTCTCCAATGACGATTTTGAATCCAAAGCAAAACAAATAACCAAAGATATCCTTGGCAGTTATATAAACCTATTTATAAACACAGTAGAAAAAGACGTAGTGTTAACGAATAGTTTAAGACCTAATAAAAATCAACCAGCATCTTTGAATATACTGAAACAAAACTATAAGAAAAAAAATAATCCCTTACATGTTGAAAGCAGATGTCTAGCACTCAGTTGCAATACTGGTATTGATTGCAATGACAGTACGGACTCCTTTCTCTCCTGCTCAGTACACACACCATTCAGGCCTCGCCCTAGCCTCTTGTGTTATACTGACGGACTGTTTCAGTGTCAGTTTCAGTTTCAGTAGCTCAAGGAGGCGTCACTGCGTTCGGACAAATCCATATACGCTACACCACATCTGCCAAGCAGATGCCTGACCAGCAGCGTAACCCAACGCGCTTTGTCAGGCCTTGAGAAAAAAAGAAGGAAAAAAAAGTAATAATAATAATAATAATAATGAAAATAAAATAAATAAATAAGTGTATCAACTTACATTACTAACATTAAGCTTTCATAACTTTTTTTTTCTTTTTTAAGCACTCTTCTTCTTCTTCTTCTTATCTAACTATTGTAAATAAAACAACTTATAAAAGATCCTCTGTGACTGGCCTCTACAGACTGTTCAGTGATGATTTATCATCAGAGCCCAAGCAGTGATAGCAGAGATGTGGCCTTATACACATAGCTAGGACAAGGTAGTAGCGGGATAGAGTTAAGTTGTGATGGATCTGGAGGAATGTAGACAAAGGAGATTAAGGGTACTTCAAAGATTTATAGATATAAAGGATCCACATTCATCAGCTCAGGGACATGTAAAGGCCAGTCACTGAGGATCTTTTATAAGTTGTTTTATTTACAATAGTTAGATAAGAAGAAGAGTACTTAAAAAAGACAAAAAATATGTTATGACAGCTTAATGTTAGTAATGTAAGTAGATACTAAAGCACGTATCACAATGGAACGGCTACCACTGAGTTTTGGAATTGGTAGCAATGTATCATACATAACCTACACTCAATGACAACTGGTACAGACTATGTAAAGTTTACACTTGTCAAAGCGCAACTTAAATAAATCAGTTATGTATGCCCTAAGTTACTTTTTTTATGGGATTCTGTTGTTGTTGTTGTTTACTGTGATTATTGATTGTTCGTATGGGCTGCCCTAGGTTTACTTCTTAGCTTTTTATGTCTTTTTCTGTGTATACATGTTGAATGATTGTGATTTTCGAATATTGTTTATGTGTTTTTACAGCACAAACGAATTTCTTCTGTTGAGATAATAAAGTATCCTGTTTTCTGTGTGTTCTGTAACACCTGAAAACTGATCAGTGCTTCCCCTTGATCTTCGTTCGTGGGCTGTGACTCCCAATTTCACTCATATACACGTGTTCAAGGACAGATTTCTAAATGACGCCTAAACCGGTTTATGTTGGATTTGTTGCAAACGAAAGAGCTCATCTGTAATGGAAAAATTTTCAACGTTTTTATGTGGGCCTGTGTTGTATTCATTTGATTAACAAAAGTAAAAAAAAAACAAAAAAAAAAAAAACAGGACACACGTGATATTCAATTTTTCAAGAACAAAACCTCACTTTTATTTCTTATCTTGGCTGATGATTTTTGCCACATATACTATCTATGGATGATAATATCCATAAACAAAAAATAACCAAATCAACAACACAAAACGGTTTTTGTCCAAACCTCACTCAAAAACATCTTTATAAATACTATAATAATAAAAAATAAAAATAAATAAAAGAAACTTTGCAACGAATCTGAACATTTTTGATGAATGCTGCTCATATCTTGGTCGTTGGCAGAACACTAATGCACAGACACATGGTACTCGACTGATGGGTAGTTTGCCCTTAAGGCCAGACACTACAGTCAAATAGCGACTTTTTTTTCTCTTCGACTATATCTGTTGTTTTTTGGGGGGTTTTGTCTACCAGGTGTATCATCACTTGTGGATCACAAAAAAGTGTTCTTAGATTTATGTGAATACCTGTTGCTATGGAAACAAATCAAAATGGCCGACAAACAATGTATCAAAGAAATTGGATTTGTGGTCCATGTGGTGCATGCAGACACTTTGTTATGTGGACTTGATACACAATGATATTATCTTCATTTTCACGTGAGATTGTGTTGATTCTTCGATTATTGTACTTTTTATGAATTTTTGAAATTTTGGATATTGCGAAATCCTCAAAATTTACAATGGGTAAAAAACTTATGCATATCATAGAAGAGATGTTCAAGAATCAAAATCCACCAAAAACCCAAATCATGAAAAATCATCATTTTGGTCTCTTTTGCACCGCCGTGTCCCCCCCCCCCCCCCCCCCCCCATAAAAGGAGTCCAGTTGTGCACAAGGTCTTGGTCATACTGGCGACACTCTAGCTCTTGAGGCTGGCAGCCTTTCCTTGTGGGACGGCAGTGGGTCAGCATCTCCATCAAACGAACCAGCAGTATCTTTCATGAGTCTTTTGACGATAATGAAATCAAGCCACCCCATCTAAATAGTCTGCCCTTTGTTGTTGCCATTGCCCTGATTAACTGTAACAGTGGTATTAAAAAGCTTTTCCATTGCGAACGTTACACCAAGCAGCTCCCCGATTATCAATTTTTTTTTTTTTTTTTTTTTTTTTTTTTTTTTTTTTAGAATTCAATTTTTGTAGAATTCAATTAGAAGACAAAAGCTGGCAAAAGATTTAAAAACCTTGTTTCTCAACATTCACCAGAAAGCGCTCATAGCAGAATACTGACATATTTCCAAGAGCAGAAACGTAGTGTTTCTTCAACATAATAAATACCTTCACTCAGTCCAGTTGTTTCTGTGTGAAAACAATGCTCCTGTTGTTGTTGTTTGTTTGTTTGTTTTTTGGTGTTGTTGTTTTCTGTATAAGGGACGATGAGTAAAGATTCATTTACAGAAAACAAAAATTCACGAAAAGTGAAACACGCAGGCAATAAATTATCGGTTACAGGGAGATCACTTTTCAACTTGACGTCATTCGCTCCTGACGTAATTCAAATCAGTTGTCGTCACTGTGAAGATTCCTTCCTAGGAGGAAGGTGGCAGAATGGTTAAGACGCTCAGCTGCCAATACAGAGAGTCCGTGAGGGTGTGGGTTCGAATCCCGCTCTCGCCCTTTCTCCTAAGTTTGACTGGAAAATCAAACTGAGCGTCCAGTCTTTCGGATGAGACGATAAACCGAGGTCCCGTGTGCAGCACGCACTTGGCGCACTGAAAAAGAACCCATGGCAACGAGAGTGTTGTCCTCTGGCGAAATTACGTAAAATGAAATCCACTTTCATAGGTACACAAATATGTAAGCATGCACTCAAGGCCTGACTAAGCGCGTTGGGTTATGCTGCTGGTCAGGCATCTGCTCAACAGATGTGGTGTAGCGTGTATGGATTTGTCCGAACGCAGTGACGCCTCCTTGAGAAAGTGAAACTGAAACTGAAACTGAAACTTGTCATCCACATGGAATCTTACTTGACTACTGACAGATAAAAACAGCCTTATCCATATGTGATCTGTTACATCAACACAACCTTTCTCATGAATGTGGAGTGTTGTGATAGAATGGTTTGTAAACTTGATTTAAGGTACCTCAAACTGACCCTTGCAAACGGGTTCAGCGTAGAAAAAGAGACAATTTAGGAACTTCGTCCAAGGAGAGAAGCACTTCATTTGTATGGAGTGATTGTCGTACAGTGTCAACTATACAGATCTGCATTGTATCATTCGTATACTTCATCTGTGTCTATCAGTATGAATAAAAGAGTGGTTTTTAGGTTCAGCAGCAAGCGATCATGTGTCAACAATTAGAATTCAGAAATAAGTGACGAAGAGATGAAATGGCATACATTTGATCAGCATTGATTAAAAAAACATTTAGCCTGTAAAATGCTTACAATAAAATCTGATGTAAAGTTTTAAGTATCAGGCAGTGAATGATACAAATATACAGATGAGCCTGGTTGGAATTTTGAAATGGTGTGCCAGCATTGTCTCTGTATCAATGTGCCCTGTGTTTGTGCTCAGATGATGGAGTGCTCCGGCACGTGACGGCCGTGTGTTAGTGTCAGTCTCCAGGAGTTTAGCCATGCTGACTTGGCTACATGTGCATGGGAGAGGGAAGTCGCTACGTACATGGACGGGCGCAATAGCCGAGTGGTTAAAGCGTTGGACTGTCAATCTGAGGGTCCCGGGTTCGAATCACGGTGACGGCGCCTGGTGGGTAAAGGGTGGAGATTTTTACGATCTCCCAGGTCAACATATGTGCAGACCTGCTAGTGCCTGAACCCCCTTCGTGTCTATACGCAAGCAGAAGATCAAATACGCACGTTAAAGATCCTGTAATCCATGTCAGCGTTCGGTGGGTTATGGAAACAAGAACATACCCAGCATGCACACCCCCGAAAACGGAGTATGGCTGCCTACATGGCGGGGTAAAAACGGTCATACACGTAAAATCCCACTCGTGTGCATACGAGTGAACGCAGAAGAAGAAGAAGAAGAAGCTACGTACATGGCACAGAGAAGTCTAAGGGCGCGCGCGCAGATTACACAAGACATTTCTTTTTCTTCAAATAATTGTGTACGTACGCATGCCCGTTATCGTTTTCCTTTCATGTATGATAAATAAACGAAAAAAGGTTGTATTGCATTGTAGTGTGCTGTGCTGTAAAGAATTGTACTGTAATGTCTCAGAGTGGAATTTGGCCTGCTCGTCCTATGGTGAGCATGTCGCTAAAAGTGCAGCACCACTCCATTTCTTCTTCTCTCTATCTGCATCCCCTTTGTCGCTGTGGGTTTGGTTACGTTCATGCTGCACACAGGGCCTCGGCTTACCACCTGGTCCAGTCCGTAAGGGAATGACAATGTATGTCCAGAATCATCGGCTTGAATTAATTCTCCATCTAAGAATGTGTTTGCAAATCTGGGGTAGGTTCTCCAGCTGACCAGTCCAGATCACGCAGTACACAATCTTCACAGTAACTTCAGCAGTGCAGGGTTCAAGCGGGTCAGCAGTGACATCACTGGTGTTGATCCACTGTAGTGTCCTGCTGGTCTGGTCGGAAGTCTGACTGTGGAGTCCATTGGCAAGTTCAATCAGCGACTGTTCTTTTTGTTTTACCAGGCCGACATGGGGTGTACGCAGAGGTATGATGGACTGGTGCAATCAGTGCAGATTACGCTTAAATATAAATATCTCTTATTGGAGTTAACCAGTTTTACTGTTTTGTTTGCCATTTGACAATGGTTTGCTCTCAAATCATTCTGTAAGTATGGTGAGCACACACACACACACACACACACACACACACACACACATATATATATATATATATATATATATACATATATATATTTCGCACACACAAACACATACACATAATACGTGTATATATATATATACAGTATAGACCGGATGTATAAAACACCGGATGTATGAAAGTCTGCATGTATGAAAGGGGCAGGCAGGGTCCCGGCAGAAGCTACTCTTTGTTATTACTTAGCATTTTCCGGTTGTATGAAAATCGGATGTATAAAAGTCCGGTTGTATGAAAGCAAATCTCTGGTCCCGAGCAGCACAAATGCGCTGTTGCAAGACCGGTTGTAAGAAAACGAAACCGAAAGTAGACCAAATTCACCAAAGTGTGGTAAATTCCCCGTAAAATTATTTCCCCTTCCATAGCGACTCGATCTTGCAAAATGGCGGACCCGCACCGCAAAGCGAAAGGTACAGGCAAACGCAGAGTGTTGACATTGTCTGAGCGCCTTAAAATCATAAAGGCAGTAGAGGACAGTCCATTCAAATCCCGAACACAGATGGCCATTAATTTAGGTGTCCCCCTGCCAATGCTGTCAAATATCATGAAAGACAAGAACAAATATCTTGCTCAGGCAAGAAGCGGCGATATTGTGACGACGAGCAAGCGGGCACGGAGCTCTCAGCTGGCGTCTGTGGACAAAGCGTTGCTGGACTGGTTTACGTCATGCAGGTGGGCTATTCTTATTTTTTCTTTATGACTTTTTTGTTGTTGATTGATTTGAAACTGTATGTTCATACTGTCCGCGCTCTAAAAGTGGGTATCAGTGTCTCACAGTGTGTGTATGTGTGTGCACGTGCGTACGTGTGCACGTACGCACACTGACGTGTGCGCGCATGCGTGCGTGATAGTGTGTGTGTGTGTCTGTGTGTGTGTGTATGTCTGTCTGCCTGTCTATCTTCCTGTCTCGGTGCCCGTGCCCCTGTATTTTTAACCTACACACATATGCCTTGAGCCATCCGCATATGCAATATGACTTCAATGTGCCCAGCAGTTTGCTTGGAAATTGGTAGCAGTACATTGGTAGTAAAAAGTTTGCGACCGCATAACGGGGGCAATACAAGTGTGTGTGTGTGTGTGTGTGTGTGTGTGTGTGTGTGTGCGTGCGTGTCAGTGTGTGTGCGTGAGCGCATCAGTGTGTGTGTGTGTGTGTGTGTGAGGGGAAGGGGGAGGAAGTGGTGGGTGTGCAGTAGTTGGGTGTGTGTATGGGGTGCGTAGCTATGTGCCCTCGTCTCTGCTCCCAGCACTCAAAAAACGTCTCTAACTGCCCTAAACTCAGTTATATTTTTAAGGTACAGTGTTCTATGTGCGCTCTATGTGCCCCCATCTCTATGTGCCCCCGTCTCTATGTGCCCCCATCTCTATGTGCCCCCGTCTCTATGTGCCCCCTTCTCTAAATGCCCCCATCTGTCTATTTCTGTCAAAGAGTGTTAGAGTATTTTGCATCTATACTGTAGCGCTACGGATGTCATTTTGGTTCATAATAATGTTTATTTATAGCTTGATTGAAATACTATTTATTAGAACGAACAAAACAATTTTTTTGGCAATATTTTGTTGAATAAGAAAAAAAGTAAAATTTTTTTTAATTTAATCAACATACTGTGATGTTGAGAAAGAAAACAACACCACACACACACACACACACACAAAGAGAGAGAGAGAGAGAGAGAGAGAGAACTCAGAAAATTTTATTTGCTACGTCAACGGCCCTTACAAAGATTCCACGACCAAAAACATCGTCAAAAGCGCAAAAGGGTTGTGGAGGGAACACACACAATACCACAGAATACTAAACAGTATTCTGTGCACAATACAGTCGTGCCACACACACACACACACACACACACACACACGCGCGCGCGCGCGCACGCGCACACACACACGCACGGAGGGAGGGTGGGGGGGAGTGCACGGCACATGCAAAGCAGAACAGTTCCCACAAACAGTTGCTCTTTCTACCGGTTGTCCTGACTGTGTGTGTGTAAGTACATGTACTTTTCCACTTGTTATTCACAAACCTTTTCTTCTTACTAGGATATGTATGAAAACATTTAAACATAAAAAAAGTAAATACAAAAATAACATGAAAAAAACTACTTTTATCAAGTAAAAGACGCGTGGCCGGATGTATGGAAGTCGATCCTCAATATTTTCATACATCCGGTTATCTGCTTGTAGTAAAGACCGGATGTATGGAAGACAAAAAGTGGGTCCCGACGACTTTCTTACATCCGGTCTCGACTGTATATATATATATATATATATATATATATATATACGTGTGTGTGTGTGTATGTGTGTCCATACTCAAGGAGGATGCTTCACATCGGCTGGCAGCCATGAGTAAGTAGCCAGTCTGATGAGCAGTCCACAGAGATTCAGATGTTGCTTGCTGTGCATGCTAACCTCATCTGTGGAGGAACAAAATGACTGAAATGAGTACTTGTTGAGGAATGTTTAACTCCAACCCCAACTTCCTCTTCCCCAAGCTTTGGTTAAATTTTTAGATTATTTTTTTTTTTTAAAGGAAGACATCAGGGCCTTGATTTATTACAGACTCTCTGTCTGTCTCTATGTGTGCCTCTCTCTGTTTCTCTCTTATGTATGTATGTATGTGATTGTGTGTGTTTATTTGTATATGTGTGTGAGAGAGAGACAGACAGACAGACAGACAGACAGAGACAGAGAGATGTACGAGAGGTTTCATAGGTTGTGTTACCACCGGGAACGGTAGTGGGGAAAAGCTCCAACTGCTGCTAAAATGTTCCAATAGTGTGCATCTCCAACAACTAATGTTCAGCTCCTTGCCTTCTCTTGTAGCTTATCTTCTGACCCCAGCGGAACTTTTTTTTTTCTTTTTTTCTTTTTTTTTACTGACAAAGAAGGGCCGAATGTGGATTGCTGGTGTCTTTATAAAACCAGTTACTTAATTTCAGGTAGACGGGGTTCGTTAGTCTTAATCGACAGCTTATCTAAGAGAAGGAAGTTTATCCACTACCTTGTAGCGATACCCATCCATTGGCTCAGGTTATGCTGCCGTTCAGGCATCTGCTTAGTAGATGTAGTGTAGTGTAGCGTATGTGGATTTATCTGAACGCAGTAACGCCTACCTGAGTAACTGAGTGAGCTAAACATGAAAAGCAGCAGTTTACCAGTTATTATGAGTCTCAACTGGCGTGGAGTGGGGCGCAAGAGCTTGCTTCCTTCAGTGGGAGGAATTTGGGGGAATTCACTGAAAAGATATTGCCCACTTAAACTGAGTCCTCCCCAGCCAGTTAGGTGCTGTTCAGCCACTTCATCATCCTCAGTGTGTGTGGGGATTAGGGCCAGCGCCATCTCCCAAAACATAAACTAAAAATATGCACAAGGCAAGAAAAGAAAAAAAAGAAAGAAACGCAACTCTCAAACATGGGAACTGGAATGTCTGAACCATGATAAACTGGCAGAAGGCCTGCGAGCAATCAGAGATATACAAAAAAGAGGAAAAAAAAGCCGTCCTCATCAGTGACCTAAATAGTCAACAGACATACATAGCATTCTCATTAACTACAGAGGCAACAGATAGACATAACATTCTCATCAGTGAACTACAGAGGCAACATATAGACATAGCATTCTCATCAGTGAACTACAGAGGCAACAGATAGACATAGCATTCTCATCAGTGAACTACAGAGGCAACAGATAGACATAGCATTCTCATCAGTGACCTAAATAGACAACAGACAGACATAGCATTCTCATCAGTGACCTAAATAGACAACAGAAAGACATAGCATTCTCATCAGTGAACTACAGAGACAACAGATAGACATAGCATTCTCATCAGTGAACTACAGAGGCAACAGAAAGACATAGCATTCTCATCAGTGAACTACAGAGGCAACAGATAGACATAGCATTCTCATCAGTGAACTACAGAGGCAACAGATAGACATAGCATTCTCATCAGTGAACTACAGAGGCAACAGATAGACATAGCACTCTCATCAGTGAACTACAGAGGCAACAGATAGACATAGCATTCTCATCAGTGAACTACAGAGGCAACAGATAGACATAGCACTCTCATCAGTGAACTACAGAGGCAACAGACAGACATAGCATTCTCATCAGTGAACTACAGAGGCAACAGAAAGACATAGCACTCTCATCAGTGAACTACAGAGGCAACAGACAGACATAGCATTCTCATCAGTGAACTACAGAGGCAACAGATATACATAGCACTCTCATCAGTGAACTACAGAGGCAACAGATAGACATAGCACTCTCATCAGTGAACTACAGAGGCAACAGATAGACATAGCATTCTCATCAGTGAACTACAGAGGCAACAGACAGACATAACATTCTCATCAGTGAACTACAGAGGCAACAGACAGACATAGCATTCTCATCAGTGAACTACAGAGGCAACAGATAGACATAGCATTCTCATCAGTGAACTACAGAGGCAACAGACAGACATAGCACTCTCATCAGTGAAATACAGAGGCAACAGAAAGACATAGCATTCTTATCGGTGAACTACAGAGGCAACAGATAGACACAACATTCTAATCTGTGAAATATAGACGCAACAGAAAGACATAGCATTCTCATCAGTGAACTACAGAGGCAACAGACAGACATAGCACTCTCATCAGTGAACTACAGAGACAACAGAAAGACATAGCATTTTCATCTGTGATCTACAGAGGCAACAGACAGACATAGCATTTCTTCAGGAAACCCAGCTCACTGGCCATGGCAAACTGAGGGAGGGAGACAACACTTTCTGGCAGGGAAATGGTCCTACACAGCCCAGAGGTCATGGAGTTTGCATTATCGTCAGAAATTCTCTGTTGAAAATGATTTGAGTCGTGTGAGAATTGATCTGGTGGATTGCTTCCTAAACGTTGTCAGTTCGTACACTCCAACGTTAGGTGCTGAGTTAGAGATGACAGAGGATTTAACAAGAACATTGAGAATAACTTTACTCCAACAGGAGTAGAGGATGACGCTCTCTTGTTATTATGACACAATTCAAGAAATATAAGTAATTATGTCAACATTTCCCCTTTAGGGATAAATCACATCAATGCATCACTTCTCCCGTTCTCTTTCAGGTTAGGATTCAAAACTAAATAAATTCGTTGATAGATAGACAGACAGACAGACAGATAGATAGATGGATAGATAGATAGATAACGTGTTTCTTGACTGTGTCATTCAGTAAAACAGATTTTTGTTGTTGGACGTCTTACACGATGAAGTTCACAACTGTACAAGTGAAGAAATAACCTGGTTCCAAAACAGGTGCTGAGCATTCTGTAACAACCTTAGAACCCAACTTTTGTTACATAAAAAAGTACTTATATTTTATTTTCACCTTGTTCTGTTCTCATTTTTCCTAATCAGTGTTATCAAAAGTAAATTAAGAAGAAAAATCTGAAACGTGTAAAATTCCGATGAAACGATTGTGACGAATATTACATTATCAAACTCAACAACACTGAACATTCCATTCCTCAGGATTTACTTTCCTACAACTTGACTGACCAAAAACCAGGGCTGAAATTCTCTCTGAGAATGACAAGTGCTTCAAAACACTTTAGATCCCAAGGTCTTTCCATCAACGGATGACTCCTGTGTCCGAATCCTCCATGCGCCCAGAGTGGAATGACACTAATTTTGGTGCACTTCACAATTTATCAGTTCGTGATCAAAATATTCACCTCAGCGCCTAAAGCACATGCTCCAAACTCTCACAAGTCTGACCATTGCCCTCTGGAAAGCTGCTGCCCCATTTGTCACACCAAACGGTATTCAACAGAACTGGTAGAGTTTGCCATTGGCCTCAAAAGCTGTGTGATTTTTGTCTGATTCATTTATTTTGATTTGAAGATAACACTTTTCAGATCAAATGTAGAAAAGACTGTGTATTGAGCCAGGTCATTCACTAAATCATCAATCCGAGGAAGTGTCCAGCAGGTTGATGCTTTGAGAATAGTCAACACACATTTTTTTTCTTGTGACGATTGAGTTCATCTTTGGAAACAACAATCTGTGCTCGCCGTGGAGAAGTACTTGGCTCTATAATGCCTTCATTCAGGCGTCGTCTTACTTCAGATGCGATAAAAGACTGATCATCTTTGCTGAAACGTGATTTTGATGCAAGTTTTCAGTTTGGGTTTATGTTGTTGAAGAGTAATGGTTCTTCAAATGATGTTGCTGAGAGTGGACACTGGCATCTTGTCTGTTATTCTTCAGATTAAACTTTGAGCCACCAGCCTCAATGATCAGACGTTTGTGTTTGTGCTTGGAAGTCCTGTCCAAGGATGATATCAAGAGTGTCCTCAATGTGTGTGTTTACCATAACCAGATGCTGAGTGTGAAGCAACCCAGATTGTCTGATGAAAGACGAGAACGGAGAATCCAGTTTGTTTACCAACGGGTTAACTAAAGATTAAGATGTGTCAGACCTATTAAGTCTTTCATAACCATAGATGAGAGTCCAGATAGTGCATTGTAGCTAAGGTCCAAAGAGAGAGAGAGAGAGAGAGAGAGAGAGAGAGAGAGAGAGATATCGTACAGCTGTGCCTGTGCCTGTGCATGCATTCTTGTAACCACCTTCTATGTTTCAATAAACACGTCAGTCAGCATCTGGGCCTGAATCTAGTTATAACGTTTTTTTATTTATTTATTTTTTTTTTTTTTTTTTTCTCAAGGCCTGACTAAGCGCGTTGTGTTACGCTGCTGGTCAGGCATCTGCTTGGCAGATGTGGTGTAGCGTATATGGATTTGTCCGAACGCAGTGACGCCTCCTTGAGCTACTGAAACTGAAACTGAAACTACAACGTCTATCAAGTTCATTTCACCACTCACCAGTCCATCTGTGATTTTTCTTAAAAGGTATATAAAACATGGCATGATAAAGATAAGGTATGACAACATTGTTCATTCACCTTTATATATGTCTTTTTATGTTTTGCCTTCGTTACATTTCACTGTATGTGTGTTTTCATCACTCACTGCCAGTGTGTCCATGCCTTTTTCTACATCATTTTCAGTTTCCTGCTTATGGTGCATTAGTTCCAAAACCTTCCTTAACTTCACAGCTTTATTGGAGCGTAGATATATCATTATTATCTCCTCCACGATGTGTGGGGAAAGTTTTGGAATTTCTGCCTTGAGATTACACAAGATTCGTTTTGACTTTCGGTTCGTTTTATTAATGTTCCACCTCTCCTTCAAACTGTTGAGTGTGTAAAGGAAGGGGTTTAACACGGAGTTGAGTGGCAACACAAAAACTGCAACCCAGACACTGACGCTTCCATGGATGGGGACACCACAAGAAGCCAGGATGCCCATCAGCCCAACAGGAAACCAGCAGCAGAAGTCAGTGAAGACAACCAGGAACAGACGCTGAGCAATAGTGCTTTGCTCTTCTTGCTCTTTGGTTTTCACAGCTTTCTTTGCCCTGCGTACTGCCCAGTAGATGGCAAGCTGTCCTGTTCCAATAAACAAGAAGAGGGCGAAGTTCAAAGCAATGAAAACCACGAATGCATACATCTGTCCTGAGAAGTCATGGCGGGTAATAGGCAAAGGGAGACAAACACTACTCTCACCATAGAATTCAAGCTGACCAATAAAAGGCACAGCAGCCAGGAACAGACCCAGTCCCCATACCACACAGCACAGCGTCATGGTGGATCTGGCACTCAGGTGCAGGTGAGGTTTGAATGGAAAGCAAAGCACCAACATACGGTCTAACGTGATTAAACTGATAATAAACGCTGAAACCTCACTGGATAAAAACGCCAAAACACCTGCCATTATGCACACATAACTTCGTCTCCATGCTCGTTCATTCGCTACGTAGTAACCCCGAAAGTATACGTCAGCAGCGCCAATGATCATCATATTGATACCCATCAGCAGATCAGCAATACACAGGTGACTTACCAGAATGTGATAAGGTGTGACAGTCTTTCGTTTCCGCATCACTGTTTTATAAACAAACACGCCAGTGTTTCCTATTGTTGCCAGTAAAGAAAACAACCAGAGAAAAATTCTGAAGAGGTCAAGCTTTAGCAAGTCATCACAAGAAGAAAGCTCGTTGATGGGTGCATGGCATGCCACTGTTTGGGGCAGAAAATGTGTGCAGCACAATCTTGAATCATCTGTTTGCAAATGTTTGAGAGAATCTAAGCCCCTAAACACATTATCTGTGTAACTCGTCAGCTTGTTATTTCTAATGTCAAGACTCTGCATGTCTGACAAATCAGAAAGGGCACTGTCGTCAATTTCAACAATGTGTGTGCTTACAATAATCAGATGCTGAGTGTGGATTAACCCAGATTTTCTAATAAAGGACGAGAACGCAGAATCCAGTTTGCTGACCAACGGGTTTCCTGAAAGGTTCAGATGTGTCAGACCACCTAAGTTTTTCACCACCATAGATGAGAGTCCAGATAGTGCATTGTAGCTCATGTCCAAAATTCTAAGCTGTTTCATATCCACAAGAGTTGCGTTGTGCAGCTGGCAAAATGATATGTTCAGAAATTGCAGAAATTCCAGTGTGTTAAATTCACCAGTCACTGGTTTTTCCACACCACTGAGATCCAAATACCTCAGATACCACACGTCAGACGGGGGCCAAGGCAGGGCGTGGCATGAACAAGCAAAGCCTTCACAGGTGCAGTTGGAGGGGTGAGACACACTGCAGTATTTCTCGTCATCCTTGTTGGGGCAGTGAGGTATACCATCACACACATAATCAGGATGTACACAGTTACCATCGTATTGACACCTGTAATACCCAGGACAAGTGAAAGTTTCGTGTAGAAAATTCTCATCTTCACCTTGAGGACAGTCCAGCTCGCCATTACTTATTAAAAAGGAAGGAATGTACATCCCGTTACTGCAACGGAAATGGCCTTTTGAGATGGCAGCTGATTCACTGGTGTGTTTTAGATCTGACATGCCATAACCATCTAGCTGAACAACGTAACCTAAATGATATGGATCAACAGAAGGATTGCCAAAGAAATGTAATCCTATATCAGTGCAGCCCCGAAAGTGGGGATGGTATGACATTGGTACACATCCTACTCCTGAACACTTTACCTCGCTACAGCTGGTGCAGTCTTGCTCATCCGTATCATCAAGACAGTGTCTAATACCGTCACAGCGACTTCTTTTTGAGATCACCTGATGATTTTTACAAATAAAAAAGTTGCTATTTTTGCGCAAACGTCGTGGGAACAAGCATCCTGTTTCATCACTTCCATCTGCGCAGTCCCGGAGTCCATCACAGACCAAGGTGTAGTGTACAGGTGGTCCATACCGACAGTGGAACAGAGGGAAATGGTTGGGGGACCACTCTGTGGACAGGACCTTGTCCTTCCACTGACACTGATGGAAGATCTGCACAACGGATCCGTCCTCACATCGCTTGGTTAGGAACTGGTGTACGCTGCTGTTTGCTTCTGTCAGATGAACACCAAGAGTTTGTTTAGTGTCAGTGTCTGCAGCCCTTTGCTTTGGTCGCATGCAGACAAAGGCAGACGAAAAGTCAGCAGTTCCTTCACATTCGATCGGATGTATATGAACTTCTGGAAAGATAAGCATTTTTGCACAGTCACGCATTGATCCTCTCCTCTGGATGAGCGTCTGTTCATAAGCTATAGCACTCCCTTTACCACCCCACTGCCACAAGAAACGGTAGAGTTGTTGTTGCTTTTTAGATATTGGTTTAACCTTCTGGAGATTTATTGGAATGTCATTAGCTCCACTTTGAAACATCATCTTTGCTACAAGGTCAATGCCTTCTTTATCAGGAAGGGCAGGCAGTGTTGCTCCATAGTTGTCATTGCACGTCTTCTGTGCGTCTTGGTGTGATGTCGGCAGATTACGCACAACTGTGACACTCACAAGCAGGAGAAGATGTATCTTAAGACACGAGTCACGGTAAGGGAGCCAGTCTCCACACTCCTGTTGCCTGTATTCACATTCTTCTTCGTCTTCATCGTCAATGCAGTGCTTCACACCATCACAGGCTATTGCCTCAGGCACTGGAGTGCTCGCCGAACAGTTAAACATCTTGTAGCTTGGTACAAAAGTACTTTTCATTCTGACTGGCTGAGGTAGTTTGCTCACCGAGTGGACCGTATAACTTATATCAAATGCTGACAGTGGATATGTTTTGTCTTTGGGGGTTTTGATTTTTAAGCGAACTCCACCTTTGACTATTATTATGGGAAATGGAGAATGATTATTTCCCCAAGCGTGAATATTCCACTTTGTCTCATTGTCACCATTGATAGGTATGCCGTATAGTCGTAGGAATCTCGACTTTTTCAGGTGTATTTCTTTCAGGTGTACCACAGTACCATGATTGGGAGGCACTAGCAAAGTCCACGTTCTACTGGTCGTGGTGTTGTCCTCAGTCCACTGAACGTTCCCTCTCCACAAAGGAAGGATTTCCTGCCCTGGCAGAGTGGTTGATGAGGTGGAGTTGGGCAGTGAGGTTACAGATGAGGACAGCATGTACCGTGTTGAATCAGTGGGTGATGTGGAACTAATATCTGCCCCCAGTGTCGCACTATCTGGAGATGTTGTGGACTACATGTAGAGCACATGCATCACATAACATGTAATATACCATCTATATAACAGGAAATGCAGAGGAACAGTCACAGACCAAAAATACATCAACAATGTTATGTAAAGATTTCTGTGGAAATGCATATACAACAACCCATACGACCCACAGTTGCCTGTTCGGATATCTCAGTCTGCATGTACAAGTGTCTTGCCTGCTGACTGGACAAGTCCACACAGTACATGAAGACAGACCACCACCACTTGTTCCTGTGAGACAGCGATTCTGAACTTTTCCTAGACTGGTCCAGTATATCCACTCCTCCAATTGTGTTTTTACCGTCTGATGAGGAATGGCTGAGTCACGTCTATTTTCGTCTCTGATCTGGACCATCTTCATGCTGTGTTCAGTGGATGGATGCCATCTTTGTTGGAGACAACGTATTGTATTTGTATTTCTTTTTATCACAACAGATTTCTCTGTGTGAAATTCGGACTGCTCTCCCCAGGGAGAGCGCGTCGCTACACTACAGCGCCCCCCCCCGCCCCCCCTTTTTAAAAAAAAAATTATTTCCTGCGTGCAGAATTATTTGTTTTTTCTATCGAAGTGGATTTTTCTACAGAATTTTGCCAGGAACAACCCTTTTGTTGCCGTGGGTTCTTTTACGTGCGTTAAGTGCATGCTGCACACGGGACCTCGGTTTATCGTCTCATCCGAATGACTAACATTCACAATGTTGTTCCTTCGCACAACAGCTGTGCTGGATGTGACATCAGTGAGGTGGTCCCCCTCTTTGAGATCTCTG
>NC_134904.1:6133515-6138515 GCF_041734735.1 Babylonia areolata | reverse complement strand
ACAGGATCTTTAACGTGCGTATTTGATCTTCTGCGTGCGTACACACACGAAGGGGGGGTTCAGGCACTAGGCAGGCCTGCACATATGTTGAGATCGGAAAAATCTCCACCCTTTCCCTCCACACCAGGCGCCGTTACCGTGATTCGAACCCGGGACCCTCAGATTGAAAGTCCAACGCTTAAACCACTCGGCTATTGCGCCCTTCCTCGTAGAGTAAGTGTTGCAACTTGTTATTCTTGTTGGCATTATGGGACCTAGGTATTTGGTGTGTGTGTAAGAGTGGGGTTGGGGGGGTGGTGGTATCGGAAATCCTTTCTAAATCCAGTACTTTTATTTCGGATATTTTGGGAAAACTGGTAGCTGTTTTGTGTTAAGTGTGTTGTTTTGCCATTTATTCAGCTCGGTTTATAGTTTCAAAGTTATTTTCTTGATTATAAAAATGTGTCTAATTGCAGCCTAATTTTTTTCTAAAACATTGTCCTTAATGAAGTGTGATATTGACTCATGAGGAATGTTTCTATGGTTCGAATCCAGCAAGATAAACGCGGACCTATTGCCATTTGGGATGAATTGTTCTGTGTTGTATCTGTGATAAACTATTCGATTAATTGGGAAATGATAACATCTGGTCATCGTACTTCGTATATTTGTAGGGTTTTTTTTATGAAAGCGACTGTGTGTAATTGGACATAATCTTACCCTACCCTTACTCTGCTTCGCGTAATGTCTATAGCTTAAGGAAGGGGGGGGGGGTGCTCTTTTCATCAACGTATGAAAGAATCAGCAGTGTCACACAGAACTAGTGCCGCAGTCATTAAAGCCTACCGTGACTTGATTACACTGTGCTATTATAAGACCGAAGCAGTGGACCTGTAGTTAAGAGTTAAAGGGTTAATTCTGTGTATCTGGACTTGTCTTTGGAAATGGAACTGCCTACTGAATTTCTTTTTTTGTGTGTCTCTGTGTTGTGATGCCTGGTCGTTAGTTATTCTCGGAAGGTGTGGGAGTACAAGGGCAAACCCCTAAGGGTTGACACAACGTGCATTCGGAAGATCAAATACGCACGTTAACTCACTCAGTACGGCCAGTCCTCTCTTCTCCTCTACACAGACCCCTCGGATGTCCAGTGGGTGTCTGAATGACCCAACCTTTAGCTTCCGTCGTCAGAATTGTGGTATTCTTTGTCAACATTCACGTCTTCAGTATAAGAGCCTTCCGCTTGCAATATTTTGATGATGGTAATTGGGGTGAAACGCTGTTAACGTCGTCTCTTTCGCCGTTCGTATGGAAAGAGTTAAAGACCTTGTAATCAATGTCAGCGTTCGGTGAGTTATGGAAACAAGAACATACCCGGCATGCGCGGCATGCGCCCTTCGAAAACTGAGCATGACCGCATACATGGAAGGGTTAATTTTAAAAAACGGTCATACACGAAAAAGCCAACCCGTGTATACGAATGAACGTGGGAGTTGCAGCCCTCGACCGAAGAAGAAGAAGACTGCTGGATAAGTATGAAAATGAGTGGGTGTGAAGTGTGAGAGTGTGCAAATGCAAAGTTTAATCAAACATAATGATTTTTTTTTTTTTTTTTTTTTTTACAATCTGTTCATAGTATAGTTATAGTAAAAATATCACGCTTTTGTCACAACATATTTCTTTGTGTGAAATTGGGGCTGCTCTCCCCAAGGAGAGCACGTGGCTACAGTGAGAGTGACTCGCCCCTTAATTTCTTTCTGCCTGCAAGTGTATCTGTTTCCCTATGACAGTGGATTTTTCTACAGAATTTTTGCCAGGTACAGCCCTTTTGTTGCCGTGGGTTCTTTTACATGCGCTAAGTGCATGCTGCACGCGGGACCTAGTTATATCGTCTCATCCGAATAACTAGCGTTTCAGACCACCACTCAAGGTCAAGTGGGGTGGGGGTGGGGGGGGGTGGGGGGGGGGGGGGAGTGCTGGCGTGTGTATGATTCGATCCAGTGCGCTGACATTCTCTCGCGGTAATATCCACATTGCTCTCCCTGTGTTCTTTCCATTCAGTTTCGTTCCGCAGACGGAAAAAAGAATCGTAAATTTGTTTAAATAATATTGTAATATATACTCTACATTTCTTCCCCTGTCAGAAGACGTAAAGAAGGCCAGTCAAAGAGTGAGAGACGTAAAGAAGGCCAGTCAAAGAGTGGAGGGGAAGAAATGTAGAGTATATAATTATAATGTTATGAACCAATTTACAAGGGTTTTTTTCCCCGTCATATAAACAGACAAGCACAGGGGAAGAAATGTGGTACATTGCCTCTCTCGATTCCTATGCGTGCGTGTTGCCTCTGAGGCAACACTTCACCATCAGAAATCTTAATTAACTATCCATCTGGGGGGGGGGGGGGGGGGGTGTCTGCAAGTCTGAGTGAAGTAGGCCTACCATCTGGCCTTTCCAGATCCAGCAGTGCACGGTCTTCCTTCATCATCGTTTCTCCAGCAGCGCAGGGTTAACATGTCATTCTTTCTTGTTATGAAAACGTTGGTTTCACTGCCATCCATCACCGTCGACGTTTTCACAAACAGAATCATCATCATCATCATCTTCGTTGTCGTCGCCCCCCCCCCCCCCCCCAGGTCTTCCTTCACGGTGACTCCAGCAGTGCAGGGTTAACATGTGTCAGCAGTGAAATCACTGGTGTCAAACCACTGTGGTATCATGCTGGCCAGTCAAAGAGTGAGAGACGTAAAGAAGGCCAGTCAAAGAGTGGAGGGGAAGAAATGTAGAGTATATAATTATAATGTTATGAACCAATTTACAAGGTGTTTTTTTTCCGTCATATAAACAGAAAAGCATAGGGGAAGAAATGTGGACATTGCCTCTCTTAGATTCCTATGCGTGCGTGTTGCCTCTGAGGCAACACTTCACCATCAGAAATCTTAATTAACTATCCATCTGGGGGGGTGTCTGTAAGTCTGAGTGAAGTATGCCTACCATCTGGCCTTTCCAGATCCAACAGTGCACGGTCTTCCTTCATCATCGTTTCTCCAGCAGTGCAGGGTTAACATGTGTCAGCAGTGAAATCACTGGTGTCAAACCACTGTGGTATCATGCTGGTCCAGTTATAACACTGTGAAGTCTCCTGGCGATTTCAAACCGTGATTCATTCTTTTGTCTGATTCACCATGGTGATATGGGTTGTGGGCCGCGCTGAGGCATGACTGATCGATACAACATCGATACAGCGCATACAAAACTCTGCTGCTCGACTCGTCCTCAGAAAGAAAAGATCTGAGCACATCACTCCTCTTTTGCAACATCTCCACTGGCTCCCTGTCTCACACCGAATAAAGTACAAGATCAGCACTCTATGTTATAAATGTATTCACAAAATTGCCCCTTCCTATCTCTGTGGCTGCCTTTACCTCTACACTCCATCTCGCTCACTACGATCGGTTTCGGATCCACTCTGTTTACGCATACCCAGATTCAAACACTCGACTGTTGGCCACCGTTCTTTCTCTATCTCTGGACCTTGCGATTGGAATGAACTTCCTCTTTCCCTTCGTCAAGTCTCCACACTCAGCTCTTTCAAGTCTGGCCTTAAAACCCACCTCTTCCCAAAATAGCCTCCCTTGCCTGCCCTTCCTTGTCTTTAGTTTCTACAGTTTTAGAGTTATGCATGCGTGTGAATGATTCGTGCGAAAGCGCTTTGATTTGTCTCTGCACAAGATTCAGCGCTATATAAATACTATTATTATTATTCTTATTAGTTCACTGAGGTTAATGAGCGCATATGAATGTCTCTTGTTGTTGGAGTTAATAATGTATTCTGTAATTTGTTTATTCTTGACTGTATTTGATTACTCTGTTAGTTAGAACACACACACACACACACACACACACACACACACATACGGGTTATCATTATGCATGTACTTATCATAATCAAGAGAAGGATCATGTTCAAGATTCCAGTCTCCTACTGCTGTTATGTTGTGTAATCGGTTTTAAAACTCTGGATAACTTTCTTTAGAGGGTCATAATATTCCAGGTTATCTCTATTCAGTCCATAAACTTTAACAAGAAGTAGACCATATCCCATTTATCTTTTTAGAATAATCAGAGAATTTCCATTTTGATCATGATGAACTTTCTTTATTTTAAATTCAAAATTATTATTATGAAAAAGTATTGACACCCGTCTGGATCTTGATCAATTTGAAGAGAAGAAACATTTATAGCTCCATTCTGCTGCAACTACAGGCTCAAGTTGTCTATCGAAATGCGGGTCTTGTAAGCAATAAATGGAAAAAAGGATGTTGTTGTTTTTTTCTTTCAGTGGTGGAACACATCACGTCTCTTCTGAGCATTACCGAGACCATGGCAGTTCAATGACACAGTTGAAATGCTATCCATGTCTACAATTTATTAACAGAAAAGTTGAGAAGCAATAGGGGGGGGGAATGGTATCTTGGTAGACCGTTTTCTTTTATAATCTCGTGTAATATCCTCCTCTTTGCTCCGAGTGCACTTGACCAAATTGCAAGGTGGTCACCACAGCCTTCACGACTCACCTCTCTTTCTCCCTCCTCAACTGCACACGCTGAGGCTTCTTAACTCTCTCCATTCGAACGGCGAAAGAGACGACGTTAACAGCGTTTCACCCCAATTACCATCATCATAATATTGCAAGCGGAAGGCTCTTATACTGAAGACGTGAATGTTGACAAAGAATACCACAATTCTGACGACGGAAGCTAAAGGTTGGGTCATTCAGACACCCACTGGACATCCGAGGGGTCTCTGTAGATGAGAAGAGAGGACTGGCCGTACTGAGTGAGTTAAGGCCATTCTTCTTGCTGAAGAAGCAGATCACATTACTGGTTGGGTTCAGGTTATCATCAAACCAACCGTGGAAGAAAGACGACACCTTCTGGCAGGGAAAAGGTCCTACACAACCCAGAGGGCATGGACTTGGCGTTGCCGTAAGAAATTCTCTGTTGAAAATAATTCAAATCAGGTA
>NC_134904.1:6120915-6130915 GCF_041734735.1 Babylonia areolata | reverse complement strand
TAATTTTCATTGGCAATATATCAAGTTCTATGTAATCAGAAACATAAAAAGGAAGATTTTAGAATAACTAATTTAAGAGTCACGCCTGTGAAGACTTAGGGGTGGTTTTAGAATGTTATCACTTGCTGAATCCCAGACAGTTGAGGCATAGTTTATATAAGATTCAATGTACGCGTGAAAAAATATTTTTCGAGTATGTAAATTTTTAAAAAATGTTTTATTTTAGAAGGTTGATATACCTTTTTGGAAACAGTTTTACATAACATTGATATGTGAGATATGTGATCAGACCAAGTCAAGTTGATATCAATAATTACTCCAAGAACTTTGTGACTGTCGACTTTTTCCATTATTTTAATATTTATAAAAAGGGAGGAGGAATTAGATGCAAGAGTATGACGCTTTTGTCTGGTTGTAGTCAACATGTATTTGGTTTTCTGTGGATGCAAACTCATGTGGTTTAGTTCGGGCCAGTCAGTTAATTGATTAATACTTTCTTGCAATGTTCTGGAAACTCGAGAGTTTAGAATTGTCAACGTGTAAAGTCGTATCGTCAGCAGTTCACAAAATGCAGTGATAAATAAAGGTAAATCATTTATATAAATGGAAAACAATATTGGTCCCAACACAGAACCCCGAGGAACACCATATTCAGTAGGTAAGAGAGAAGATTCTTTTCCATTAATTATCACTTGTTGTTTCCTATCAGATAAAAACGAGTGCAATGTAGTGTTTGATAAGCCATAAATTCTACGTTTTTTAAGAAGTGCATGATCAATCACATCAAAGGCTTTTGCAAAGTCTACAAATAGAACTCCAGTAAAGTTATTATTATTTATATTAGTCAGCCATTTGTCAAAAAACTAAAGATGTCAGTGCAGTGTGGCATTAATGATTAGGTCTGAAACCAGACTGACTTGGATGAAACAGATTAAAGGAATTAAAATGATTAAAAATGTGTTTTTTAATGCGGGTTTCTAGGGGGTTTGACAAAGTAGACAAGATTGAAATTGGTATATAATTTGAAGGGTTTGTTTGATTGCCTGACTTGTACAGCGGGATGACTTTTGCCAGTTTAAATGCCTTGGGAAACTGATTTTTCGTTATACATAAATTTAAGTGTAAGTAAGGGTTTCAGAAACAACTGGTGCAGAAAGTTTCAAAATTTTACTATCAGTTCCATCCAAGCCTCTGGTTCCAGTTTGTTTTAAGTGTGATAATGCATTGTATACTTCATGAACAGCCATTTAGGGATTTTTTTTGGTCAGACGAAATATTTTTTTTTTACTTACAGAATTCACTTAAACCTTCAAGAGTATTATTTAGAGACCTATCAGATTTTACAGTTGAACTACCTGTTTCACAAAAATGTCTGTTACGTTTATCAGGAGACATATCACTGACTGATGTACTTTTAGTATTGGCATTACGATTAGTGATCTGGTTTATCGATTTCCAGACTGATTTACTGTCAGCTTTTGAAGAAACTAGTTCTTGAAAATATTTCTTTTTAGCAACACGCTTCAGATATTTAACCAAATTCCTTTGTTTAGCTTACTCTTCTTTGGTTCCTGTTTTTCGTACGGCAAATCCATGGCATTTGAAGATCTTGTGTAAGCCATGGTACTTTCGAATTAATGCTAACACGTTTAGATTTCAATGGAGCATGTTTATCACACACATTTAAAAAATTATTATGCCAAACCTCAAATGCCTCATCAGGATCTGTGAACTGATCAACAGTAGAAGTATGCGAATCAAACAAAAGCTTATCTGGATCGAATTTTGAAAAGTCTCTATATCGAATTAATATGTGACAATTTCTAGGAACTTTAACACCTTTCTTTAACCATGTTAAATAGGAAAGTGGCCACAGCAACCATAAGCTGGTGAACATGTCTCAACTATATTATGTATTGTAGATGCATAAATGTGATCAGTAAGAGATTGTGAAGATGGAGTAACTCTGGGTGGCCTATCTATCAATTGGGTAAGATGAAATGATTCCACAGTATGTGTCCATAATTTATTAAGTTTTAATAAATCAGTATTGAAGTCGCCCAATAATATCAATTCATCAGAAAAAGAAGTAACGTCCTCCATCAATAGAGTAAAATTTTCCCTCCATTTTCCCTCCAATGAACATATTCAGCTGGATTTCTATAAATAAAACCCAAATGAACTGGTTTACGTCTTTTAAAGTTGACTTGTATCCATAAGGATTCAATACAATGAAGATCAGGGAGATGCGCTTGTTTAAAATCAATGCTCTGATGGACATATATCAATAACCCTGTTTCCATAGACTTCTTCAATTATTTTAATATTTATAAAAAGGGAGGAGGAATTAGATGCAAGAGTATGACGCTTTTGTCTGGTTGTAATCAACATGTATTTGGTTTTCTGTGGATGCAAACTCATGTGGTTTAGTTCGGGCTAGTCAGTTAATTGATTAATACTTACATGCAATGTTCTGGAAACTCGAGAGTTTAGAATTGTCAACGTGTAAAGTCGTATCGTCAGCAGTTCACAGAATGCAGTGATATATCAATAACCCTGTTTCCATAGTACGCGCAGGATCTCTACGGACAACATTATATACCCTGTCATTTTTAATTCAGAATCACATATATTGTGAGATAATCGAGATTCAGCTATCCCAAAAACATGAAAATAGGCACCAGAATTAGGTAAAATAAGCGATACATCTGATCTGTCAGTTTACTGACAACATGATTGATATTCAGAAATCCAACTCTCAAGGCCATCTTTTGACGACAACATGTCAAGCGTGCTAGGCAGTGTGCTCTACACTTCAAGAGAAAGTGCAAAATTACAGCAAACATACAATAATCACAGTGTGAGGGTCAGCAGCACAAATGTCAACAACTAAACACGGTAATTTACAGTAGATAAGAGACGAAATATCCAAATCAGTTTCAGTTTCAGTTTCAGTAGCTCAAGGAGGCGTCACTGCGTTCGGACAAATCCATATACGCTACACCACATCTGCCAAGCAGATGCCTGACCAGCAGCGTAACCCAACGCGCTTAGTCAGGCCTTGGGAGAAAAAAAAAGGTGAATAAATAATAGATAAGCTTAAATAAATAAATAAATAAATAAATAAATAAATCACAAGCAAAAAGTAGAAGAAAAAAAATACCGACACGAAAAAAGACGTTTCACAAAACCGCTTATGAGTACAATCAGTTTCAGTAGTACAAGGTATCAATCACTAAGTACTTTCACTTTTCTCTAAATGTCAGGGCAAATGTCACAATTATTGCACCACAAGTCAACAATACAGCTTTCATGATGGCCCGGCAAATTAGTGGGTATTTTATAACAATCATACATACACGCACGCACGAACGGCACGCGCACGATCACACACACACACACACACACACACACACACACACACACTACATATTTATGTACACGTGTGTGTGTGTGAGTGTGTGTGTGTGTGTTAGAGAGAGAGAGAGAGAGAGTGTGTGTGTGTGTGTGTGTTAGAGAGAGAGAGTGTGTGTGTGTGTGTGAGTGAGTGAGTGTGTGTGCGTGTTTATGTGTTAGAGAGAGTGTGTGTGTGTGTGTGTGTTAGAGAGAGAAAGAAAGAGAGAGAGAGAGTGTGTGTGTGTGTGTGTGCGTATCCGTGTGGGCGTGCGTGCGTGCGTGCGTGTGTGTGTGTGTGTGTGTGTGTGTGTGTGTGCGCGCACAGTATCTAGACGTCAGAGTATTGATAGATCATCCAGCAGGCCTTCCATCAGTATCTGTTAGACGTCATCAGTTTAACGAATCACTAACAGCCCTGCCAGTGTCACACAGGACCGCTCTTCTTCTCAAAAAGGTCATCCTCATCAAATTCTATCCTACGGTATATAATCTTTTAATGTTTTGTTGTTTTTTTGTTTTGTTTTGTTTTGTTGTTTTTGTTTTTGTTTTTTTGTGGGTTTTTTTTTTTGGTTTGTTTGTTTGGGGTTTTTTTTAGTACCAGAAGTCATATTATTTGAAAGACCATATTCATTATATTCCCAAAACAGGTTTTTTGATTTTTTGTGTTCTGATGATTATTATAATCCAGTTTTTTTTATGGTTTGCCATGACTGCTTCTGCGCTGTTTATGATGAGTGAATCATCTGGAAGTACGTATAATCTGTAGTCGTACTGTAACATTTGTCTGGGTACTAATAAATCCATATACGCTACACCACATCTGCCAAGCAGATGCCTGACCAGCAGCGTAACCCAACGCGCTTAGTCAGGCCTTGAGAAAAAAAAACCAACAACAACAAAAAACAAAAACAAAAAAGTATATGGATTTGTCCGAACGCAGTGACGCCTCCTTGAGCAACTGAAACTGAAACTGTTGTTATGGTTGTTTGTTTGTTTGTTTCCTCAACACCTGATGTCGCTGGTCAGGCATCTGCCTTTCCAGATGTGGTGTAGCGTATATGGATTTGTCCGATAGCAGTGAGTAATCCAACTGAACTGAACTGGTATGGTTGGTAGTGAGTGATTTTGACTAAGGGAACGTCTGTTTCGTGTTAGTGCACATGTGTGTGGTGTGTGTGTGTGTGTGTGTGTGTGTGTGTGAAACTGTTTTTTTTTGTGTGTGTGTGTTTTTTTTTTATTAGTACCCAGACAAATGTCACAAGAAAAGATAAGGTCCACAATGCAAGTATTCAATTCATTACAGTACGACTACAGATTATACGTACTTCCAGATGGTAACTAGTTATCAAAGCACCCACGCATTATTTATGACAGTGTTATCTCTGTGAATAATAGCCTTTTTTTTTTCTTCCAGTGATCAAGAGCAACAACAACAACAAAATATGCGAAGAAGGCACAGCAAGTAGGTATTTTGCCTTGCACTGTCCGGATCAAATGCAAACATAAACAGCGCAGAAGCAGTCATGGCAAACGGTAAAAAAAAAAAAAAGAAAAAAAAGCTGGATTATAATAATCATCAGGACACAAAAAATCAAAAAAACCTGTTTGGGGAATATAATGAATATGGTCTTTCAAAAAACACCCACCAAGGATTGAACAGATTCACTAATCATAACACGTTCTGAGTTAACGGATTGAACAGATTCACTAATCATGACACGTTCTGAGTTAATGGATTGAACAGATTCACTAATCATGACACGTTCTGAGTTAATGGATTGAACAGATTCACTAATCATGACACGTTGTGAGTTAATGGATTGAACAGATTCACTAATCATAACACGTTGTGAGTTAATGGATTGAACAGATTCACTAATCATAACACGTTGTGAGTTAATGGATTGAACAGATTCACTAATCATAACACGTTGTGAGTTAATGCATTGAACAGATTCACTAATCATAACACGTTCTGAGTTAACGGATTGAACAAATTCACTAATCATGACACGTTGTGAGTTAATGGATTGAACAAATTCACTAATCATGACACGTTGTGAGTTAACGGATTGAACAGATTCACTAATCATAACACGTTGTGAGTTAATGAATTGAACGGATTCACTAATCATAACACGTTGTGAGTTAATGGATTGAACAGATTCACTAATCATGACACGTTGTGAGTTAATGGATTGAACAGATTCACTAATCATAACACGTTGTGAGTTAATGGATTGAACATATTCACTAATCATAACACGTTGTGAGTTAATGGATTGAACAGATTCACTAATCATAACACGTTGTGAGTTCATGGATTGAACAGATTCACTAATCATAACACGTTCTGAGTTAACGGATTGAACAGATTCACTAATCATGACACGTTGTGAGTTAATGGATTGAACAGATTCACTAATCATAACACGTTCTGAGTTCATGGATTGAACAGATTCACTAATCATAACACGTTGTGAGTTCATGGATTGAACAGATTCACTAATCATAACACGTTCTGAGTTAACGGATTGAACAGATTCACTAATCATAACACGTTCTGAGTTAACGGATTGAACAGATTCACTAATCATGACACGTTGTGAGTTAATGAATTGAACGGATTCACTAATCATAACACGTTCTGAGTTCATGGTTCTCTTCGCTTCCTTTAACCTCTGTGACACTTTTTTTTTTCTTTTTCTTTTTTTTTAGGGTATGACGAATTGGCGTGTGTGGGTTGAGGCTGGGGGGGGGGAGAGGTGGGGCATGTATTTATGATTATGTACACACTTTTAATGATGTACTTCTTTATCCATTTCAGTAGGAAAGATGCACATCTTTCGTGCGTGCGTGCGTGCGTGTGTGTGTGTGTGTGTGTGTGTGTGTGTGGAAACAAAATCGAGAGATCCTTTTGATTATGCAGGTTGCTTTATGGGTCAACTACAAAAGGCTTTTCATTGCGTGCACAACAATCAGAGTGCATCAGGTTATTCCAGGGACACGCACTTGCACCGTGAACAGCTTGGAAAACAGCGCTTCAGAAATCGAGAGTTCATCCAAAATGTGCTATTATTCAGCTGTTCATGAAATGACAGCGGTAGATTTCACTATTTAAAAAGAAGAATAAGAAAATGCAAAATTGGTGTGTGTGTGTGTGTGTGTGTGTGTGTGTGTGTGTGTGAATGGGGGTGGGGGGAAAGGGGTTTGGCAGACGGGGGTGGGGTGGGGGAGGAGTATTGGAAAAAGGGTCTGGTATGTATTATACATAATTATTATGTACCACATGTCAGACTGTGACATGACACCAAGCCTGGTGGGCTGCGGTGGAGGGAGAGAGAGGGGGGAGAGGGAGGGAATTAATAATGAAGGGTCCAGAGCTCTCCGATATCGCACAACATCTGTCACGTGATTGAAGAGCTCCCACATCACTACTATGTCATCTTGTGTGTGCGTCTGTGTGTCTGTCTGTGTCTCTCTGTGTGTGGAGTGGTCACCTCAGCAGTAAAGCGTCCGTGATGGGAAAACACAAGAGAGAGAATCTGAGCGTGCAGGATCGAATCCCACACACGTCGGAAATTACCCCCCGCACGCCCCCCCCCCCCCCCCCCTCCCACACACACACACACACACACTCCCCACCCGCCCACCACCCTCTTCAGTAGACCTTGAGTGGTGGTGTGGGTGCTAGTCATTCGGATGAGACGATAAACCGACATCTCGTATACAGCATATGCACTTTGCGCACGTAAAAGAACCCACGATAACAAAAAGAGTTCTTGGTAGAATTACGTTGAAAAAAAAAATCCAATTTGATAGTAAGACAACTACACGTAGTGACAGAGAAACACGGGTGGTGCTGCTCTGTCTGTTGTGGCGTGCTGTCCCAGGGAAGGAAGGGCAGCATCCCATTTCGCACAGAGAAATCTGTTGTGACAAAATGTAATACGAAACAGTTACAAATGGTTTGATGGTTTGGTGGGTAGTAGAAGAGGGGCGAGACCGTCGGCTTCATCTGGCTGCATCAGACCTGTGTGTGTGTGTGTGGTTTGATGGATATCAGAAGAGGGGTCAGACATGTGTGTATGTGTGGTTTGATGGATATCAGAAGAGGGGTCAGACATGTGTGTATGTGTGGTTTGTTGGATATCAGAAGAGGGGTCAGACATGTGTGTATGTGTGGTTTGTTGGATATTAGAAGAGGCGTCAGACATGTGTGTATGTGTGGTTTGATGGATATCAGAAGAGGTATCAAACATGTTTGTATGTCTGGTTTGATGGATATCAGAAGAGGGGTCAGACATGTGTGTATGTCTGGTTTGATGGATATCAGAAGAGGGGTCAGACATGTGAGTATGTGTGGTTTGATGGATATCAGAAGAGGGGTCAGACATGTGTGTATGTGTGGTTTGATGGATATCAGAAGAGAGGTCAGACATGTGTGTATGTGTGGTTTGATGGATATCAGAAGAGGGGTCAGACATGTGTGTATGTGTGGTTTGATGGATATCAGAAGAGGGGTCAGACATGTGTGTATGTGTGGTTTGATGGATATCAGAAGAGGGGTCAGACATGTGTGTATGTGTGGTTTGATGGATATCAGAAGAGGGGTCAGACATGTGTGTATGTGTGGTTTGTTGGATATTAGAAGAGGCGTCAGATATGTGTGTATGTGTGGTTTGTTGGATATCAGAAGAAGGGTCAGACATGTGTGTATGTGTGGTTTGATGGATATCAGAAGATGCATCAGACATGTGTGTATGTGTGGTTTGATGGATATCAGAAGAAGGGTCAGACATGTGTGTATGTGTGGTTTGTTGGATATCAGAAGAGGGGTCAGACATGTGTCTATGTGTGGTTTGATGGATATTAGAAGAGGCGTCAGACATGTGTGTATGTCTGGTTTCATGGATATCAGAAGAGGGGTCAGACATGTGTGTATGTCTGGTTTGATGGATATCAGAAGAGGGGTCAGACATGTGTGTATGTCTGGTTTGATGGATATTACAAGAGGGGTCAGACATGTGTGTATGTCTGGTTTGATGGATATCAGAAGAGGGGTCAGACATGTGTGTATGTCTGGTTTGATGGATATCAGAAGAAGGGTCAGACATGTGTGTATGTGTATGGTTTGATGGCTATCAGAAGAGGGGTCAGACATGTGTGTATATGTGGTTTGATGGATATCAGAAGAAGGGTCAGACATGTGTGTATGTGTGTGGTTTGATGGCTATCAGAAGAGGGGTCAGACATGTGTGTATGTGTGGTTTGTTGGATATCAGAAGAGGGGTCAGACATGTGTGTATGTGTGGTTTGATGGATATCAGAAGAGGGGTCAGACATGTGTGTATGTCTGGTTTGATGGATATCAGAAGAGGGGTCAGACATGTGTGTATGTGTGGTTTGATGGATATCAGAAGAGGGGTCAGACATATGTGTATGTCTTTGTTGGATATTAGACGAGGGGTCAGACATGTGTGTATGTGTGGTTTGATGGCTATCAGAAGAGGGGTCAGACATGTGTCTCTCTTTGTTGGATATCAGAATAGGGGTCAGACATGTGTGTATGTGTTTGTTGGATATCAGAAGAGGAGTCAAACATATGTGTATGTGTGGTTTGTTGGATATCAGAAGAAGGGTCAGACATGTGTGTATGTGTGTGGTTTGATGGCTATCAGAAGAGGGGTCAGACATGTGTGTATGTCTGGTTTGATGGATATCAGAAGAGGGGTCAGACATGTGTGTATGTGTGGTTTGATGGATATCAGAAGAGGGGTCAGACATGTGTGTATGTGTGGTTTGATGGATATCAGAAGAGGGGTCAGACATGTGTGTATGTGTGGTTTGATGGATATCAGAAGATGCATCAGACATGTGTGTATGTGTGGCTTGATGGATATTAGAAGAGGGGTCAGACGTGTGTATGTGTGGTTTGATGGATATCAGAAGAGGTATCAAACATGTTTGTATGTCTGGTTTGATGGATATCAGAAGAGGGGTCAGACGTGTGTATGTGTGGTTTGATGGATATCAGAAGAGGGGTCAGACATGTGTGTATGTCTGGTTTGTTGGATATCAGAAGAGGGGTCAGACATGTGTGTATGTGTGGTTTGATGGATATCAGAAGAGGGGTCAGACATGTGTGTATGTGTGGTTTGATGGATATCAGAAGAGGGGTCAGACATGTGTGTATGTGTGGTTTGTTGGATATCAGAAGAGGGGTCAGACATGTGTGTATGTGTGGTTTGTTGGATATCAGAAGAGAGGTCAGACATGTGTGGTTTGATGGATATCAGAAGAAGGGTCAGACATGTGTGTATGTGTGTGGTTTGATGGCTATCAGAAGAGGGGTCAGATATGTGTGTATGTGTTTGTTGGATATCAGAAGAGGGGTCAGACATGTGTGTATGTGTTTGTTGGATATCAGAAGAGGGGTCAGACGTGTGTATGTGTGGTTTGATGGATATTAGAAGAGGAGTCAAACATATGTGTATGTGTGGTTTGATGGATATCAGAAGAGGGGTCAGAATAGTGTATGTGTGGTTTGATGGATATCAGAAGAGGGGTCAGACATGTGTGTATGTCTGGTTTGATGGATATC
>NC_134904.1:6110915-6118415 GCF_041734735.1 Babylonia areolata | reverse complement strand
CACCAAATTCGGCATAAAAAGTAGGAAAAATTCAGTTCTTTCCACTCATCTTGTTTAAAACAATATTGCACCTCTGGGATGGGCTAAAAAACAACAACAAAAAAATGAAGCCTAATTATATGCAAACTGCATTTACTGTTATATTTACATTTTTTGTATTCTCTAAACTTGGCACTTTGATCTGATATTCTGACCCAACAACAAGAGCAGTCATTATTATCAATGTTCTGTTCAAACAGGAACTTCTTTTGCTAAGCATGGAAGTTTTATTTATTTTGCAAACGTTTTTGGTGCAGATAGTAAAAAAAAAAAAAAGGGAAATTACTCTGTAATTAATGCTACGGGAGTTAATTTGCTTTAAACTGATCTTTCTCATCTTAAACATTACATTTTGAAATTATACTCAATACATAAAAAGCTTGGATTTTTTTTTTTTTTTTTTTTTTTTTTTTTTTTTTTTGGTGTATCACAAGTGAGTCTTGAAGGCCTTGCCTCTCTTGTTTCTTTTCGTTTCGTTTTCCCGCCTGTTTCTGCCGGTTGGCTGGTTGCTGTTTGTTGTTGTTGACTGTGCTTTCATATCTGTGAAACTGCATGTTTGGTGCATTTCTGTTGTGCATGTGTGGGTGTGGGTGTGAATGTGTGTCTTCATGTTTTACATTTATTCGCTTATTTATCACCATTGTTGTCTTATTTATTTATTTATTTTTTTAATCATTTTATTAGTATTACTATTATTATTACTACTACCTTTTTCTATATTATAATTATTATTCATTTATTTATTTATTTATGTAAGCTTATCTATTATTTATTCCCCCGTTTTTTGTTGTTTTTTTGTTGTTTTTTCTCAAGGCCTGACTAAGCGCGTTGGGTTACGCTGCTGGTCAGGCATCTGCTTGGCAGATGTGGTGTAGCGTATATGGTTTGTCCGAACGCAGTGACGCCTCCTTGAGCAACTGAAACTGAAACTGTTGTTATGGTTGTTTGTTTGTTTGTTTCCTCAACACCTGATGTCGCTGGTCAGGCATCTGCCTTTCCAGATGTGGTGTAGCGTATATGGATTTGTCCGATAGCAGTGAGTAATCCAACTGAACTGAACTGGTATGGTTGGTAGTGGGTGATTTTGACTACGGGAACGTCTGTTTCGTGTTAGTGTACATGTGTGGTGTGTGTGTGTGTGTGTGTGTGTGTGTGTGTGTGTTGTATGCGTCTGTGTCTGTGTGTTCTGTCTTTCTGTCTCTCTCTCTCTCTCTCTTTCATTATCGCTTCTTTCGCCCATTCTCCTCTCCCCCCCCCCCCCTCTCTCTCTCTCTCTCTCTCCATGCCACTAACACACACACACACACACACACACACACACACACACACACACACACACGCACACACACACACACACGCACGCACGCACTCACACACACACACACACACGCACACATGCACACGCTTGCTTGCTTGAGTTGTTCCATGTCGTCAATGGATCAGTCACTGAGAAGCCGGATGATGATGTTCGTGACTGTGTCTTATCAGTATCTCTTTACCGTGTCTGTGTCTTGTTAGTATCTCTCTACCGTGTCTGTGTCTTATCAGTGTCTCTCTACCGTGTCTGTGTCTTATTAGTGTCTCTCTACCGTGTCAGTGTCTTATTAGTGTCTCTGTACCGTGACTGTGTCTTATCAGTGTCTCTCTACCGTGTCTGTGTCTTATCAGTGTCTCTCTACCGTGTCTGTGTCTTATCAGTGTCTCTCTACCGTGTCTGTGTCTTATTAGTATCTCTCTACCGTGTCTGTGTCTTATCAGTATCTCTCTACCGTGTCTGTGTCTTATTAGTGTCTCTGTACCGTGTCTGTGTCTTATTAGTGTCTCTCTACCGTGTCTGTGTCTTATCAGTGTCTCTCTACCGTGTCTGTGTCTTATCAGTGTCTCTCTACCGTGTCTGTGTCTTATTAGTATCTCTCTACCGTGTCTGTGTCTTATCAGTGTCTCTCTACCGTGTCTGTGTCTTATCAGTCCACGGTCTCCTACTGTGTCTGTGTCTTATCAGTATCTCTCTACCGTGTCTGTGTCTTATCAGTGTCTTTCCACCGTGTCTGTGTCTTATCAGTATCTCTCTACCGTGTCTGTGTCTTATAAGTGTCTCTCTACCGTGTCTGTGTCTTATTATTATCTCTCTACCGTGTCTGTGTCTTATCAGTATCTCTCTACCGTGTCTGTGTCTGATTAGTATCTCTCTACCGTGTCTGTGTCTTATCAGTATCTCTCTACCGTGTCTGTGTCTTATTAGTATCTCTCTACCGTGTCTGTGTCTTATCAGTATCTCTCTACCGTGTCTGTGTCTTATTAGTGTCTCTCTACCGTGTCTGTGTCTTATTAGTGTCTCTCTACCGTGTCTGTGTCTTATCAGTGTCTCTGTACCGTGTCTGTGTCTTATCAGTGTCTCTCCACCGTGTCTGTGTCTTATTAGTATCTCTCTACCGTGTCTGTGTCTTATCAGTATCTCTCTACCGTGTCTGTTTCTTATTAGTATCTCTCTACCGTGTCTGTGTCTTATCAGTGTCTCTCTACCGCGTCTGTGTCTTATTAGTGTCTCTCTATCGTGTCTGTCTTATCAGTGTCTCTGTACCGTGTCTGTGTCTTATTGGTGTCTCTCTACCGTGTCTGTGTCTTATCAGTCTGTTTCTACCGTGTCTGTGTCTTATCAGTGTCTCTCTACCGTGTCTGTGTCTTATCAGTGTCTCTCTACCGTGTCTGTGTCTTATTAGTGTCTCTCTACCGTGTCTGTGTCTTATCAGTCTGTTTCTACCGTGTCTGTGTCTTATCAGTGTGTTTCTACCGTGTCCAGAATTACACCAAGGTACTTGTAAGTATTAACCCGTTCAACAGCCTCTCCCTTGATGACAATTTCATTCGTTCTTGGTTTCTTCTTCCGGAAATCAATAACAAGTTCTTTAGTTTTCTTGACATTTAGCTCTGGGTAACTAGTTAGCATGGCACCAAGTGGTAAAATTGTCATGTCCCTGTCTGTCTGTACTCTACTCTGTCTCATTGTCATCAGTTAACAGTTCTGTCAGAGCTGAATCGTCAGCGAACTTGACGAGCGGACAGGATTCTGTGCCAATTCTGCAGTCAGCTGTATTCATAGTTCTTCCCCTACTACTACTACTACTACTGCTACTGCTGCTGCTACTTGTTACTGCTGTATATATTTGCACGTTGTATCAACCTTATTTATTTATTTATTTAGTCAGTCATTGATTCGTGTTTCTACCACAGGCTATTACCTCAGTTGCTGAACGTCATGTGTATGTGTGTTTGTGTTTTACAGACACGAGGCTTTGCTGCAACAACAGCTTCTTCTTCTTCGTCTTCGTCTTCTTCGTCGACACCACAGCCAAGATGGCTACTAGACCCCACTACCACCACCACCACCACTACCACCACCACCACCGTCGCCACCACTCCTCTTCCCCCTCCTCCTCTCTCCTTCTGCCCCCCTTGCTGCTCTTGCTGCTCCTGTCCGCGGCAGGTGTGCCAGCTGGGGTGGGGGGTCTGGACTTCGGGTACCACGACGAGCAGGCCCTGCATGCCTTCCTGGTCAACGTCACCCGGACCTACCCGGTCATCACCCGCCTCTACTCCATCGGCCACAGCGTGCAGGGTGGGTGAGATAAAAAAAACAACCAAACATCATCATCAGTAATTATCAATCACAGGATTAGGGTTAGGATTGTGAATATTGTGATGATGGTACTGATTGTTTTTGGTTTTGTTTTTATTTATTTCATCATCATCATCATCATCATCATCATCATCTCTCTCTCTCTCTCTCTCTCTCTCTCTCTCTCTCTCTCTCTCTCTCTCTCTCTCTCTGTATATGTACACACACACACACACACACACACACACACACACACACACACACACACACACACACACACACACACTTATAGTGAAAAGACGTTAAACTAAAGAACGAACGAACACACACACACACACACACACACACACACACACACACACACACACACACACACCACACACACACACACACACACACACACACACACACACACACACACACACACTTATAGTGAAAAGACGTTAAACTAAAGAACGAACGAACACACACACAAACACACACACACACACACACACACACACACACACACACAACACACACACACACACACACACACACACACACACACACACACACACACACACACACACACACACACACACACACACACACTGTAAAACTGGAGATAATCCGGGGTTACTGTAACCAGTTGACCACGGCATTCGTTTTTTGAGCCTGCTGGGCCTGACCTGCTTGGTTGCAGGTCGCGAGCTGTGGGTGATGGCCATTGGTCAGAGCCCCAGCGAGCACGTGCTGCTGAGGCCCAACGTGAAGTACGTGGCCAACATCCACGGCAATGAGGTGGGGCAGTCGGTCTGTGCTGTGCTGTGCTGTGCTGTCTGTGTTGTTTCTGTGCTACCTGTGCTGTGCTGCCTGTGTTGTTCTGTCTGTGCTGTGCTGCCTGTGTTGTACTGTCTGTGCTGTACTGCCTATGTTGTGCTAACTGTGCTGTCCGTGCTATGTTGCCTGTGTTGTGCTATCTGTGCGTGCTGTGCTGGCTGTGCTGTGTTGTGCTGTGTTGTGCTATCTGTGCTGTACTGCCTATGTTGTGCTAACTGTGCTGTCTGTGCTATGTTGCCTGTGTTGTGCTATCTGTGCTGTGCTGTCTGTGCTGAGTAGTCGTAGTAGCAGCAGCAGCACTAGCAGCAGGTAGTGATAGTACTTGTAGTAGCAGCAAGTAGTAGTAGTAGTAGTAGTAGCAGTAGTCACGCCCACTGCAGCAGTAGTAGTAGTCGTCGTCGTCGTCGTCGTAGTAGTAGTAGTAGTTGAAAAAACAACAACTGAAAACCGTAGTCGTAGAAGCAGCAGCAGAAAATAGCATCAATAGTAAGTAGTCGTCGTCGGTGTTGTATGTGATTCGTCCGTCGGGATCGACGAGGACCATCTAGTCATCCTGGGGGTGGGTGGGTTGGGCTCTGTGGGTGCGCAGATGACTGATCAGGCCAATCCGCGCCTGGAAGGTTCTGACGCAGTGTGGACATGGGATGGTGGCGGCTGTCGAGGATTTGCTGGCCCTGCTTTTTTCCTGGCCTGTCTGCGTTGCTCTGCTGCAGCGATTCTGTTGGCCTCACAGGATTTGGCGCCTTTGTGGACAGCTGAACGCCACTTTGGTCTGTCCATTGCATTCAGCTCCCATGTGTCGTGGCTGATGTTGAAGGCCTTCAGAGAAGCTTTCAGAGTGTCTTTGAAGCGCTTTTTCTGGCCTCCATGGGAGCGCTTGCCATGTTGGAGTTCGCCGTACAGCAGTTTCCTGGGGAGCCGGTGGTCTGGCTTGCGAACTACATGGCCTGCCTCAAGGTGGTGTAAATGCTGGGCAAGTTTGCACGAGTGAGCACCTCTGTGTCAGGGATCTTCTCTTGCCACTTTATGCCGTAATAATAATAATAATCAGTAGTCATCGTCGGTCAGTCGTAGCGGTGGTAGAAGTTGACAGAAGTGCAAAAGTGCAAAGTGTGACACTCTCTACAGGCGGTGGGGCGGGAGCTGGTGCTGCACCTGGTGAGTCACCTGGTGGAGGGCTACGGGAAGGTGGACAACGTGACCACTCTGCTGGACACCGCCACTGTCCATCTTCTGCCTTCACTCAACCCGGACGGCTTTGCCGCTGCCAACACCACGGACTGTGTGGGCGTCACGGGCAGGTGTGTGTGTGTGTGTGTGTGTGTGTGTGTGTGTGTGTGTGTGTTGGGTTGTTATGTTGTTTGTTATGGCGTCACGGGCAGGTGTGTGTGTGTGTGTGTGTGTGTGTGTGTGTGTGTTGGGTTGTTATGTTGTCAAATTCTAGCCCAAATAGTCGGAACAGCAGTTGCCTCCTCTGCTGTTCCGATGGTCATAGTCGGACACGACTGACTATCATATATCATATATGTTGTTTGCTATAGCGTCACGGGCAGGTGTGTGTGTGTGTGTGTGTGTGTGTGTGTGTGTGTGTGTGTGTGTGTGTTGGGTTGTTATATTGTTTCTTTTGGCGTCACGGGCAAGTGTGTGTGTGTGTGTGTGTGTGTGTGTGTGTGTTGGGTTGTTATGTTGTTTGCTATGGCGTCACGGGCAAGTGTGTGTGTTTGTGTGTGTGTGTGTGTGTGTGTTGGGTTGTTATGTTGTTTGCTATGGCGTCACGGGCAAGTGTGTGTGTTTGTGTGTGTGTGTGTGTGTGTTGGGTTGTTATGTTGTTAGTTATGGCGTCACGGGCAAGTGTGTGTGTTTGTGTGTGTGTGTGTGTTGGGTTGTTATGTTGTTTCTTTTATCGTCACGGGCAGGTGTGTGTGTGTGTGTGTGTGTCTCTGTCTGTCTGTCTGTCTGCCTGTCTCTGTGTGTGTGTATGTGTGTGTGTGTGTGTGTGTGTGTGTGTGTGTTGGGTTGTTATGTTGTTTGGGTTGTGTTGTTATGATGTTTGTTATGACGCCAAAGGCAGGTGTGTGTGTGTGTAGAGTTGTGTTGTTATGTTGTTTGTTATGGCGTTTGCGTGTGTGTCGAGGGGGCGAGGGGGAGGGGTGCTTAGGGCGTTTGTGGAATGAACCTTTTAACTTGACGTAATTTTGTTCGCTCACTCGGCAGAAGGAACGCCAACGGCTTCGACCTGAACCGGAACTTCCCGGACTTCTTCCAGGAGAACATGGCTGTGGTCCAGAGGGAGACACACGCCGTCGTGAAGTGGATCAGGGACACCCGCTTTGTGCTGTCGGCCAACCTGCACGGCGGGGCCATGGTGGCCAACTACCCATTCGACTCCTACAGTGGACGTGAGAGAGTAGTGGTGTGGTTGTTGTTGTTGGTGGTGGTGGTGGTGGTGTTGTTGTTGGTGGTAGTGGTGGTGCTGGTGATGGTGGTGGTGTTTGTTGTTTTTGTGGTTGTTTTGTTGGTGATGGTGGTGTTGGTCGTGGTATTGGTGGTGCTGTTGTTGTTGTTGTTGTTGTTGCTTGTTGCTGCTGTTGTTGGTTGTCGTGGTATTTGTTTTTGTGGTGGTGGCGGTGGTGGTGGTGTTGTTGTTATTAGTGTTGTTGTTATTGTTGTTGGTGGTGATGGTGGTGGTGGTGGTGGTGGTGGTGGTGTTGGTGTTGTTGTTATTGTTGTCGGTGGTGGTGGCGTTGTTGGTGGTGGTGGTGGTGTTGATGTTGTTGTTGCTGCATGCTGCTGCTGCTACCATGTCGACTACTGCCATGTAGGCAGCCATACTCCGTTTTCGGGGGTGTGCATGCTGGGTATGTTCTTGTTTCCATAATCCACCGAACGTTGGCATGGATTACGGGATCTTTAACGTGCGTATTTGATCTTCTGCTTGCGTATACACACGAAGGGGGATCAGGCACAAGCAGGTCTGTACATAATTATGTTGACCTGGGAGATCGGAAAAATCTCCACCCTTT
>NC_134904.1:6103415-6108415 GCF_041734735.1 Babylonia areolata | reverse complement strand
TTGATCTCTGTGTCGTCGATCTTGGCGTTCTGTGAGCTAGCTGGTTGGTCCATGGACTCCATCTTGCTAAGGCTGATGGTGAGTCCAAAGCGCCTGCAGGAGGTTGAAAACCTGTCCATAATGCTGCATGTCCTCATAGGTGTGCAGCAAGCATGCAGTCATCAGCGAAGAAGAACTCTCTCAACAGTGCCTCAAACACCCTGGACCTGGCGTGGAGTCGCCGCAAGTTGAAAAGTTTGCCATCTGTGCGAAACTGGATGTAGATGCCCCGGTCACAGTCTTGGAAGGCGTCAATCAGCATGGCAGAGAAGAGAATGGAGAACAGTGTGGGTGCCAGGACGCAGCCCTGCTTCACTCCATTTACCACAGGGAACGGATCCGACATGTCAGTATTTTCCTGTACTCTCGCCTGCATGCCATCGTGGAATGACGCAATCAGCTGGATTAGGCTCTCTGGGCAGCCGAACAGGAGGATCTTCCACAGACCACGGCGGTTCACCGTGTCGAAGGCCTTAGTCAGGTCTACAAAGGCCATGTGGAGCTCCTTGTTCTGCTCACGGCACTTCTCTTGCATCTAGCGTACGGCAAACACCATGTCACATGTTCCCCTGCTTGAGCGGAAGCCGCACTGTGCTTCAGGGATGACTGTGTTGGAGACATGGTCAACCAGTTTAGTATGATGCAGGCGAAGATCTTGCCGGCGATGCAGAGGAGAGAGATTCTACGGTGGTTATCGCAGGATGTTTTGTCTCCCTTCCGTTTGTAAATGTGGACAATTGAAGCATCTTTGAAATCCTGGGGGACCTCGCCTCTCTCTCAGATAGACTGGAACAGGGCGGTCAGCTTGTCTGTCAGCACCTCGCTTCCATACTTGTAGATACCAGCCTGGATTCCATCCGCTCCTGGTGCTTTTCCTGACGTTGTCAGCTTCAGGGCCTTCCGGGTCTCGGCCTTGGTGGGAGGGGCAGCTAGCGAGTCACTGACTGGTAGCTGTGGGAGGGCTGCAATTACCTCGTCAAATACGGACGAGTCCCTGTTGAGGATGGTGTTGAAGTACTCTGCCCAGCGGGCAAGGATGTCTTTCCTGTCTGTCAGGAGGGTGGTCTGGTCCGAGGCTCGGACAGGGGTCGATCCTGTGACTCTCGGCCCATACACAGCTCGGAGACCATCATGGAAAGTCTTCATGTCGTGAGCATCAGCAGCGGACTGAAGATCTTCGGACTTTCTCTCCCACCAGGTGTTCTTCATCTCACGATGTACGAGTTGCCTGGTTTGCAAGAACTGGTCCTTCTTCCTCCCCCACCCACCTTTGCCTTAAATCATCACTACTTTCCCTGTTCCTCTCTCCTCAATTAGCATAAAAAAGGAAGAAGAATATAAACGAAATAAAATAAACTAACTAGTCAACCAGTAGAATCACAACAAAGAGCCAGTTGAGCTCCAAATCAGACTCTGAACTATTTCAAATACATGTCGATTATCATATAAGACATTTCTGATGGAAGCAGATGGAACTGCAGATTTTTTAAAGGACATAGGTAAATATGGTTTTAACTGTTCACATTTGTAGATGATATGCACGGGGGTAATTTAATTGCCGCAAGTCACATTTGAAGTATATTTTGTTTTTATGGCATCCAGACGTGGTCTGTATAGACTGATGAGCCTTCTGCTACTGTGATGTCCTTTTGTTTTAAAAGAAAACATGCGATCATGTTTTTTTTCGCGAGCTATTGTCAGCATTTTCTCTGTCAGGATCAGATCCTGTTTTAGTTTATTGACATGGTTCCAGCAAGTTTTCTCCAGCAGAGAATAACCTTCTTGTAATGAATATGGGGGTGTAAGTGTGCTTGTGTGTGTGTGTGTGCTCGCGCGCGTGTGTGTTTGTGTGTGTGTGCGCGCGTGCGCGTTAGCGCGCGACTTGTATTTCTTTCTTTCTTTGTTTGATTAAATGTGATGGTGTCGGGGTAAGGGTAGGGTTGGAGTGGAGTGAAGATAGGTAGAATAGAGGGTAAGGGTGTAGGAATGGAATGAGGGATTAGGAGTTGTAGAAGATAGCAGGTTCCCGTGCAGGCAGAAGCATATGAAAGCGGAAGCCCTTTCAATGGTTTATTCACTACAGTTATTACAGGAAAACAGTGCAGTGATACGTAGCGAGATGTGGGAACAACACTGCGAAAACGTCGTCTGCTGTAGCTCGTGTGTGAGCAGTTTTTGAAGCAAGCATAGGGCTTGGTTACATAAAAAAACAAAAACAGCATTTATCACTCTCTTTTTTCTTTCAGGCGGCATGCAGGACTATAACTACGTGCGGGGCAGCTGCTACGAGCTGACGCTGGAGCTGTCGTGCTGCAAGTACCCCGCGCCCTCCCAGCTGAAGACGTTCTGGGAGGACAACAGAGAGGCCCTCCTCGCCCTCCTCCTGCAAGTCCACATGGGTCCGTCATTATGATGATGATGATGATAATAATTATAATGATGACTATGGTAGTAAGGACAATGCTACATACATACATAGATAATCATATATATATATATATATATATAGAGAGAGAGAGAGAGAGAGAGAGAGATGTATTTATGTATATATGTATATGTACACTAATCACAAACACACACACACACACACACACACACACACACACACACACACACACACACACACACACACACACACACACACACACACACACACACACACACACACACACACACACACAGGCTCGAAGAAGAAGAACGATGATGATGTTGATGGTGATATTGATACTGTGGTGATGATGATGATGATGATGATGATGATGATAATGATGATGGTGGTGGTGATGATGAAACTGGTGGAGATGATGATGATGATGATAACGATGATGACTATGCCGATGACCACGTTGTAGACACGACGACGACGACGTTTCAGTTTCAGTTTCAGTAGCTCAAGGAGGCGTCACTGCGTTCGGACAAATCCATATACGCTACACCACATCTGCCAAGCAGATGCCTGACCAGCAGTGTAACCCAACGCGCTTAGTCAGGCCTTGAAAAAAAAAATATATATATATATATACGACGACGACGATGATGATGATGATGATGGTGACGTTCCAGGCGTGAAAGGCGTGGTGAGTGACGCCAACAACAACACCTTGCAGGACGCGGTGATAGTGATAGAGGGCAGAGAGCAAGTCCCCTTCCGCACGTCCCAGCACGGAGAGTTCTGGAAACTGCTTCTGCCTGGCTCTTACGTCTTGGTGGTCAGTTTGTGTGTGTGTGTGTGTGTGTGTGTGTGTGTGTGTGTGTGTGATTGTATGTGTGTGTGTGTGATTGTGCGTGTGTGTGTGTGTGTCTGTGTGTGTGTGTGTGTGATCGTGTGGAGAGTTCTGGAAATTGCTTCTGCCTGGATCTTGCGTCTTGGTGGTCAGTGTGTGTGTGTGTGTGATTGTGTGCGTGTGTGTGTGATTGTGTGTGTGTGTGTGATTGTGTGTGTGTGTGTGTGTGTGTGATTGTGTGTGTGTGTGTGTGTGTGTGTGTGATTGTGTGGAGAGTACTGGAAACTGCTTCAGAATGAAATCAGTATTAATGATACCGATACTGTAGACATTGCTCATGTACCAGTCATGACATTTCATACAGAATGAAATCAGTATTAATGATACCCGATACTGTTAACGTTACTCGTATTATAGTTGGACAGTCCAGTGCAAAAAAAATTTCAAACCTATAACCCCCCCCCCCCCCTAAGTCTCTAACAGTATTGTATGATTAACTCACTCAGTACGGCCAGTCCTCTCTTCTCCTCTACACAGACCCCTCGGATGTCCAGTGGGTATCTGAATGACCCAACCTTTAGCTTCCGTCGTCAGAACTGTGGTATTCTTTGTCAACATTCACCTCTTCAGTATCAGAGCGTTCCGCTTGTAATATTTTGATGATGGTAATTGGGATGAAACGCTGTTAACGTTGTCTCTTTCGCCGTTCGTATGGAGAGAGTTAACTGATGAACGTATGACTTGTTGACAGGCCAGCGGCAGCGGGTACCAGCCACAGAGAGTGCCCTTTGAAGTGACGGCGAAGGCGGTGACCAGGCTTGACGTGACGCTGACGGCGGAGGGCGATGACTCGAGTCCCGCCTCCCCCTTCCCCCGCCCGTCCCCTGCCCTGGTGGTCCTCCTCGTGGTGCTCTCCCTTTCCAGGCGTTTTTAGGGCACGGGGGGGATGGAGGGGGTTCTGTCCCTTTCCAGGCGTTTGTAGGGCACGTGGGGATGGGGTGGAGGGGGTTCTGTCCCTTTTCAGGCGTTTGTAGGGCACTGGTGGTGAGGGGGTGGAGGGGGTTCTGTCCCTTTCCAGGCGTTTGTAGGGCACGTGGGGATGGGGTGGAGGGGGTTCTGTCCCTTTCCAGGCGTTTGTAGGGCACGTGGAGATGGGGTGGAGGGGGTTCTGTCCCTTTCCAGGCGTTTGTAGGGCACGTGGAGATGGGGGGGAGGGGGTTCTGTCCCTTTCTAGGTGTTTGTAGGGCACGGGGTGAGGGGATGGTGGGTGTGTGTGTGTGGGGGGGCGGGGGGGGGTCTGTCCTTTTCCAGGCGTTTCGAGGGCTCTGGTGGTGGTGGGGGGGGGAGGGATTGGTGGGGAGGGTTCTGTCCCTTGACAAAGCCTCTGTCTGTGTCTGTGTGTGTGTGTGTGTGTCTCTGTATTTGTCTCTTTCTCTCTCTCTCTCTCTCTCTTTGCTTTACCTCCCTCTGTCTCTCTCTTTCTCTCTTTCTCTGTCTGTCTGTCTCTGTCTCAGTCTCTGTTTCTGTCTCTCTATCTCTCTCTCTTACTCCATCTCTACTATAACACCCTCCTCTGTCTCTCTTTGTCTCTGTCAGTAAGACTGTCTCTCTGTCTGTCTGTCTGTCTGTCTGTCTCTCTCTCTCTCTCTCTCTCTCTCTCTCTCTCCCTCTCTCTCTCAATGTCAGCATCTTGTTCACTTCAGTATGTGTTTTGTTATTGACTCACTTGTGTAAACA
>NC_134904.1:6090915-6098415 GCF_041734735.1 Babylonia areolata | reverse complement strand
TCATTAGAATCGCTATCTTATCTTGGAACACTCACGTGGCATATTTCATTAGAATCGCTATCTTATCTTGGAACACTCACGTGGCATATTTCATTAGATTCGCTATCTTGGAACACTCACGTGGCATATTTCATTAGAATCGCTATCTTATCTTGAAACACTCACGTGGCATATTTCATTAGAATCGCTATCTTGGAACACTCATGTGGCATATTTAATTAGAATCGTTATCTTATCTTGGAACACTCACGTGGCATATTTCATTAGAATCGTTATCTTATCTTGGAACACTCATGTGGCATATTTCATTAGAATTGCTATCTTATCTTGGAACACTCACGTGGCATATTTCATTAGAATCGTTATCTTATCTTGGAACACTCACGTGGCATATTTCATTAGACTCGCTATCTTGGAACACTCCTGTGGCATATTTCATTAGAATCGCTATCTTATCTTGAAACACTCACGTGGCATATTTCATTAGAATCGCTATCTTGAAACACTCATGTGGCATATTTCATTAGAATCGTTATCTTATCTTGGAACACTCACGTGGCATATTTCATTGGAATCGCTGTCTTATCTTGGAACACCCATGTGGCATATTTCATTAGAATCGCTATCTTGGAACACTCATGTGGCATATTTCATTAGAATCGCTATCTTATCTTGGAACACTCGCGTGCATATTTCATTAGAATCGCTATCTTATCTTGGAACACCCATGTGGCATATTTCATTAGAATCGCTATCTTATCTTGGAACACTCATGTGGCATATTTCATTAGAATCGCTATCTTGGAACACTCACGTGGCATATTTCATTAGAATCGTTATCTTGAATCTCTCTGTCTCTGTCTCTGTCTCAGTGTGTGTGTGTGTCTCTCTCTGTCTCTCTCTGTCTCTCTGTCTCTGTCTCTCTCTCTCTCTTTCTCTCTCTCTCAACCACACACACACACACACACACACACACACACACACACACACACACACACACACACATCTTGTCTATGTATCCATGACCATGGATATAAACATCTAAAATTCATCATGACGAGATTTAGATTTGGACTTTCTTACCTGTTTGTGCATCATTTTGGCTATAAACAACGTAATGACAATGACCTTCTTTGTCCTTTGTATAAAGGTGTGAAAGAGAATTAACTGCACTTTGCACTTTGCTGTCCCGTGTTGAATGAACTTTGATATCAATTAATTTATCCAAGCTATCACAGACAACACCCCCTTTGTTTAGATTATCTATGTTTATCATCTACTAAGGAATTCGTCATCAAACAATTAGCAATTTACTTATACAAAGCTTTCAAAATTTAGAAGTACAATATGTAATTGAGTGACTGCATGTTTGTGTATGAATAACTGCTGGTTATTGTGCTGTTTATTTATGCCTCTGTAATGTTTGTTCACTTCACACCTCCCCTTCAAGAGGGGCCATGGCCTATACTGAATAAAGAATCCGTATCAGTACCTCTCACATCCTTTTCGTGATTTGATTTTTGTCTGTGTCATAAATGTCATGACTGGTGGGTAACTTTTTAAACAGAGTCATTTTTTATCTATATTTTTTTTATGATTTAACTTTAAAACATGATTTTACGCAGTTCAACATCTTTTTTTTCTTTCTTTTTTTTTAATGATAAGAAGTTAAGTTTTGGGATAGTGTTTCGTGAATGGAGTAAATGAAATATGAAATTGGTGTGTGCCATTGTTTGATGATCAATGTCAGCTGTTGTTTCACTCTTGGTCTGGAACCTTTGTCGGTGGTTCCTCCACTGCCACCTCCAGGTTTACAATGTGTCAGGGGCAGGGAGAGGATTCATTATGCCACCTGTCCATCAATCCTGATCCCTTTCACCAGGTTTACAATGTGTCAGGGGCAGGAAGAGGATTCATTATGCCACCTGTCCATCAATCCTGATCCTTTTCATTAGGTTTACAATGCAAAATTGCGCTGGCTCTTAGTGCTGCAGACTTGTGGGCTAGTTGGCCTTTCGGAACCATCCCAACGCCGACTGTCCTAAAACCCTCTTGGCCGAGAGAGTGGGGATGTAACTTGGGCAAGACAGTCTCCACTATAAACAAATTCTCGCCCAAATAGTCAGAACAGCAGTTGCCTCCTCTGTTGTTCTGATGGTCATAGTCGGACACGACTGACTATCATACAATGTGTCAGGGGCAGGAAGAGGATTCATTATGCCACCTGTCCATCAATCTTGATCCTTTTCACCAGGTTTACAGTGTGTCAGGGGCAGGAAGAGGATTCATTATGCCACCTGTCCATCAATCTTTATCCCTTTTACCAGGTTTACAATGTGTCAGGGGCAGAAAAGATTCATTATGCCACCTGTCCATCAATCCTGATCCCTTTCATCAGGTTTACAATGTGTCAGAGGCAGGAAGAGGATTCATTATGCCACCTGTCCATCAGTCCTGATCCCTTTCAAGAGGTTTACAATGTGTCAGGGGCAGGAAGAGGATTCATTATGCCACCTGTCCATCAATCCTGATCCCTTTCACCAGGTTTACAATGTGTCAGTGGCAGGAAGAGGATTCATTATGCCACCTGTCCATCAATCCTGATCCCTTTCACCAGGTTTACAATGTGTCAGTGGCAGAAAGAGGATTCATTATGCCACCTGTCCATCAATCCTGATCCCTTTCACCAGGTTTACAATGTGTCAGTGGCAGAAAGAGGATTCATTATGCCACCTGTCCATCAATCCTGATCCCTTTCAACAGGTTTACAATGTGTCAGGGACAGAAAGAGGATTCATTATGCCACCTGTCCATCAATCCTGATCCCTTTCAGCAGGTTTACAATGTGTCAGGGGCAGGAAGAGGATTCATTATGCCACCTGTCCATCAATTCTGATCCCTTTCACCAGGTTTACAATGTGTCAGGGGCAGAAAGGATTCATTATGCCACCTGTCCATCAATCCTGATCCCTTTCACCAGGTTTACAATGTGTCAGTGGCAGGAAGAGGATTCATTATGCCACCTGTCCATCAATCCTGATCCCTTTCAACAGGTTTACAATGTGTCAGGGGCAGGGAGAGGATTCATTATGCCACCTGTCCATCAATCCTGATCCCTTTCAACAGGTTTACAATGTGTCAGGGGCAGAAAGGATTCATTATGCCACCTGTCCATCAATCCTGATCCCTTTCAAGAGGTGTACAATGTGTCAGGGGCAGGGAGAGGATTCATTATGCCACCTGTCCATCAATCCTGATCCCTTTCACCAGGTTTACAATGTGTCAGGGGCAGGAAGAGGATTCATTATGCCACCTGTCCATCAATCCTGATCCTTTTCAACAGGTTTACAATGTGTCAGGGGCAGGAAGAGGATTCATTATGCCACCTGTCCATCAATCCTGATCCCTTTCAACAGGTTTACAATGTGTCAGGGGCAGGAAGAGGATTCATTATGCCACATTTTCGTTTTACCTTTTTTGTAAATGGCGGTTGTTGTTGTTTTTGTTGTTGTTGTTGTTTTCTCTCTCATTCTGGGCATAATGATGGTTGATAAAAGAATGCAACTTTCATATTAGTGCATCTTCTATTGATATAGAATATGGTTTTTGAACATTTATTTAAACTCGACATTGATCGACATTGAACTATTCTCTCTCTCTCTCTCTCTCTCTCTCTCTCTCTCTCTCTCTCTCTCTATATATATATATATATATATATATATATATATATATATATATATATATATGCCCAACTCTCAGCTTATATCACAGATTGACATCAGTTTACATTTGGGCCAACAGCAAAGTGAGAGCTGTATTATCAATGGTTTCTACACATTTTTCGTAATATGAGTGCATCTTACAGTAATATAGAATATGGTTTTTGAACACTTTTTATGAAACTTTAAACATGATTTTTATTTTTTATTTCTTATATATTTTTTAAAATGTTTTTCGATACTTTGATTTTTCTAAGAATGAAAGATGGTTGCTAAAGAAAGGGCATTTTTCATAATATCAGCGCTGGTTGTAATAATATAGAACATGGTTGATGAGCTCTTCTTGCAGTTGTAAACATTATTTTTTTCGTTGAATTTTTTCGATATTTTGATTTTTTTTTTAATGGGCATAGTTATGTTGATAATCGTTTCTTTGAAGTAAGCATTTGTTGAGATTTTGTTCACATATTTTGATCAGAAAAATAGTAAGTTGTGTTTACTGAATTTTCAGTGTTTGGATAAGAATCTGTTTGCTTTAATTTGATTGATTGTTTGATTCATTGGATACTTGATTTATTGATTGATTGACTGTCTTCATAATGTAATTTGCTTGTGTATGTATCTGTCACCACGGAAATAATCAAACAGACCCACAAAAACTTGTCACCCATCCACTGTAAAACTGTTGTTCTGAATTACAAAGATGGCGATTCAGATTTGTAACTTCATTTTTGTGTGACTGATTGACTGATGAATGACGGGCGCAATAGCCGAGTGGTTAAAGCGTTGGACTTTCAATCTGAGGGTCCCGGGTTCGAATCTCGGTAACGGCGCCTGGTGGGTAAAGGGTGGAGATTTTTCCGATCTCCCAGGTCAACATATGTGCAGACCTGCTAGTGCCTGAACCCCCTTCGTGTGTATACGCAAGCAGAAGATCAAATACGCACGTTAAAGATCCTGTAATCCATGTCAGCGTTCGGTGGGTTATGGAAACCAGAACATACCCAGCATGCACACTCCCGAAAACGGAGTATGGCTGCCTACATGGCGGAGTAAAAACGGTCATACACGTAAAAGCCCACTCGTGTACATACGAGTGAACGTGGGAGTTGCAGCCCACGAACGCAGAAGAAGAAGATTGTTGAAAAATAATGTATACTATTTACTGCCCCATCATCCGCATCGTTTCGGTGACATTACTGCCACGCCGCTCATTCCAAAGTTCTCCATACACAGCTCACAGTCCTAGAGTCGGCCGTCCACACGGAACCATCGATGTTAGGTCGCCAGGAGGCCACGTACCAGAGGAGGCCCTGCACTGCTCCTGAGTCCAACAGTACCTGTTCTGATTTTTTTTTAACGTAATTAGGACACCGCCTATTAACCCCCTACTGACCAAAATAATGAACCTATCGACACTGAAGACCTTGACAAGAGTCACCCCCAAGCACTGAAGTGAAGAAGCATCAGAACTGTGTTCACCATGAGAGCAGGACGTGAACAGCTACAGAAGTTAGATTGATTTTGATAGATGTGGATACTGATATTGATGTGGATACTTATATAGCGCCTATCCTCGGTCAGAGACCAAGCTCTAAGCGCTTTACATACACGGGGACATTTGCACCACAGGCTGCCTACCTGGGTAGAGCCGACTGACGGCTGCCACTGGGCGCTCATCATTCGTTTCCTGTGTCATTCAATCAGATTTCAGACGCACACACATACACTCTCAGACAGACATGTAACATTTTACGTGTATTACCGTTTTTGTTTGTTTTTTTATTTACCCCGCCATGTAGGCAGCCATGCTCCGTTCTCGGGAGTGTGCATGCTGGGTATATTCTTGTTTCCATAACCCACCGAACGCTGACATGGATTACAGGATCTTTAACGTGCGTATTTGAACTTCTGCGTGCGCATACACACGAAGGGGGTTCAGGCACTAGCAGGTCTGCACATATGTTGACCTGGGAGATCGGAAAAATCTCCACCCTTTACCCACCAGGTGCACCGAGATTCGAACCCAGGACCCTCAGATTGAAAGTCCAGCGCTTTAACCATTCGGCTATTGCACCTGTTAGGGGCTTTTTATATTGATAATGAAGAATGAGAAGAGGATGACGTGATGACGACGAATCTGCTATGGGGGAGGTCCATTTAGGTTTCGGGCAACGAGAAAAAGGCTCTACTCTACGCTTCCTGTCATTATATCCCGGCGTTAACCAACCCCAAGAGATACAGACACTTGCAGTGTTGGTCAGGAATTAATTTTCTCCATACGAACGGCGAAAGAGACGACGTTAACAGAGTTTCACTCCAATTAGCATCATCAAAATATTGCAAGCGGAAGGCTCTTCTACAAAAAAGGTGAATGTTGACAAAGAATACCGCAGTTCTGACGACGGAAGCTAAAGGTTAGGTCATTCAAAAACCGACTGGACACCCGAAGGGTCTGTGTAGAGGAGAAGAGAGGACTGGCCGTACTGAGTGAGTTAAAGCAATACACACAAAGACTCATCCGTGAAGTGGACTGGACTGTGTCGCCCCGGTCCTCCCATTTGAGCCCATAGCACACTCAGCTAGGGGTGAGAATCGGCCGCGGGCTTAAAAAAAAAAAAAATTAAAAATTAAAAAAAAAAAAATTCCGCTGGGATTCGAATCCACGTCCTCCCATTCGTCATCTCCGACGCTATATATATATATGTATATATGTGTGTGTGTGTGTGTGTGTGTGTGTGTGTGTGTGTGTCCTGTCAAGAGAAAGATGGACACACCCCACTCCGTACTGTCCTGTCAAGGATAATAGGGGCACACCCCACTCACACTGTCCCACCAAGGGAAAGAGGGACACACCCCACTCACACTGTCCTACCAAGGGAAATAGGGACACACCCCACTCACACTGTCCTACCAAGGGAAAGAGGGACACACCCCACTCCCTATTGTCCTGTCAAGGGTAAGAGGGACACACCCCTCTCCCTACTGTCCTGTCTATAGAAAGAGGGACACTCCCCACTCCATACTGTCCTGTCTATAGAAAGAGGGACACTGCCCACTCCATACTGTCCTGTCTATAGAAAGAGGGACACTGCCCACTCCATACTGTCCTGTCCAGGGAAAGACGGACACTCCTCACTCACACTGTCAACAGTCAGCAACACTTCGGTTTCATCCATGCCTTTGAGCACGCCATGCAGTGTAGTTGCCATGGTGACTGGGGGTAGTGCGGGGGAAGTGATGGTACGACCTCCTCATCTTCTCACCCACCCTCTACACTGACGTCACGTAAGGGGAGGTGGGGAAAGCCTAGTTTAATGAGGAAACAAACAAACAAAATAAATAAATAGGTAAATAAATATAGCCAGACAATTACAGCGTTCGTGTGGTTGCCTAACACGCTATTGGTACGTCGGTCTTCAAACAAAACTGATCTCCCTTGCATGCCGCCCCCACCCCACCCCCGCCCCCTCCCCCCCACTCCCACAAAGGAAAACAAAATGCAGGGTTCTTTTATTTAAGGGTCGCTCCACCAAGCGCCATTGTCTTAATCAAATGCTAAGTCGGTGGTAATACAAAGCCAGACAAACTGAATGCAGGGTATGTTAAATCAAGGGTCGCTCCCCCGTCTCATCCGTCTCAGGCCCATAACTACAAAGTAGTCGTTGGGAGGAAGCCTGAGAACCGCAGACGCATCCTCCCTTCTCCATCTGTCTCTGTCGGCAGCCGCTGGCAGCAGCTCACGTGTGTGGAGTCCGGTCCATTGTTTGATGTTCTCATG
>NC_134904.1:6083415-6088415 GCF_041734735.1 Babylonia areolata | reverse complement strand
TGTGATTTTCCTTAAAGGGTATACAAGACGTGATATGATAAAGATAAGATATAACAACCTTATTCATTCACCTTTATATATGTCTTTATGTTTTGCCCTCGTTACATTTCACTGCATGTGTGGTTTCCTCACTCACTGCCAATGTGTCCATGCCTTCTTCTATATCATTTTCAGTTTCCTGCTTATGGTGCATTAGTTCCAAAACCTTCCTTAACTTCACAGCTTTATTGGAGCGTAGATATATCATTATTATCTCCTCCACGATGTGTGGGGAAAGTTTTGGAATTTCTCCCTTGAGGTTGCACAAGATTCGTTTTGACTTCTGATTAATTCTATCAATGTTCCACCTCTCCTTCAAACTGTTGAGTGTGTAAAGGAAGGGGTTTAACACTGAGTTGAGGGGCAACACAAAAACTGCAACCCAGACACTGACGCTTCCATGGATGGGGACACCACAAGAAGCCAGGATGCCCATCAGCCCAACAGGAAACCAGCAGCAGAAGTCAGTGAAGACAACCAGGAACAGACGCTGAGCAATAGTGCTTTGCTCTTCTTGCTCTTTGGTTTTCACAGCTTTCTTTGCCCTGCGTACTGCCCAGTAGATGGCAAGCTGTCCTGTTCCAATAAACAAGAAGAGGGCGAAGTTCAAAGTAATGAAAACCACAAATGCATAAGTTTGTCCTGAGAAGTCATGGCGGGTAATAGGCAAAGGGAGACAAACACTACTCTCACCATAGAATTCAAGCTGCCCAATGAAAGGCACAGCAGCCAGGAACAGACCCAGTCCCCACACCACACAACACAGCGTCATGGAGGATCTGGCACTCAGGTGCAGGTGAGGTTTGAATGGAAAGCAAAGCACCAACATACGGTCTAACGTGATTAAACTGATAATAAACGCTGAAACCTCACTGGATAAAAACGCCAAAACACCTGCCATTATGCACACATAACTTCGTCTCCATGCTCGTTCATTCGCTACGTAGTAACCCCGAAAGTATACGTCAGCAGCGCCAATGATCATCATATTGATACCCATCAGCAGATCAGCAATACACAGGTGACTTACCAGAATGTGATAAGGTGTGACAGTCTTTCGTTTCCACATCACTGTTTTATAAACAAACACGCCAGTGTTTCCTATTGTTGCCAGTAAAGAAAACAACCAGAGAAAAATTCTGAAGAGGTCAAGCTTTAGCAAGTCATCACAAGAAGAAAGCTCGTTGATGGGTGCATGGCATGCCACTGTTTGGGGCAGAAAATGTGTGCAGCACAATCTTGAATCATCTGTTTGCAAAAGTTTCAGAGAATCTAAACCCTTGAACACATTATCTGTGTAACATGTCAGCTTGTTATTTCTAATGTCAAGACTCTGCATGTCTGACAAATCAGAAAGGGCACTGTCGTCAATTTCAACAATGTGTGTGCTTACAATAATCAGATGCTGAGTGTGGATTAACCCAGAGTTTCTAATAAAGGACGAGAACGCAGAATCCAGTTTGCTGACCAACGGGTTTCCTGAAAGGTTCAGATGTGTCAGACCACCTAAGTTTTTCATCACCATAGATGAGAGTCCAGATAGTGCATTGTAGCTCATGTCCAAAATTCTAAGCTGTTTCATATCCACAAGAGTTGCGTTGTACAGCTGACAAAATGATATGTTCAAAAATTGCAGAAATTCCAGTGTGTTAAATTCACCAGTCACTGGTTTTTCCACACCACTGAGATCCAAATACCTCAGATACCAAACGTCAGACGGGGGCCAAGGCAGGGTGTGGCATGAACAAGCAAAGCCTTCACAGGTGCAGTTGGAGGGGTGAGACACACTGCAGTATTTCTCGTCATCCTTGTTGGGGCAGTGAGGTATACCATCACACACATAATCAGGATGTACACAGTTACCATCGTACTGACACCTGTAATACCCAGGACAAGTGAAAGTTTCGTGTAGAAAATTCTCATCTTCACCTTGAGGACAGTCCAGCTCGCCATTACTTATTAAAAAGGAAGGAATGTACATCCCGTTACTGCAACGGAAATGGCCTTTTGAGATGGCAGCTGATTCACTGGTGTGCTTTAAATCTGACATGCCATAACCATCTAGCTGAACAACGTAACCTAAATGATATGGATCAACAGAAGGATTGCCAAAGAAATGTAATCCTATATCAGTGCAGCCCCGAAAGTGGGGATGGTATGACATTGGTACACATCCTACTCCTGAACACTTTACCTCGCTACAGCTGGTGCAGTCTTGCTCATCCGTATCATCAAGACAGTGTCTAATACCGTCACAGCGACTTCTTTTTGAGATCACCTGATGATTTTTACAAATAAAAAAGTTGCTATTTTTGCGCAAACGTCGTGGGAACAAGCATCCTGTTTCATCACTTCCATCTGCGCAGTCCCGGAGTCCATCACAGACCAAGGTGTAGTGTACAGGTGGTCCATACCGACAGTGGAACAGAGGGAAATGGTTGGGGGACCACTCTGTGGACAGGACCTTGCCCTTCCACTGACACTGATGGAAGATCTGCACAACGGATCCGTCCTCACATCGCTTGGTTAGGAACTGGTGTACACTGCTGTTTGCTTCTGTCAGATGAACATCAAGAGTTTGTTTAGTGTCAGTGTCTGCAGCCCTTTGCTTTGGTCGCATGCAGACAAAGGCAGACGAAAAGTCAGCAGTTCCTTCACATTCGATCGGATGTATATGAACTTCTGGAAAGATAAGCATTTTTGCACAGTCACGCATTGATCCTCTCCTTTGGATGCGTGTCTGTTCATAAGCTATAGCACTCCCTTTACCACCCCACTGCCACAAGAAACGGTAGAGTTGTTGTTGCTTTTTAGATATTGGTTTAACCTTCTGGAGATTTATTGGAATGTCATTAGCTCCACTTTGAAACATCATCTTTGCTACAAGGTCAATGCCTTCTTTATCAGGAAGGGCAGGCAGTGTTGCTCCATAGTTGTCATTGCACGTCTTCTGTGCGTCTTGGTGTGATGTCGGCAAATTACGCACAACTGTGACACTCACAAGCAGGAGAAGATGTATCTTAAGACACGAGTCACGGTAAGGGAGCCAGTCTCCACACTCCTGTTGCCTGTATTCACATTCTTCTTCGTCTTCATCGTCAATGCAGTGCTTCACACCATCACAGGCTATTGCCTCAGGCACTGGAGTGCTTGCCGAACAGTTAAACATCTTGTAGCTTGGTACAAAAGTGCTTTTCATTCTGACTGGCTGAGGTAGTTTGCTCACCGAGTGGACCGTATAACTTATATCAAATGCTGACAGTGGATATGTTTTGTCTTTGGGGGTTTTGATTTTTAAGCGAACTCCACCTTTGACTATTATTATGGGAAATGGAGAATGATTATTTCCCCAAGCGTGAATATTCCACTTTGTCTCATTGTCACCATTGATAGGTATGCCGTATAGTCGTAGGAATCTCGACTTTTTCAGGTGTATTTCTTTCAGGTGTACCACAGTACCATGATTGGGAGGCACTAGCAAAGTCCACGTTCTACTGGTCGTGGTGTTGTCCTCAGTCCACTGAACGTTCCCTCTCCACAAAGGAAGGATTTCCTGCCCTGGCAGAGTGGTTGATGAGGTGGAGTTGGGCAGTGAGGTTACAGATGAGGAGGGCATGTACCGTGTTGAATCAGTGGGTGATGTGGAATTGATATCTGCCCCCAGTGTCGCACTATCTGGAGATGTTGTGGACTACATGTAGAGCACATGCATCACATAACATGTAATATACCATCTATATAACAGGAAATGCAGAGGAACAGTCACAGACCAAAAATACATCAACAATGTTATGTAAAGATTTCTGTGGAAATGCATATACAACAACCCATACGACCCACAGTTGCCTGTTCGGATATCTCAGTCTGCATGTACAAGTGTCTTGCCTGCTGACTGGACAAGTCCACACAGTACATGAAGACAGACCACCACCACTTGTTCCTGTGAGACAGCGATTCTGTACTTTTTCTAGACTGGTCCAGTATATCCACTCCTCCAATTGTGTTTTTACCGTCTGATGAGGAATGGCTGAGTCACGTCTATTTTCGTCTCTGATCTGGACCATCTTCATGCTGTGTTCAGTGGATGGATGCCATCTTTGTTGGAGACAACGTATTGTATTTGTATTTCTTTTTATCACAACAGATTTCTCTGTGTGAAATTCGGACTGCTCTCCCCAGGGAGAGCGCGTCGCTACACTACAGCGCCCCCCCCCCCCCCCCCCCCCCCCTCTTTAAAAAAAAAAAAATATTTCCTGCGTGCAGAATTATTTGTTTTTTCTATCGAAGTGGATTTTTCTACAGAATTTTGCCAGGAACAACCCTTTTGTTGCCGTGGGTTCTTTTACGTGCGTTAAGTGCATGCTGCACACGGGACCTCGGTTTATCGTCTCATCCGAATGACTAACATTCACAATGTTGTTCCTTCGCACAACAGCTGTGCTGGATGTGACATCAGTGAGGTGGTCCCCCTCTTTGAGATCTCTGTTTGATTTCAGTTGGCTGTAATATTACCCGCTTATCAGAGCGGTCACTGTAGCATCCATTACAAGCTGACAACCACTGAAGTTTTCCACTCTCTGCCATCACCACTATCCTCATCAGTCAGCTCATCATCTATCGGTTACTCTGTGGAGATAACGATACACTGGAAAATGCCATCCTCCTCCTGCATGCTGACAACCTTTTGAAAACTGAACAAAGCAGACAGTAGTTGTGAAGTACTGACAAAAAAATCCCACCCATTAAGTCCTAGCGTCCCATATAATTATGGGACGCACATTCACAGGTACATACAGTAAAGCAATACGTTTCCACACAAAAATAAGTGTCAAATTCTGTTTAAGATACTGCCCATGCCAACATTCTATCTTATCACACACCATAATAAAAACTGAAAAAGAAAAGAAATATAGCATCATAATTGTGAACCCACCATCACTTTGTCAAATTACCTCATGTTC
>NC_134904.1:6070915-6075915 GCF_041734735.1 Babylonia areolata | reverse complement strand
TTCTAAAACATTGTCCTTAATGAAGTGTGATATTGACTCATGAGGAATGTTTCTATGGTTCGAATCCAGCAAGATAAACGCGGACCTATTGCCATTTGGGATGAATTGTTCTGTGTTGTATCTGTGATAAACTATTCGATTAATTGGGAAATGATAACATCTGGTCATCGTACTTCGTATATTTGTAGGGTTTTTTTTATGAAAGCGACTGTGTGTAATTGGACATAATCTTACCCTACCCTTACTCTGCTTCGCGTAATGTCTATAGCTTAAGGAAGGGGGGGGGGGTGCTCTTTTCATCAACGTATGAAAGAATCAGCAGTGTCACACAGAACTAGTGCCGCAGTCATTAAAGCCTACCGTGACTTGATTACACTGTGCTATTATAAGACCGAAGCAGTGGACCTGTAGTTAAGAGTTAAAGGGTTAATTCTGTGTATCTGGACTTGTCTTTGGAAATGGAACTGCCTACTGAATTTCTTTTTTTGTGTGTCTCTGTGTTGTGATGCCTGGTCGTTAGTTATTCTCGGAAGGTGTGGGAGTACAAGGGCAAACCCCTAAGGGTTGACACAACGTGCATTCGGAAGATCAAATACGCACGTTAACTCACTCAGTACGGCCAGTCCTCTCTTCTCCTCTACACAGACCCCTCGGATGTCCAGTGGGTGTCTGAATGACCCAACCTTTAGCTTCCGTCGTCAGAATTGTGGTATTCTTTGTCAACATTCACGTCTTCAGTATAAGAGCCTTCCGCTTGCAATATTTTGATGATGGCAATTGGGGTGAAACGCTGTTAACGTCGTCTCTTTCGCCGTTCGTATGGAAAGAGTTAAAGACCTTGTAATCAATGTCAGCGTTCGGTGAGTTATGGAAACAAGAACATACCCGGCATGCGCGGCATGCGCCCTTCGAAAACTGAGCATGACCGCATACATGGAAGGGTTAATTTTAAAAAACGGTCATACACGAAAAAGCCAACCCGTGTATACGAATGAACGTGGGAGTTGCAGCCCTCGACCGAAGAAGAAGAAGACTGCTGGATAAGTATGAAAATGAGTGGGTGTGAAGTGTGAGAGTGTGCAAATGCAAAGTTTAATCAAACATAATGATTTTTTTTTTTTTTTTTTTTTTTTACAATCTGTTCATAGTATAGTTATAGTAAAAATATCACGCTTTTGTCACAACATATTTCTTTGTGTGAAATTGGGGCTGCTCTCCCCAAGGAGAGCACGTGGCTACAGTGAGAGTGACTCGCCCCTTAATTTCTTTCTGCCTGCAAGTGTATCTGTTTCCCTATGACAGTGGATTTTTCTACAGAATTTTTGCCAGGTACAGCCCTTTTGTTGCCGTGGGTTCTTTTACATGCGCTAAGTGCATGCTGCACGCGGGACCTAGTTATATCGTCTCATCCGAATAACTAGCGTTTCAGACCACCACTCAAGGTCTAGTGGGGGGGGGGGGGGGGGGGAGGAAGTGCTGGCGTGTGTATGATTCGATCCAGTGCGCTGACATTCTCTCGCGGTAATATCCACATTGCTCTCCCTGTGTTCTTTCCATTCAGTTTCGTTCCGCAGACGGAAAAAATCCGTGAGTGAGAGACGTAAAGGAGGTGAGTCAAAGAGTGAGAGACGTAAAGAAGGCCAGTCAAAGAGTGAGAGACGTAAAGAAGGCCAGTCAAAGAGTGAGAGACGTAAAGAAGGCCAGTCAAAGAGTGAGAGACGTAAAGAAGGCGAGTCAAAGAGTGAGAGAAGGCCAGTCAAAGAGTGAGAGACGTAAAGAAGGCCAGTCAAAGAGTGAGAGACGTAAAGAAGGCCAGTCAAAGAGTGAGAGACGTAAAGAAGACCAGTCAAGGAGTGAGAGACGTAAAGAAGGCCAGTCAAAGAGTGAGAGACGTAAAGAAGGCCAGTCAAAGAGTGAGAGACGTAAAGAAGGCCAGTCAAAGAGTGAGAGACGTAAAGAAGGCCAGTCAAGGAGTGAGAGACGTAAAGAAGGCCAGTCAAAGAGTGAGAGACGTAAAGAAGGCCAGTCAAGGAGTGAGAGAAGGCCAGTCAAAGAGTGAGAGAAGGCCAGTCAAGGAGTGAGAGACGTAAAGGCCAGTCAAAGAGTGAGAGACGTAAAGAAGGCCAGTCAAGGAGTGAGAGACGTAAAGAAGGCCAGTCAAAGAGTGAGAGACGTAAAGAAGGCCAGTCAAAGAGTGAGAGACGTAAAGAAGGCCAGTCAAAGAGTGAGAGACGTAAAAAAAGGCCAGTCAAAGAGTGAGAGACGTAAAGAAGGCCAGTCAAAGAGTGAGAGACGTAAAGAAGGCCAGTCAAAGAGTGAGAGACGTAAAGAAGGCCAGTCAAAGAGTGAGAGACGTAAAGAAGGCCAGTCAAAGAGTGAGAGACGTAAAGAAGGCCAGTCAAAGAGTGGAGGGGAAGAAATGTAGAGTATATAATTATAATGTTATGAACCAATTTACAAGGTTTTTTTCCGTCATATAAACAGAAAAGCACAGGGGAAGAAATGTGGTACATTGCCTCTCTCGATTCCTATGCGTGCGTGTTGCCTCTGAGGCAACACTTCACCATCAGAAATCTTAATTAACTATCCATCTGGGGGGGGGTGTCTGCAAGTCTGAGTGAAGTAGGCCTACCATCTGGCCTTTCCAGATCCAGCAGTGCACGGTCTTCCTTCATCATCGTTTCTCCAGCAGCGCAGGGTTAACATGTCATTCTTTCTTGTTATGAAAACGTTGGTTTCACTGCCATCCATCACCGTCGACGTTTTCACAAACAGAATCATCATCATCATCATCTTCGTTGTCGTCGCCCCCCCCCCCCCCCCCAGGTCTTCCTTCACGGTGACTCCAGCAGTGCAGGGTTAACATGTGTCAGCAGTGAAATCACTGGTGTCAAACCACTGTGGTATCATGCTGGCCAGTCAAAGAGTGAGAGACGTAAAGAAGGCCAGTCAAAGAGTGGAGGGGAAGAAATGTAGAGTATATAATTATAATGTTATGAACCAATTTACAAGGCGTTTTTTTTCCGTCATATAAACAGAAAAGCATAGGGGAAGAAATGTGGACATTGCCTCTCTTAGATTCCTATGCGTGCGTGTTGCCTCTGAGGCAACACTTCACCATCAGAAATCTTAATTAACTATCCATCTGGGGGGGTGTCTGTAAGTCTGAGTGAAGTATGCCTACCATCTGGCCTTTCCAGATCCAACAGTGCACGGTCTTCCTTCATCATCGTTTCTCCAGCAGTGCAGGGTTAACATGTGTCAGCAGTGAAATCACTGGTGTCAAACCACTGTGGTATCATGCTGGTCCAGTTATAACACTGTGAAGTCTCCTGGCGATTTCAAACCGTGATTCATTCTTTTGTCTGATTCACCATGGTGATATGGGTTGTGGGCCGCGCTGAGGCATGACTGATCGATACAACATCGATACAGCGCATACAAAACTCTGCTGCTCGACTCGTCCTCAGAAAGAAAAGATCTGAGCACATCACTCCTCTTTTGCAACATCTCCACTGGCTCCCTGTCTCACACCGAATAAAGTACAAGATCAGCACTCTATGTTATAAATGTATTCACAAAACTGCCCCTTCCTATCTCTGTGGCTGCCTTCACCTCTACACTCCATCTCGCTCACTACGATCGGCTTCGGATCCACTCTGTTTACGCATACCCAGATTCAAACACTCGACTGTTGGCCACCGTTCTTTCTCTATCTCTGGACCTTGCGATTGGAATGAACTTCCTCTTTCGCTTCGTCAAATCTCCACTCTCAGCTCTTCCAAGTCTGGCCTTAAAACCCACCTCTTCCCAAAATAGCCTCCCTTGCCTGCCCTTCCTTGTCTTTAGTTTCTACAGTTTTAGAGTTATGCATGCGTGTGAATGACTGGTGCGAAAGCGCTTTGATTTGTCTCTGCACAAGATTCAGCGCTATATAAATACTATTATTATTATTATTATTAGTTCACTGAGGTTAATGAGCGCATATGAATGTCTCTTGTTGTTGGAGTTAATAATGTATTCTGTAATTTGTTTATTCTTGACTGTATTTGATTACTCTGTTAGTTAGAACACACACACACACACACACACACACACACACACATACGGGTTATCATTATGCATGTACTTATCATAATCAAGAGAAGGATCATGTTCAAGATTCCAGTCTCCTACTGCTGTTATGTTGTGTAATCGGTTTTAAAACTCTGGATAACTTTCTTTAGAGGGTCATAATATTCCAGGTTATCTCTATTCAGTCCATAAACTTTAACAAGAAGTAGACCATATCCCATTTATCTTTTTAGAATAATCAGAGAATTTCCATTTTGATCATGATGAACTTTCTTTATTTTAAATTCAAAATTATTATTATGAAAAAGTATTGACACCCGTCTGGATCTTGATCAATTTGAAGAGAAGAAACATTTATAGCTCCATTCTGCTGCAACTACAGGCTCAAGTTGTCTATCGAAATGCGGGTCTTGTAAGCAATAAATGGAAAAAAAGATGTTGTTGTTTTTTTCTTTCAGTGGTGGAACACATCACGTCTCTTCTGAGCATTACCGAGACCATGGCAGTTCAATGACACAGTTGAAATGCTATCCATGTCTACAATTTATTAACAGAAAAGTTGAGAAGCAATAGGGGGGGGGAATGGTATCTTGGTAGACCGTTTTCTTTTATAATCTCGTGTAATATCCTCCTCTTTGCTCCGAGTGCACTTGACCAAATTGCAAGGTGGTCACCACAGCCTTCACGACTCACCTCTCTTTCTCCCTCCTCAACTGCACACGCTGAGGCTTCTTAACTCTCTCCATTCGAACGGCGAAAGAGACGACGTTAACAGCGTTTCACCCCAATTACCATCATCATAATATTGCAAGCGGAAGGCTCTTATACTGAAGACGTGAATGTTGACAAAGAATACCACAATTCTGACGACGGAAGCTAAAGGTTGGGTCATTCAGACACCCACTGGACATCCGAGGGGTCTCTGT
>NC_134904.1:6020915-6023415 GCF_041734735.1 Babylonia areolata | reverse complement strand
CTGTTGCTGTTGTTGTTTTTCCTGAAAGTCAGAGTGGTTTACAAAAATCTCAGTATACCCCCCCCCCCCCCCCCCCCCTGTACCCCCTCCTCCCCCTCCTCCCCCCCCCCCCCCACACACACTACCACCACCACCCCCTCGTGTAGTCTGTGAGACAACAAATTTGTCCATGTGCTTCCCGCCCCCCCCCACCCCCACCCCCACCCCCCCTGTGTATGAGAAGCGTAAAAGCCGTAGAGTTTCTTTCTTTAAAAAAAAAAAAAAAAAAAAATTCCCCTAAGCCATTTAATATTTTGTGTAGCGTAATTTCGTGGGGGGGGGGGGGGGGGGGGGGGGGGGGCGGGGGCTGGGGGGGGGGGGTCAAGGTTAGGGGGTTGGGGTAAGGCTGTGGGGGTCAGGAGTATCGATGGATGTCGGGGAGGTAACTGGAGTCACGGGGTAGTGATTTTTTTTTTGGAGGGGGGGGGGGGGGGTTGGGGAAGGTAGGTGGTCAAGGGCAGTGTACGTGATTACAAAAGTCAATGACGAATATTGGGTTTCTCCAAATTCAAGGTTATTAATAGTGAATACTTGGTTTCGTCCATTTGCAAGTGAAGAATGGATGGATATTTGGTTTCTTCAAGTGTGTCCAGTTTGCTAGGGAAGAGCGAATGATAGTTTTATCCGAGAAATATGGGGTTAACAAACTTTCGTTTCTCCATTTAAAAAGGAAGAATGAACATTAGTTTCTCCAATTACAATGGAAGAACGAACACTGGTTTCTTCAATTACAAGGGAAGAATGAAGTTTGGTTTCTCCAATTACAAGGGAAGAATGAACATTGGTTTCTCCAATTACAAGGGAAGAATGAACATGAGTTTCTCCAATTACAAGGTTTCTCCAATTACAAGAGAAGAATGAACATTGGTTTCTCCAATTACAAGGGAAGAATGAACATTGGTTTCTCCAATTACAAGGGAAGAATGAACAATGGTTTCTCCAATTACAAGAGAAGAATGAACATTGGTTTCTCCAGTTACAAGGTTTCTCCAATTACAAGAGAAGAATGAACATTAGTTTCTCCAATTACAAGAGAAGAATGAACATTAGTTTCTCCAATTACAAGGTTTCTCCAATTGCAAGAGAAGAATGAACATGAGTTTCTCCAATTACAAGGTTTCTCCAATTGCAAGAGAAGAATGAACATGAGTTTCTCCAATTGCAAGGTTTATCCAGTTACAAGAGAAGAATGAACATGAGTTTCTCCAGTTACAAGAGAAGAATGAACATTAGTTTCTCCAATTACAAGGGAAGAATGAACATTGGTTTCTCTAGTCACAAGGGCAGAACGAAGTTTGGTTTCTCTAATTACAAGGGAAGAATGAACATTAGTTTCTCCAATTACAAGGGCAGAACGAACATTGGTTTTCTTCAGTTACAAGGGAAGAATAAACATTTTGTCAGATCCTCAACTTCCTTGAAAAAAAAAAACCAGGGGTTTTCACAGGATTCCTACGCATATCTCACAAGTCTAATTCTCCCAGAGCACGAAATTTCCTGCTGCTTCCAGAACGGACGGAACATTGTCAGCCAGCCCGGCCATAGAGGGCGCTGGGAACGACATGTTAATGGGAAGGGGAGGGGAGGGGGAGGCAAAGGGAGGTAAGGGCCATAACTGACGGTGGTGTTGATGGAGGTGGACATTTTATAAGATTAACCCCCCCACCCCCACCCACCCCTACCTCTTTCCCCTTCCCCTTCTCCCACCTTCCTCCCCTCTGTGACCGGAATGGCTTTCTTCTTTTTTCTTCTTTCTTTTTTTTTTCTTTCCATTTTTATTGATGCTGGAAAGGAAATGGGGGTAGACCTGATCGTCTGGAGTTATAGTCTTCAGGGGAGGTAGTTCCAGTGTGTATGATCATTACATCTGAAAGTGCGGGGGGGGTGGGGTGGGGGGTGGGGGGGGGAGTTGGGTTTGTTTTTTGTTTGTTGTTGTTTTGTTTTGTTTTCCTCCTTTACCGTGAAGATAGTTAAAAAAATAAATAAATAAATTTAAAAAAAAGGGGGGGGGGGTCTTGGGACTTTGATATGTAGGGTTAATTAAGATTCGTGAGAAAGGGGGGTGGGTAGTTTGTGTGTGTGTGTGTGGGGGGGTACCCTTTATTATTGGCCTTGAAAATTCCGATGAACATTAACTCCTTGACTGCTGAACCATGACGTGGTGGGATTTGTGTAGCTTGAGTTGGAAAGGCGGTCATTACTGATATATATATATATATTATATATATATATATAATCAATGTTGTCAATGATTTTGATGCAGTTCCAAGCAGAAGGGAACCTTTACATCCAGCCCTCAGGGCCAAGAGAAATCAAATCAAAATACTCACAGGATATCAAAAGGTTATAGAAGTACATACATGACATTCAAATACACTCAAATGCACAGTAAACATTTAAAGGTACAAAATCATTATGCAATGACAAAAATGTATATAAATATAATAATATAAAAGTGCAA
>NC_134904.1:6003415-6005915 GCF_041734735.1 Babylonia areolata | reverse complement strand
GAGGAAGGGTGGATGGAGGAGGAGGTGAAAGTTGCGGAAAGAGGGAAGGAAGGGTGGGGGGAGGAGGAGGTGAAAGTTGCGGAAAGGGGGAAGGAAGGGTGGATGGAGGAGGTGAAAGTTGCGGAAAGGGGGAAGGAAGGAAGGGTGGATGGAGGAGGAGGTGAAAGTTGCGGAAATGGGGAAGGAAGGAAGGAAGGGTGGATGGAGGAGGAGGTGAAAGTTGCGGAAATGGGAAGGAAGGAAGGAAGGGTGGATGGAGGAGGAGGTGAAAGTTGCGGAAAGGGGGAGAAGGAAGGAAGGAAGGAAGCGAAGGGGAGGAAGGAGGGAGGAGAGAGGTGAAAGTTGCGGAAAGGGGGAAGGAAGGAAGGAGTGGATGGAGGAGGAGGTGAAAGTTGCGGAAAGAGGGAAGGAAGGGTGGGGGAGGAGGAGGTGAAAGTTGCGGAAAGGGGGAAGGAAGGAAGGAAGGGTGGATGGAGGAGGTGAAAGTTGCGGAAAGGGGGAAGGAAGGAAGGGTGGATGGAGGAGGAGGTGAAAGTTGCGGAAAGGGGGAAGGAAGGAAGGAAGGAAGGGTGGGGGAGGAGGAGGTGAAAGTTGTGGAAATGGGGAAGGAAGGAAGGGGGAGGAGGAGGTGAAAGTTGTGGAAAGGGGGAAGAAAGGAAGGAAGGGTGGATGGAGGAGGAGGTGAAAGTTGTGGAAAGGGGGAAGGAAGGAAGGGTGGATGGAGGAGGAGGTGAAAGTTGCGGAAAGAGGGAAGGAAGGAAGGGGGAGGAGGAGGTGAAAGTTGTGGAAAGGGGGAAGGAAGGAAGGGTGGATGGAGGAGGAGGTGAAAGTTGCGGAAAGAGGGAAGGAAGGAAGGGGGAGGAGGAGGTGAAAGTTGTGGAAAGGGGGAAGAAAGGAAGGAAGGGTGGATGGAGGAGGAGGTGAAAGTTGCGGAAAGGGGGAAGGAAGGAAGGAAGGGTGGGGGAGGAGGAGGTGAAAGTTGCGGAAAGGGGGAAGGAAGGAAGGAAGGGTGGTGGAGGAGGAGGTGAAAATTGCGGAAAGGGGGAAGGAGGGGTGGGTGGAGGAGGAGGTGAAAGTTGCGGACATGGGGAAGGAAGGAAGGAAGGAAGGGTGGATGGAGGAGGAGGTGAAAGTTGCGGAAAGGGGGAAGGAGGGGTGGGTGGAGGAGGAGGTGAAAGTTGCGGAAAGGGGGAAGGAAGGGTGGATGGAGGAGGAGGTGAAAGTTGCGGAAAGGGGGAAGGAAGGAAAGAAGGGGGAGGAGGAGGTGAAAGTTGCGGAAAGGGGGAAGGAAGGAAAGAAGGGGGAGGAGGAGGTGAAAGTTGCGGAAAGAGGGAAGGAAGGAAGGGAGGAGGAGGAGGTGAAAGTTGCGGAAAGGGGGAAGGAAGGAAGGGGGGGGGGGCGGTATGCGTAGACAGTTTACGAATCATGTGGGAGAGGGGGGGGGGGAATCAGCTCTTCTGTTGCTCGAGGAATTGTGAATCAAATAAAACAGTCCCGCTTACTTTTTTTTTTTTGTTCACGGTGAGTAAACGTGAGGAATTTATTTGTTTTGGGGAGAGACCTAGGGGTTGTGTGTGGGTGTGTGAGGGGGGGGGGGGGGGTTGGGCGCGGTGGAGGGGAGGGAGGGGAGGGTGGGAAGGATGATAATACCTGTAGTTGAAGACAGACTAAAAAAACAGAAAGACAAAGCAAGATGATGAGGAAAATTTCGAACAAATTATCTCAAGAGAGACAGAGACAGACAGTTTCAGTTTCAGTTTCAGTAGCTCAAGGAGGCGTCACTGCGTTCGGACAAATCCATATACGCTACACCACATCTGCCAAGCAGATGCCTGACTAGCAGCGTAACCCAACGCGCTTAGTCAGGCCTTGAGAAAAAAAAGGTGAATAAATAATAGATAAGCTTACATAAATAAATAAATAATAATTATGATATAAAAAAGGTAGTAGTAATGATAATAATAATAATAATAATAATAATAATAATAAATAAATAAATGAATAAATAAGACAACAATGATGATAAATAAGCAAATAAATGTAAAACATGAAGACACACATTCACACATACCCCCACACATGCATAACAGATATGCACCAAACATGCAGTTTCACAGATATGAAAGCACAGTCAAATACATATAAACGTACATGAGCTCCAACACACACACACACACATTACCCTGCACCTCCTCTACCCCCCTCCTCCACACACTCATTTTTAGTCTATGTATCGCAGCTTCCACGGCACACACACACACACACACACACACACAAACACACAAACACACATGCACAGAACTCTCCTGACACTTGTGTACACTTACACTCTCACGCATGCACAAACGCACTCAAAAACACAGACCCACACATACACACAAACACACACATACACACACGCACAGAGGCTGCCACTGATTGGCTGCAAGAGGGATGGGAAAAGATCTCTGATGCCAAGAACATGGCGTCTAGTGTGTTGCTCAGTCTATTGTATTTGGAA
>NC_134904.1:5995915-5998415 GCF_041734735.1 Babylonia areolata | reverse complement strand
TGTCTGTCTGTCTGGTCTGTCTGTCTGGTCTGTCTGTCTGTCTGGTCTGTATGGCTGGTCTGTCTGTCTGTCTGGTCTGTCTGTCTGTCTGGTCTGTCTGTTTGGTCTGTCTGTCTGGTCTGTCTGTCTGTCTGTCTGGTCTGTTTGGCTGGTCTGTCTGTCTGTCTGGTCTGTATGGCTGGTCTGTCTGTCTGTCTGGTCTGTCTGTCTGTCTGGTCTGTATGGCAGGTCTGTCTGTCTGGTCTGTCTGTCTGTCTGTCTGTCTGGTCTGTTTGGCTGGTCTGTCTGTCTGTCTGGTCTGTTTGGCTGGTCTGTCTGTCTGTCTGGTCTGTTTGGCTGGTCTGTCTGTCTGTCTGTCTGGTCTGTTTGGCTGGTCGGTCTGTCTGGTCTGTCTGTCTGTCTGTCTGTCTGGTCTGTTTGGCTGGTCTGTCTGTCTGTCTGTCTGTCTGGTCTGTTTGGCTGGTCTGTCTGTCTGTCTGGTCTGTTTGGCTGGTCTGTTTGGCTGGTCTGTCTGTCTGTCTGGTCTGTTTGGCTGGTCTGTCTGTCTGTCTGTCTGGTCTGTTTGGCTGGTCGGTCTGTCTGGTCTGTCTGTCTGTCTGTCTGTCTGGTCTGTTTGGCTGGTCTGTCTGTCTGGTCTGTCTGTCTGTCTGGTCTGTTTGGCTGGTCTGTCTGTCTGTCTGGTCTGTCTGTCTGGTCTGTCTGTCTGTCTGGTCTGTCTGTCTGTCTGTCTGGTCTGTCTGTCTGTCTGTCTTTCTTGCTGGCTGGTCTGTCTGGTCTGTCTGTCTGTCTGTCTGGTCTGTCTGTCTGTCTGGTCTGTATGGCTGGTCTGTCTGTCTGTCTGGTCTGTCTGTCTGTCTGGTCTGTTTGGCTGGTCTGTCTGTCTGTCTGGTCTGTATGGCTGGTCTGTCTGTCTGTCTGGTCTGTCTGTCTGTCTGGTCTGTATGGCAGGTCTGTCTGTCTGGTCTGTCTGTCTGTCTGTCTGTCTGGTCTGTTTGGCTGGTCTGTCTGTCTGTCTGTCTGTCTGGTCTGTTTGGCTGGTCTGTCTGTCTGTCTGGTCTGTTTGGCTGGTCTGTCTGGTCTGTTTGGCTGGTCTGTCTGGTCTGTTTGGCTGGTCTGTCTGTCTGTCTGGTCTGTTTGGCTGGTCTGTCTGTCTGTCTGGTCTGTTTGGCTGGTCTGTCTGTCTGGTCTGTTTGGCTGGTCTGTCTGTCTGTCTGTCTGGTCTGTTTGGCTGGTCTGTCTGTCTGGTCTGTCTGTCTGTCTGTCTGTCTGGTCTGTTTGGCTGGTCTGTCTGTCTGGTCTGTCTGTCTGTCTGGTCTGTTTGGCTGGTCTGTCTGTCTGTCTGGTCTGTTTGGCTGGTCTGTCTGTCTGGTCTGTCTGTCTGTCTGGTCTGTTTGGCTGGTCTGTCTGTCTGGTCTGTCTGTCTGTTTGGTCTGTTTGGCTGGTCTGTCTGTCTGTCTGTCTGGTCTGTTTGGCTTGTCTGTCTGTCTGTCTGGTCTGTCTGTCTGTCTGTCTGTCTGTCTGGTCTGTCTGTCTGTCTGGTCTGTTTGCTGGTCTGTCTGTCTGTCTGTCTGTCTGGTCTGTTTGGCTGGTCTGTCTGTCTGTCTGTCTGTCTGGTCTGTTTGGCTGGTCTGTCTGTCTGTCTGTCTGTCTGGTCTGTCTGGTCTGTCTGTCTGTCTGTCTGTCTGGTCTGTCTGTCTGGTCTGTTTGGCTGGTCTGTCTGTCTGTCTGTTTGGTCTGTTTGGCTGGTCTGTCTGGTCTGTCTGTCTGGTCTGTCTGGTCTGTTTGGCTGGTCTGTCTGTCTGTCTGTCTGGTGTGTTTGGCTGGTCTGTCTGTCTGTCTGGTGTGTTTGGCTGGTCTGTCTGTCTGTCTGTCTGGTGTGTTTGGCTGGTCTGTCTGTCTGTCTGGTGTGTTTGGCTGGTCTGTCTGTCTGTCTGTCTGGTGTGTTTGGCTGGTCTGTCTGTCTGTCTGGTGTGTTTGGCTGGTCTGTCTGTCTGTCTGGTCTGTTTGGCTGGTCTGTCTGTCTGGTCTGTCTGGTCTGTTTGGCTGGTCTGTCTGTCTGTCTGGTCTGGTCTGTTTGGCTGGTCTGTCTGTCTGTCTGTCTGGTGTGTTTGGCTGGTCTGTCTGTCTGTCTGTCTGGTGTGTTTGGCTGGTCTGTCTGTCTGTCTGGTGTGTTTGGCTGGTCTGTCTGTCTGTCTGGTCTGTTTGGCTGGTCTGTCTGTCTGTCTGGTGTGTTTGGCTGGTCTGTCTGTCTGTCTGTCTGGTGTGTTTGGCTGGTCTGTCTGTCTGTCTGGTCTGTTTGGCTGGTCTGTCTGTCTGGTCTGTCTGTCTGTCTGGTCTGTTTGGCTGGTCTGTCTGTCTGTCTGGTCTGTCTGGTCTGTCTGTCTGTCTGGTCTGTCTGTCTGGTCTGTCTGTCTGTCTGGTCTGTCTGTCTGTCTGTCTGGTCTGTCTGTCTGTCTGTCTTTCTTGCTGGCTGGTCTGTCTGGTCTGTCTGTCTGTCTGT
>NC_134904.1:5955024-5960815 GCF_041734735.1 Babylonia areolata | reverse complement strand
CCCAGGTGGCTTTCAAAACACTCACATACCTCATCCTCTACCCCACCCCCTCCCCGCACCCCCACCTCCCCCTCACACACACACACACACACACACACACACACACACACATGCACAGAACTCTCCTGACACTTGTGTACACTTACACTCTCACGCATGCACAAACGCACTCAAAAACACAAACCCACACATACACACAAACACACACATACACACACGCACAGAGGCTGCCACTGACTGGCCGCAAGAGGGATGGGAAAAGATTTCTGATGCCAAGAACGTGGCGTCTAGTGTGTTGCTCAGTCTATTGTATTTGGAAAAGCCCACAGAGACTCTGTTCCGTTTTGAAGAAATTTGCGCAATGTTGGTTTGGAAATGATGCCGATATTTGTTTGATTTGCAAAGCATTGTGCTCTACCTTTCATGTTAGACTTACGGCCGCTCCCTCTCTCTGCTTTTATTTCTTTGAGGCGATCGATGGTGTGATGGCCTTGTACCTGTTCTTTTTGATATTCTTTGACTTTTCTGAGGATTTCCGATTTTCCTAGATGTAGGCCGCTCGTTGGTGTTGCGTTACCAGCAAGTCTGTCAGCTCGCTCATTTCCCTTAACTCCTGCATGTCCCGGGCAGTATGACCATGTGAGTTTTTTAATCTGAAAGTTGCGCATTGCCTTATGTCACTCTGGGCTTCCCATTCCGTTTTCAATTTTCTGTATGAGGTTCATTGAGACAGACAGAGAGAGAGAAGATGGTGATGTAGAGGTAAAGGCAGTCACATGGATAGGGTGGGGCAGACTCGTTTAAACATTTATAACATGGAGCGTAGTTGATCTTATTATCTATTCAGCGTGAGACATGGAGCCAATGGAGAGACTTGATAAGAAAGAGCGATGTGCTCTGATCTTTTTTTTTTCTTTCTGAGGACGAGCTGAGCGGCTCTCTAGGGAGTGAATGCATGAAGCAGGCAAACCAGGCAAAATTCTGTAGAAAAATCCACTTCGATAGGAAAAACAAATAAATTACACGCAGGAAAAAATACAAAAAAAAAAAAAGGGTGGCGCTGTAGTGTAGCGACGTGCTCTCCCTGGGGAGAGCAGCCCGAATTTCACACAGAGAAATCTGATGTGATAAAAAGAAATACAAATACAAATACAAACAAATACACCTCCATACTGTGGGGAGGACATCAGACTCCGAACCAAAACTTACTAAGATAAAAGCTCTGTCGATTTATTTATATCAGCATAGAAGACTTTTTTTTGTTTTTTTGTTGTTGTTGTTGTTGGTGGTGGTGGTGGTGGTTGTTGTTGTTGCTGTTGATATTGTTGTATTTGATGTCGTTGTTGTCAAGAAATTTAACCTACCGTTCAAAGTGAATCATTAGACTTTAATTCTTTCTGACATTTTTGTTTCCATCAGTTATCAAAGTTATAAAATAACTTCTTCTTTTTTTTTTTTCTTTTTTTTTTTCTTTTTTTAGCAAAAAGATAGGTCTTGTAAAGTTTTGTGCCTTTAGCTGAACATCACATCTGATATATTTATGTATAAATCTATGTAATATATGTATAGATGAATAGATAGATAGATAGATAGATAGATAGATAGAGAAAGAAACACAGACACAGAATAGTGTTGCTTTATAGAGTTACAGTGTTGAAATTTCTGTCTCCTTCTTTTCATCTTTCTGTAATTCCCACACCCCCTCCCATCCTCTCTCTGTCTCTGTCTCTCTCTCTCTCCCTCTCTCTCTCTCTCTCTCTGTCTGTCTCCCTCTCTCTCTCTCTGTCTCTGTCTCCCTCTCTCTCTGTCTCTGTCTCCCTCTCTCTCTCTGTCTCTGTCTCTCTCCCTCTCTCTCTCTCTGTTTATCCGCTCCCCCTACATCCTCCACCCCCCTCTGTCTTTGTCTGTGTCTCTGTCTGTCTGTCTGTCTCTCTCTCTCTCTCTCTCTCTCTCTCTCTCTCTCTCTGACGAAAGGGTATACAAATGGCAAGGGGTGCAGAACCCATCCTTGTTGTAGTGAGTAACCCAACCAACTGCTAGCAGTTGCGTGCATTGGCATACATTCAGTACGTGTGAGACTTGAGGAGGTTGCACAGGGACGGGTGAATGGAATTCCGTGGTGACTGGGGGTACGGTTTTTTTCGGGCAGATTGCTTTTTGGCACTTACACAACATTCCTCTTCACTGCCTTGGCTGGGAGGGGAGGCAGTCACTCAGTTTTCTTTCTGGTCTGTCTGGTCTGTTTGGCTGGTCTGTCTGTCTGTCTGTCTGGTCTGTCTTTCTGGCTATCTGTCTGGTCTGGCCGTCTGTCTGTCTGTCTGTCTGTCTGTCTGGTCTGTCTTTCTGGCTGTCTGTCTGGTCTGGCCGTCTGTCTGTCTGTCTGTCTGTCTGTCTGGTCTGTCTGTCTGGTCTGTCTTTCTGGCTGGCTGTCTGTCTGTCTGTCTGTCTGTCTGGTCTGTCTGTCAGTCTGTCTGTCTGTCTGGTCTGTTTGCCTGGTCTGTCTGTCTGTCTGTCTGTCTGGTCTGTTTGCCTGGTCTGTCTGTCTGGTCTGTTTGCCTGGTCTGTCTGTCTGGTCTGTTTGGCTGGTCTGTCTGTCTGTATGTCTGTCTGGTCTGTTTGGCTGGTCTGTCTGTCTGGTCTGTCTGTCTGGTCTGTTTGGCTTGTCTGTCTGTCTGTCTGGTCTGTTTGGCTGGTCTGTCTGTCTGGTCTGTTTGCCTGGTCTGTCTGTCTGGTCTGTTTGGCTGGTCTGTCTGTCTGTCTGTCTGTCTGGTCTGTCTGTCTGGTCTGTCTGTCTGGTCTGTTTGGCTGGTCTGTCTGTCTGTATGTCTGTCTGGTCTGTTTGGCTGGTCTGTCTGTCTGGTCTGTTTGGCTGGTCTGTTTGCCTGGTCTGTCTGTCTGTCTGGTCTTTTTGGCTGGTCTGTCTGTCTGTATGTCTGTCTGGTCTGTTTGGCTGGTCTGTTTGCCTGGTCTGTCTGTCTGTCTGGTCTGTTTGGCTGGTCTGTCTGTCTGTCTGTCTGGTCTGTTTGGCTGGTCTGTCTGTCTGTCTGTCTGGTCTGTTTGGCTGGTCTGTCTGTCTGGTCTGTTTGGCTGGTCTGTTTGGCTGGTCTGACTGTCTGTCTGTCTGGTCTGTTTGGCTGGTCTGTCTGTCTGTCTGTCTGGTCTGTTTGGCTGGTCTGTCTGGTCTGTTTGGCTGGTCTGTCTGGTCTGTTTGGCTGGTCTGTCTGGTCTGTTTGGCTGGTCTGTCTGTCTGGTCTGTTTGGCTGGTCTGTTTGGCTGGTCTGTCTGGTCTGTTTGGCTGGTCTGTCTGGTCTGTTTGGCTGGTCTGTCTGTCTGGTCTGTCTGTCTGGTCTGTTTGGCTGGTCTGTCTGGTCTGTTTGGCTGGTCTGTCTGGTCTGTTTGGCTGGTCTGTCTGTCTGGTCTGTCTGTCTGGTCTGTCTGTCTGGTCTGTTTGGCTGGTCTGACTGTCTGTCTGTCTGGTCTGTTTGGCTGGTCTGACTGTCTGTCTGTCTGGTCTGTTTGGCTGGTCTGTCTGTCTGTCTGTCTGGTCTGTTTGGCTGGTCTGTCTGTCTGGTCTGTTTGGCTGGTCTGTTTTCCTGGTCTGTTTGCCTGGTCTGTCTGTCTGGTCTGTCTGTCTGTTCTGTTTGGCTGGTCTGTCTGTCTGTCTGTTTGCCTGGTCTGTCTGTCTGTCTGCCTGTCTTTCTTGCTGGCTGGTCTGTCTGTCTGTCTTTCTTGCTGGCTGGTCTGTCTGTCTGTCTGTCTGTCTGGTCTGTCTGGTCTGTCTGTCTGTCTGTCTGTCTGGTCTGTCTTTCTGTCTGTCTGTCTGGTCTGTCTGTCTGTCTGTCTGGTCTGTCTTTCTGGCTGGCTGTCTGGTCTGTTTGGCTGGTCTGTTTGCCTGGTCTGTCTGTCTGTCTGTCTATCTGTCTGGTCTGTTTGGCTGGTCGGTCTGTCTGGTCTGTCTGGTCTGTCTGGTCTGTCTGTCTGGTCTGTCTGTCTGGTCTGTCTGGTCTGTTTGGATGGTCGGTCTGTCTGTCTGTCTGGTCTGTCTGTCTGTCTGTCTGTCTGGTCTGTCTGTCTGGTCTGTTTGCCTGGTCTGTCTGTCTGGTCTGTCTGGTCTGTCTGTCTGGTCTGTCTGTCTGTCTGTCTGGTCTGTTTGGCTGGTCTGTCTGTCTGGTCTGTCTGTCTGTCTGTCTGTCTGTCTGTCTGGTCTGTTTGGATGGTCGGTCTGTCTGTCTGTCTGGTCTGTCTGTCTGTCTGTCTGTCTGGTCTGTCTGTCTGGTCTGTCTGTCTGTCTGTCTGTCTGGTCTGTCTGTCTGTCTGTCTGGTCTGTCTGTCTGGTCTGTCTGTCTGGTCTGTCTGTCTGTCTGTCTGGTCTGTTTGGCTGGTCTGTCTGTCTGGTCTGTCTGTCTGTCTGTCTGTCTGTCTGGTCTGTCTGTCTGTCTGTCTGTCTGTCTGGTCTGTCTTTCTGTCTGTCTGTCTGGTCTGTCTGTCTGTCTGTCTGGTCTGTCTTTCTGGCTGGCTGTCTGGTCTGTTTGGCTGGTCTGTTTGCCTGGTCTGTTTGCCTGGTCTGTCTGTCTGTCTGTCTATCTGTCTGGTCTGTTTGCCTGGTCTGTCTGTCTGGTCTGTCTGTCTGTCTGTCTGGTCTGTTTGCCTGGTCTGTCTGTCTGTCTGTCTGGTCTGTTTGCCTGGTCTGTCTGTCTGGTCTGTTTGGATGGTCTGTCTGGTCTGTCTGTCTGGTCTGTCTGTCTGTCTGTCTGTCGGTCTGTCTGGTCTGTTTGCCTGGTCTGTCTGTCTGGTCTGTTTGGATTGTCTGTCTGTCTGTCTGGTCTGTCTGTCTGGTCTGTCTGTCTGTCTGTCTGTCTGGTCTGTCTGTCTGGTCTGTTTGGATGGTCGGTCTGTCTGTCTGTCTGGTCTGTCTGTCTGTCTGTCTGTCTGGTCTGTCTGTCTGGTCTGTCTGTCTGTCTGTCTGTCTGGTCTGTCTGTCTGTCTGTCTGTCTGGTCTGTCTGTCTGGTCTGTCTGTCTGGTCTGTCTGTCTGTCTGGTCTGTCTGTCTGTCTGTCTGTCTGGTCTGTCTGTCTGGTCTGTCTGTCTGTCTGTCTGGTCTGTTTGGCTGGTCTGTCTGTCTGGTCTGTCTGTCTGTCTGTCTGGTCTGTTTGGCTGGTCTGTCTGTCTGTCTGGTCTGTCTGTCTGGTCTGTTTGCCTGGTCTGTCTGTCTGGTCTGTTTGGATTGTCTGTCTGTCTGTCTGGTCTGTCTGTCTGGTCTGTCTGTCTGTCTGTCTGTCTGTCTGGTCTGTCTGTCTGGTCTGTTTGGATGGTCGGTCTGTCTGTCTGTCTGGTCTGTCTGTGTGTCTGTCTGTCTGGTCTGTCTGTCTGGTCTGTCTGTCTGTCTGTCTGTCTGGTCTGTCTGTCTGTCTGTCTGGTCTGTCTGTCTGGTCTGTCTGTCTGTCTGTCTGTCTGTCTGGTCTGTCTGTCTGGTCTGTCTGTCTGTCTGTCTGGTCTGTTTGGCTGGTCTGTCTGTCTGGTCTGTCTGTCTGGTCTGTCTGTCTGTCTGTCTGGTCTGTTTGGCTGGTCTGTCTGTCTGTCTGGTCTGTCTGTCTGGTCTGTCTGTCTGTCTGTCTGGTCTGTCTGTCTGTCTGTCTGTCTGGTCTGTCTGTCTGTCTGTCTGTCTGTCTGTCTGTCTGTCTGGTCTGTCTGTCTGTCTGTCTGTCTGTCTGTCTGTCTGGTCTGTCTGTCTGTCTGTCTGTCTGTCTGTCTGTCTGTCTGGTCTGTCTGTCTGTCTGTCTGTCTGTCTGTC
>NC_134904.1:5917524-5920024 GCF_041734735.1 Babylonia areolata | reverse complement strand
TTATCACAACAGATTTCTCTGTGTGAAATTCGGGTTGCTGCTCTCATCCAGGGAGAGCGCGTCGCTACACTTCAAGCGCCCCCCTCCCCCCCCCCCCCTCCGCCTCTATGCAGTTTTTATTTGTTTTTTTCCTATCGAAGTGGATTTTTCTTCTACCGAATTTTGCCAGGATCAACAACCCTTTTGTTGGCCGTGGGTTCTTTTTACGTGCGCTAAGTGCATGCTGCACACGGGACCTCGGTTTATCGTCTCATCCGAATGACTAGCGTCCAGACCACCACTCAAGGTCTAGTCTAGTGCTAGTGGAGGGGGAGAAAATATCGGCGGCTGAGCCGTGATTCGAACCAGCGCGCTCAGATTCTCTCGCTTCCTAGGCGGACGCGTTACCTCTAGGCCACCACTCCACTATGTGTCAAAGCCTCTCTCTCTCTGTCTCTCTCTGTCTCTCTCTCTGTCTCTCTCTCTCTCTCTCTCTCTCTCTCTCTGCCTCTCTCTCTTGAGGCAGAACTTGATAACAAAGCGATCGAGGTTTTCTTGTTTTCTTTTTCAGACAAATATTTTAGATACATCTTTTTTTTTTAACGATATAATATTCAATCTGTTTCATTTTTGTAAATCTTTATTCATTTCTTTATTTATCCATCTATTTCTTTCAATTTTTTTTTTGTGGTGTTGATATTTTCGTAGGTTCTTAGTCAGTTATCTATTTGTTGGTTGGTTTGTTTGCTTATATTTGTAATTAGTTATGCCACCATATTTATTTATTTATTTTATTTTATTTTATTTCTTTTTTTTTCTCAAGGCTTGACTAAGCGCTGCTGGTCAGGCATCTGCGTGGCAGATGTGGTGTAGCGTATATGGATTTGACCGAACCCAGTGACGCCTCCTTGAGCTACTGACACTGATATGCCACTACCGACCGATCTTTTACAGGGGATGTAATGTAGTCACTACTCTACGGAACAATCCGTCTTTTATCAAAAAGAAAATACCATTGATTTGGTTGATTTTGACTATTTTGGTGTCATATACTGTACCATGTCAAACTGATGCAAACTAGGCCTATCGGTTTGCTCTGCTTGGCCAAATTTCGTGCGGCTAACAGTGAAAAGACTGACTCGTCTTGCGCCGGTCCGCTCTTAGCCAATCAAACGCCTCTAAAAGCTTCAAGCGCTGAATCATTCCTTTGGCCAAGGCTCTCCACGCCAGATATGGAGTATAATACAAACTCCTTCTTTTGGTCCATTGATTCGTTCGTTTTATTCGATCTGTGCCTGGTGGTGGATTTGATGGGGGAGATGGATTGATTGACAGATTTTGGTGGGTTGATTGATCATGATTGATGAATGGGGAGATGGATTGAAAGATTTTAGTTGGTTGATTGATCATGATGGATTGAAAGATTTTAGTTGGTTGATTGATCATGATTGATGAATGGGGAGATGGATTGAAATATTTTGGTGGGTTGATTGATCATGATTGATGAACGGGGGGAGATGGATTGAAATATTTTGGTGGGTTGATTGATCATGATTGATGAATGTGGAGATGGATTGAAAGATTTTGGTGGGTTGATTGATCATGATTGATGAATAGGGAGATGGATTGAAATATTTTGGTGGGTTGATTGATCATGATTGATGAATGGGGGGAGATGGATTGAAATATTTTGGTGGGTTGATTGATCATGATTGATGAATGGGGGGAGATGGATTGAAATATTTTGGTGGGTTGATTGATCATGATTGATGAACGGATTGATTGAACTGTGCGTTGTCTGTGACTGCCTGTGGTGAACGTGGCGCTTCTTGTGTCCCGCGTACTGCTGAAGTGTTCTGGTGCTTGTTTTGCATCCCCCATTCCTCAAATAGATAGTAATCATGATAATAATCATCATAATCCTATTGAGAAGAAGAAGAAGAAGAAGCAGATGATGATAATGATGACAAGAAGAAGAAGAAGAATGATAATGATAATAATAATGATTAATGATGACAAGAAGAAGAAGAAGAAGAATGATGATGATAATGATAATGATGACAAGAATAATAATAATAATAATAATAATAATAATAATAATAATAATAATAATGACAAGAAGAAGAAGAATGATGATGATGATGGATGATGATGATGATGATAATAATAATAATAATGACAAGAAGAAGAAAAATGGCTAGAAGAAGAAGAAGAGGAAGAAGAAGAAAGCAGGAACAACAACATAAACAACAAACAAACAACCGCTTTCAAGCACAGAACACTGATAACCTTTTATAGCTCGCAATTTCCCCACACGTTTCTCGGATTTTTGTGGTTCTTTCTTTCTTTCTTTCTTTCTCCTTCTTCTCCTCCTTCTCCTTCTTCTTCTTCTCTTTCTTCTCCTCTTTCTCCTTCTTCTCCTTCTTCTTCTTCTTCTTCTTCTAGTTGTTGTTGTTGTTCTTCTTTTTCTTCAAGCTGTCTAATTGTTGTCGTTTTTTTCGGGAGAGAGAGAGACACAGAG
>NC_134904.1:5907524-5910024 GCF_041734735.1 Babylonia areolata | reverse complement strand
CACACACGTGTACATAACACACATGTACACACACACACACACACACATGTACGCACACACACACACACACACACACACACACACACACACACACACACACACACACAGAGAGAGAGAGAGTTTATAGCCCACGATCTTGGCATTACTCCCCACCTCTCTATTCCCTTTCCCAAACTGAAACTGAAACTTGCCCAATCTCCCAGCAAATCTTTTTTTTTTTTCTTTTTTCTTTTTTAAAGCCCGCTGCTCAATTTTCACTGTGTCAGGTTGATAATGTTACAACAGACGGAGAGAGAGAGAGAGAGAGAGAGAGAGAGAGAGAGGTTGTTACTTGTTACGTGTTTTTGCGTCACACACCATTCCATTTGAGCTTTCCGTGGTTTTCCTTTTTGCGGTAATTGTAAAGTGCCTTGAGTGTTGGAATATAAATCTCCATTAGTAGTAGTAGTAGTAGTAGTTGTTGTAGTAGTAACAGCAGCAGCAGCAGCAGCAGAAGTAGTAGCAGTAGTAGTAGTAGTAGTAGAAATATCGTTGATATTATTATCATTATTATCATCATCATGAGTCAATCATTATTGTTATATTGATGTGTTGTCTGTAAGCCACACAACGATGAATTAATAATCCACCACATCTCGAAGCAGATGATAGGACAAAACAAAAATTATTTCGTTATGTGGCAGGATACCATTATTCTGCAAGCATCCAGTAACTTTACCTTCAGTTTCTGTTGTCTCTGTGTGCAGTGTGACGTCATATCTACAGTGACCCGGTGACGAAATACCACGACAAATGACGCGCAAGGAACGCAAACCAAAGAACGTCGTCACTTTTCCTTGTTCTTTTTTTTTTTTTTTTCTTTTTTTTTTCTTCACTGCAGCAGCTTTTGTTCTGCAGCCCATCTGGAGTAATTCTGCGTGGATAAAAAGTGTGGGGGAGAGAAAAAAACATGCGACAAGGAAAGCATCAAGGTTCAATGTTTCCGTCACCGTTTCGGGGAAAGTAGGTTTCGGTGGCATTGTTTCGGAAGCATTGTTGATTCGGAACCACAAGCATCTGGAGTTGTTAAACTAGAAGCCCTACTTTTCAACTCACTGTATTCTTTTTTTCTTTTCTTTTTTTTGAGGAAGTGTTGCCATTTGTTCTGGAACCAATTATGGAGCTGGAACAGGAACTGCAACACTAACAGTAGCAACAACAACAACAACAACAATATCAACAACAACAGCGACGACAACGGGAGTTTCGTTTCTCCTTTCCCCCCTTCTTCTCGCCTGGGCCCGGGGCGCCCCCCCTTTCTTTCCCTTCCTTTCTTTTTTTTCCCCCCCTTTTCTTTTCCCCACCCCCCCCGCCCCCCCCCCCCCCCCCCGCCCTTCCCACCCCCCCTCCGTCCTTCTCTCTTTTTCCCCCCTTTAATTTCCTTTGGGGTCCCCCCCGTTTTTCTCCCCAACCCTTCCCTTTTCCTTCCTTCCCTCCCTTTTTTCCCCTCTTTTCTTCCCCAATCCCCTTCCCATAAAACCCCCCAACTTTCCCTTCTCGTCCTTTTCCCTTTCCCTCCCTCTTGGGGGGTTCTTTTTTTTTCGTCCCCTTTTCCTTTTCCCCCTTTTCTTTTCTTCTCCTCTTTCTTTTCCCCTTCATCTTCTTCTCCCCCCCCCCCCCCCCCGCCTCTTTCTTTTTTTGGTTCATTTTTCTTTTTTTTGGGGTTTTTCCTTTCTTTTTCCTTTTCTCTTTTTTTCCTTCTTTTTTTTTTTTCTTTTTTTTTTTTCTTCTTTTTTTTTTTTTTTTTCCCTTCTTCTTTTTTTCTTTTTTTCTTTCCTCTTCTTTCTTTTCTTCTTTTCCCCCTTTCCCTTTTCCCCCCCCTTTTTTTTTTATTTTTTGTTTTGTTTTTTCAAATCCTCTTTTCTTTTTTTATCCTCTCCTTTCCTCCTTTCCCGCAAGAAAGGGAAACATGAGTAAAGAAAAGGATTTAAAAGGAATTTTGGAAAGAGCCTTTGAAATTAAAACCCTTTAATTTAAAAAATTTAAGGAATTTTTCTACACTTTTTTTTTTTTAAGGGGAAAAAAACCGCAACAAAAAAAAAAAAAAAAAAAAAATTTTAATAAAAAAAGCAAAAAAAAAAAAAAAAAAATTCCTAAAAAAAAATTTTTCCAAAAAACCCAACCTTTTCTCACAAATTTTGTTCCCCCCCTTCCCCTGCTCTAAAAAATTTAAAAAAACACAAAAAAGCACACACACACGGGCGTTGTGTGTGTGTATGTGTGTGTGTGTGTGTGTGTGTGTGTGTGTTCCGTTTGCATTTGAATGTCATATTTCAAAGACTATACATTATGACGTATATTTTCCTAATCTGATAGATTTTCTGTTTCATTAATTTGTTGTTTTTTGCTTTTTTTTTTTTTAAATCTGTCTGTCTGTCTGTCTGTCTGTCTCTCTCTCTCTCTCTCTCTCTCTCTCTTAGCAAGCCCGGCTTTACAAGATCGAGTGAGAGAGCACGCGCGC
>NC_134904.1:5872524-5877524 GCF_041734735.1 Babylonia areolata | reverse complement strand
AGCTGTCTGTATGTCAGTATGGATTGCTGTGTCTGTATGTCTGTCTCTTAACACCACCCCCACCCCCACCCCCACCACCACTACCACCCCCATCTCTCTCCCTCTTTCTCTCCCCTACCTACCTCCCTCCTTTCCTCCCCCACCACCCCTCTTCCCTGTCCCAGAACGATCAGTCAACCCCCCCCCCCTGAACACCACCCTCCCCCCACCAACCCCCTCCCACTTGGTCTCTTCCTCTCCCTCCCCCCTCCCTCCCCCCCTCCCTCCTTCCTAATCCTCCCTTCTCTCTGTGTCTCTGTCTCTCTTTCCTCACCACCCCCCTCTAGCTGTCTCTGTCTCTCTCTCTATGTCTCTGTCTCTCTTCCCTCACCACCACCACCCTCTAGCTGTCTCTGTCTCTCTCTGTCTCTGTCTCTCTTCCCTCACCACCACCACCCTCTAGCTGTCTCTGTCTCTCTCTATGTCTCTGTCTCTCGTCCCTCACCACACACCCCTCTAGCTGTCTCTGTCTCTCTCTGTCTCTGTCTCTGGAAGGAAGGAGGGAAGGAAGGAGGGAAGAATAAAGATTTTGTCTTGTCTTGTCTTGTCTTGTCTTGTCTCTCTCTGTCTCCCCTCTCGATCTCATTTCTCTGTCTCTGTCTGTCTCCCTCTCTCTCTCTTTCTTTCTTACTCTATCTTTCTCCCTTTCTCGCTCTTCTTTCTCTCCTGCTCTATCTCTCTCTCTTTCTCTTCCTCCCTTCCCCCACCCCCCTCTCTCTCTCTCCCTCCTCTCACTGTGTCTCTCTCTCTCTCCACCCCCTTCCTACCCCCCACCCCCCCTCTCTCTCTCTCTCCCTCACTCCCCTCAATCCCCTGTTGGCCCATTCATCCATCGATCTGACAGATAGCAGGGAAGGGGGGAGGGGGAGAGGGGGGGGGAGGGGGAGGTTGTGGAGGGGAGGAGATACTGGGGAGAGGGGGGTGGGGGTGGGGGTGGTACACAGACAATGTTTGGGGAGTGCTGATCGCCGCTGTCTGGAATTTTAGCTGGGTGTGGTGGCATGGTGCCAGTGTGTGTGTGTGTGTGTGTGTGTGTGTGTGTGTACGTGTGTGTACGTGTGTGTGTGTGTTCACACTTGTGTATGTTTATGTATGCGCGTGTGTTTGCACATACACACACACGCACACACACACACACACACACACACACACACACACACACACACACACACACACACACCACGTCCACCGCCACCATCACCACCACCTCAGCACCACACGCCACCAACACCAAGACATCCGTGTAAGCACGTTCATGTATTTTGAGACCATGATCTTTTGATCCGAGATATCCTTTTAGGAGAAACACCCCCACTTACTTCTTGAGCGTAATCAGTACCAGTAGCTCAAGGAGGCGTCACTGCGTTCGGACAATTCCATATACGCCACACCACATCTGCCAAGCAGATGCCTGACCAGCGGACGGTAACCCAACACGCTTAGTCACAGGCCTTGAGAAAAAAAATGAAAAATAAAAGTATAATAATGATGATGACAATAAACGAAAATAAAAATGAAAAGACAATGATGATGATAAATAAGCAAATAAATGTGAAAACATGCACTCACACACACACACACACACACACACACACACACACACACACACACACACACACACACATGCATAACAGATATGCAACAACCCCCCCCCCCTTCCCCGCGGACCCCCCACCCCCACCCCTCAACCCCCCTCCTCCTTGAACGTAAACAACGAACAATACTTAATATTATTTACTTTGCTTTATCGACGCTTCTCTCTCTCTCTCTCTCTCTCTCTCTCTCTCTCTCTCTCTCTCTCTCTCTCTCTCTCTCTCTCTCTCTCTCTCCTTTCAAACGTATCATCTCTCAAACGACCAGTTTATATACTCTTTGTAACTGACTGACAGCACAATGTTAAATATGTGTCATATTTTGAATAAGTTACACGAAATATTTCGCACTGAATGATGTATTAGTTACATGAAATGTTTAGCTCTATAATATGTTGTATTGGGTTAGTACATCAAATATTTAGCATGAAATGCTGTGTCAGTTACATGAAATATTTTTGGCATCACTAAATGTTCTTATTCTTTTGCATGAATCATGTTTACTTTGTTAATATTTTTTGTATTCGCTACATAAGATATGCAACACTTTATTTTGTCATTAGTTACAAGACATATATAGCATTATATTTTGTATTAGTTACATTGAATATTTAGCATTTAATGCTACATTAGTTCCATGAAATACGTAGCATTATATTTCATATTGGCTACATGAAATACGTAGCACTGTAGTTTGTTATTTGTTACATGACACACGTAGCTTTTATATTTCGTTTAGGTTGCATTAACTATGTAGCTTAACCCTTTTTTACTGCCAGTCAGTTTAGAGTGCAAATTCCCTTGTGCTATAAAGACAGAAAAAGATGGAGTCTAAGAACAGCTGGGGGACTCCCCCCTGTGATGTGTGGAAAATGTGGCCTATCCTACCACCGAACATTAAGAGCAGTAGGTTCATGGTTAACCCTTCAGTGACATGGGCCCTCTACCTAGCTGCTGCATAAATGCGAGTTTGGCTGTGAAAGGGGTTAACATTTTGTATGTAATTCTCCGGGGGGTAAACTGACAAACACGTGTCTTGTCCCGTCTTGTCTTGTCTTTTTCTTGTCTTGTCATGCCTAGTCTTGTCTTGTCATGTCTTGTTCAAACGCAGACCCGACCCTGAAGACGAAGTTTCTGTACTTGTGATTGATGAGTTTTGTCACCCAGCTTGTCACTTGCTTTTCTGCTTTGAGCACGGAGAGTTTCTATTTTTAAAACCTTCAGACGCGTTCAGTTGCACTTTGATTGACAATGTCAGTTCACAGGTTTGTCAATATCCTCCTCCTCCTCCCTCCTGATTTGGTCGTCGTCTCTTGAGCATTGGGGATTGAAAGAAGGGGGTGGTTGCAGTTGCAGAGGGGGCTGATGGGGATAATAATAAGGTGGGGGGGGGGGGTGGGGTGGGGGTATGTTGGAGGAGAAGACAAAGAACCAAACAAAGAAAAAGAAAACTTTCAGGGTGAGGATGTGTGAGTGTGTGGGCGGTGGAAGGGGTGGTGGTTTGGTAGGTGTGTGGGGATGGTAGTAATGGTGTTGGTGTTGGTCACAGCAACAACGTTTTTGATCATTAATATTTTATATTATTAATGGTGGTCTATGTTCTCTTTTCAGTCTGTCTTTGTCTCTCTGTCTCTCTGTCTCTCGTTTTTATACATACAAGCACTCACAGCCACAAGCGCGCGCGCACACACACATACACACACACATATGCACACGCACACACACACACACACACACACACACACACACACACACACACACACACACACACACACACACATACACACACACATATGCACACGCACACACACACACACACACACACACACACACACACACACACACACACACACACACACATACACACACACATATGCACACGCACACACACACACACACACACACACACACACACACACACACACACACACACACACACACACACACACACACACACACACACACACACACACAACACTACATATGACAGACAGTACTTTTCCCTTCTCTCAAACTCCTGAAAAAAAAGTATCTATCTATCTATCTATCTATCTATCTATCTATATATATATATATATATATATATATATATATATATATATATATATATAAAGTTAAATTGACATACACCTCTGACTTGCTTATCGTTGAGCGAAATAAATAAATACCTATTTCACGTCCATTTCTCTTCTTTTCTTTTTTATGACCACATCAATCACGAGGATTCCAGAGATGCCTGGCATGGTCCTGTACAGATTCAGTTTCAGTTTCAGTTTCAGTTTCTCTAGGAGACGTCACTGTGTTCGGACAAATCCATATCCGCTGCTTCACACTTGCTAGGCAGGTACCGCCTGACCAACAGGACAACCCAACGCGCTTCGTCAGAGCCGTTAGTGCATGCACATGATAAATTATATTTGTGTACATAACAGACGTCAGAGCCCTTAGTGCATGCACATGATAAATTATGTTTGTGTACATAACAGACGTCAGAGCTCATAGTGCATGCACATGATAAATTATATTTGTGTACATAACAGACGTCAGAGCCCACAGTGCATGCACATGATAAATTATATTTGTGAATATAACAGACGTCAGAGCCGTTAGTGCATTCACATGATAAATTATATTTGTGTACATAACAGACGTCAGAGCCGTTAGTGCATGCACATGATAAATTATATTTGTGAATATAACAGACGTCAGAGCCCACAGTGCATGCACATGATAAATTATATTTGTGTACATAACAGACGTCAGAGCCGTTAGTGCATGCGCATGATAAATTATATTTGTGTACATAACAGACGTAAGGGCCGTTAATGCATGCACATGATAAATTATATTTGTGTACATAACAGACGTAAGGGCCGTTAATGCATGCACATGATAAATTATATTTGTGTACATAACAGACGTCAGGGCCGTTAGTGCATGCACATGATAAATTATATTTGTGTACATAACAGACGTCAGGGCCGTAGTGCATGCACATGATAAATTATATTTGTGTACATAACAGACGTCAGAGCCGTTAGTGCATGCACATGATAAATTATATTTATGTACATAACAGACGTCAGAGCCGTTAGTGCATGCACATGATAAATTATATTTGTGTACATAACAGACGTCAGAGCCGTTAGTGCATGCACATGATAAATTATATTTATGTACATAACAGACGTCAGAGCCGTTAGTGCATGCACATGATAAATTATATTTGTGTACATAACAGAGTGGGTTTTTCTTCGACAGAATTTTGCCAGAAAACAACACTGATGTTCCCCCCATTTATTGCCATGCCTTGTTTAGTGCGCCATATCTGTCTATCCTTCTATCTATCGATCCATCTATCTATCTTTC
>NC_134904.1:5865024-5867524 GCF_041734735.1 Babylonia areolata | reverse complement strand
GGGCTGTGCCGTGATTCGAACCAGCGCGCTCAGATTCTCTCGCTTCCTAGGCGGACGCGTTACCTCCAGGCCATCACTCCACTTCCCATGTCAGAATGCCAGGGTTTTGTTTTTTTTTAGTTTGTGTGTGTGTGTGTGTGTGAGAGAGAGAGAGAGAGAGAGAGAGAGTATGTGTGTGGTGGGGGTTGAGGGGATGTGGGGTGGAGTGGCAAGGGAGGGAAGGAGGAAGGGAGGGAGGGAGGGTGGTGGTGGTGGTGTTTGTTATCTCTGTCGGGTTCCAATCCATTTGCAAAAAGGTGACGGCTCAGTGAACGCCAATACCGTGCTGGAGATTTTTATTCTTTCAGCTTGAGCTGTACTGAGCCGTGCTGAGCTGTACTGCTGAGCTAGCTGGTTGGCTGGTGTCCCGTTTTCGTTTCGGCTCCTTCTTTTGTGTGTGTGTGTGTGTGTGTGTGTGTGTGTGTGTGTGTATGTGTGTGTGTGTGTGTGGGTCGGGCCCTTCACCCCCCCCCCCCGTTTTTTCCTTTCAATTTTTTTCCCCCTTTTAAACCCCCCCCCTTTTCCCCCCTTTTTCCCCTCCCCTCCACCCCTTTTCCCCCCCCACTCACCTTCCACTCCCCCCCCCCCCCCCCCCCCCCTTTTTCCCTCACCCTCCCCCCCCTCCCCCCCACCCTCCCCCCCCCCCCTTTTTCCTTCCCCCCCCCTTCCCCCCTTTCCTCCCTTCCCCCCCCTCCCCCCCCCCTCCCCCTTCCCATTTTTTTTTTTTTGGGGGGGGGGGGAAAAAAAAAAATTTTTTTAAAATTCCCCCCCCCCCCGGGGGGGGGGGGGGGGGGGGTTTTTTTTTTTCCTTTTCCCCCCCCCCTTTCCCCCCCCCCCCCCCTCCCCCCCCCCCCCCCTTTTTTTCCCCCCCCCCCCCCCTTTTCCCCCCCCCCCCCCTTTCCCCCCTCCCTTTTTTTTTTTTTTTTTTTGGGGGGCTTTTTTTTTTTTTTTTTTTTTTTGGGGGGGGGGGGGGTTTTTTTTTTTTTTTCTTGGGGGTTTTTCTTTTTTTTTTTTCTTTTTTTTTTTTTTTTTTTTCCCTTTCCTTTCCTCCCCCCCTCTCTCTCTTCTTTTCTCTCTCCCCCCCCACCCCCCCCCCTCTCTCTCTCTCCCCCTCCCCTTTCTCTCCCTCCTCTTTTCCCCCTCCCCCTCCCCTCCCCCCCTTTTTCCCCCTTTCTTTTTTTTCCCCTCCCCCTTTCTTTTCCTTTTTTTTTCCCCCTCCCCCTCTTTTTTCCTTTTTCCCCTTCCCCCCCCCCTCCTTCCTTTTTTTTTTTTTTTTTTTTTTAATTTTTGGGGTTTGTTTAGGGTTTTTTTTAAAAATTTTCCTTAAATAATCTAAAAAATCCCCTTGGGGTTTTTGGGGAAATTAAATTTTTAAAAAAAAAAAAAAAAAATTTTTTTTTTTGTTTTATTGAAAATTTTGAAAAAATTTATTTTTGGTTTTGGTAAAATTTAAATTTTTAACCAAAAAACCCCTTTTAAATTAATTTTCAAGGGTTTCTTTCACCCAAAAAATTTATTTTTTTTGGAAAAAAATTTAATTAAAAAATTTAAACCCCTCAAAACCCCATTTGAATCTTCCAAATTTAAAAATGGAAGTTTTTAACCCTTTTTATAATCCTGCCCATGATATTTTTTTTTAAAAATTTCCCTTTTTTAAATAATTTTTTTTTTAGGGCTTTAATTAATTTTTTAAATGTTTTAACTAAACAAACATAAAACCCTTTTCACTAAATCATTTCAAAACCAACCAAAAAAGACTTCCAAAATCTCCCAATTACACAATTTCCCCCAAAAATTTTTGGTATGCCCCAAAACTTTTAACCCTTTTATTTTTAAAAAGGGTCAAAAAAGGTATAAGTACCAAAAAAAATTCAAAATTTTACCCCAATAAAAATTTTAAAATTTGACCCTATTCTTTTTTTTTAAAAACTTCCATCCCCTTGTTTATAAAATTTCTAAAACTTTAAAAAAACATAACCCAAATTTAAAAAAACCCCCTTAAACAAACGTGAAAAACCCCCGGAAAAGGGGGAAAGGGGAAAAAAGCGCCACGATTCGGGTTTTTTTTTACAACTGGAACCCAAAAGTTTTCAAAAGCAAAAAAAAGCAAAAATAAAGGAAAAAAAATTTTTTTTTAAAATTTATTTCAAATCTGATAGAAAGTCTTTTGGGAAAAAAAAAAAAAAAAAAGCCCACTTTTTTTCATCACACAGACAACCAAAAGATTAAACCCAATTTCAAACAAAATTTTTTTTAAAAAAAATCAAACCTTAACTCTTTAGATGCTCTGTTAAAATTCTGTCAATCAAAAAATATTTCATCCACATTAGATATTCCTTTGATATGTGTACATGAAGTTTATAATGCTCTGACCCATTTAAAACAAACTAGTACAAGAGGTCTTGATGGCATAGACGGAAAAATATTAAAACTCTCAGCTCCTATAATAGCAGAATCCCTC
>NC_134904.1:5852524-5855024 GCF_041734735.1 Babylonia areolata | reverse complement strand
CGCCCCCCACTTCGAAAGACCCTCCACAGATACATTATTTCGTAGGTCTTGCTGGGATTGGTATTTTAACGATATGTGTGTGTGTGTGTGTGTGTGTGTGTGTGTGTGTGTGTGAATAGCAAACGCTCGGATTCGATATCAAGGAGAAGCAGTATTAATACTATGTGTGGTTAGGGCCTTTGTTGGGGTTTTTTTGGGTTTTGTTTTTTTTGGGGGAGTGGGGGGCGGGGGGTTGTAAGGTCCCTCTCACCTGCCCCAGTTAGAACGTATCTGGGTAGAAGAACAAACCTACAACGTTTGAACTGTGCTCCCTAAATGGGAAAGTGCGTGAGTTATTATGTGTGTGTGTTTGTTAGTGTTAGTGTGTGTGTGTCGTTATGTGTAGGGAGTTTTGCTGGGGGGGGGGGGGGGGGGGGGCGGGTGTGGTGGTTACATATACTTTTACTCTCTCTCTCTCTCTCTCTCTCTCTCTCTCTGCTACGTGTTGATGACTGTGGCGGCTCTAGAGAGCACGGACTTTGTTTTTCGTTCCTGCACTGGAATGTAAATGGACTTTTCTCCAAAATAAGTGACAAAGATTTTCTATCATTTGTGTTAGAATTTGATTTCATATGCATAGTTGAAACCTTTATAGAAGACTTTCGATGTATTGCATTTGACGATTATACTGTCTTTGGTAAACCAGCTGTTAAATTTACCAAACAGGGAAGGCGCTCAGGTGGTATACTATGTCTTATCAGAAACAGATTTATTCCTTACGTTAAAGAAATTAAGATGAAATCTCCTAATAGTCTAGTGTTTCTAATTGATAAAAAATTGTTTGGTTTACCGGAAGATGTCATATATGTGTGTTCTTATGTTCCACCTGAGGGCTCACCGTATTATACTTACTTCGATATTGAAAATGGTATAAGCGCACTTGAAGACTGTCTTTTTGACTGTATGCTTGAGTTTAATGATGCACATGTTATTTTGTCTGGCGATTTAAACAGTAGAATTTCCAACCTTTCTCAGGATTTTTTAAATGGCATTGATGTCCATTGTAATCAATTTAAAAATAGTCAAGCATTCATTAGCAGCCGTAGAAAATCAGCTGACTGTGTTGTTAATAACTATGGCAAATATCTGCTAAGTATGTGTACTGCACTTGGTTTGTGTATAATGAATGGTATATGTAATGGGGACACTGAGGGTAAGTATACATATATATCAGACACAGGTAGCAGTGTTAATGATTATTTTTTGTTATCTATGGATTTGTTTATCAGTGTTTTTTCCTCTTGTAAATTGATAGTATCAGAAAGAATTGAGTCGGATCATCAACCCATTGAATTGTATTTAAGTTTTGCAGACAAAAGAAATGAAACACATGTGCACATACCAGATGAAAAACATATTATAGAAAAATTTGTATGGAACACTGATTTACAATATACTTTTACACAGGCAATGAACTCTGATGAAACACTACTGTTACTTGATCGTGCAATTGAATTGATTGACTTTGATTGTGATGCTGCTTTGAACATGCTTAATGACTGTCTTAAAGTGCATGCGGAATGTATGAAAAGAAAAAATAATCTGGCAATGCATGATAAGCACAGCGACTGGTACGACAATGAATGTAAAACTAGCAAGTTAAAAGCGAAAAAATTGCTAAGGATATTTAATCGGACCAAAGATAAAGATGATAGTGATGCCTATTGCGTGGCAAGAAGAGAGTATAAAAATTTGATAAAAAGAAAAGAAAAGGAATACAATGATTTGTTACTGGATAAGCTTATCAGTGCGGTAAATAATCAAAGAGAATTCTGGGATGCTGTACATAAAATTTCATTTAAAAAGAAACAGGTTAGGAATAATTTAACAGTCGACGACTGGTTTATGCATTTTAAAAGTTTACTTGAATTAGAGACATCTGCAGATGTATCTTTTATAACTGAAGATGGTATTGATGAAAACCACAATGATGATAATGAAGGGGACATTGATTACATGAACCGGCCAATATCAAAAGAAGAGGTATTACTTGTTATTAGAAATTTAAAAAATAGTAAAGCTGCTGGACCAGATGGGGTAATTGGGGAAATGTTAAAATATGCTGGGGATAGAGTGGCTGACTTTTTCGTAAAGCTTTTTAATGTCTTATTTGATGAAGGTACTTTTCCGGAAAATTGGACAGACTCTATTGTACTCCCTTTGTTTAAAAAAGGTGATATAAATAATCCAGGTAATTATAGAGGTATAACATTATGTGATGTAAGTAGCAAGTTGTATAGTGCAGTTATAAATAATAGACTCCAAGAACTGATAAATGAACATAATTTGACAGGTGAACATCAAGCAGGATTTAAAAGAGGTTATTCAACTGTTGATCACATGTTCACGTTATTGGCACTGATACAAAAACAATTTTCTTTTAATCGTAAATTGTATGTGGCCTTTATTGATTTTGAAAAAGCTTTTGATTCCATAGAGAGAAATTTATTATGGCCTATTC
>NC_134904.1:5837524-5845024 GCF_041734735.1 Babylonia areolata | reverse complement strand
CTGTGTGTGTGGGCAAGAGAACTGGTCTGACGTTAAATTAATCAAGGACGTGGGTGGGTATGCAGGGTGACACACACACTCGTTCACACACATAAGCAAGGAAGCGCAAGCGCGCGCACACACACACACACACACGCACACATATACACACATACGCACGCACACATACACACGCACGCATGCACGCACGCACACACATACACACATGAATTATATATATATATATATATATATATATATATATATATATATATATATCCCCCTTTAATGCATATACATATATATATATATATATATAGAGAGAGAGAGAGAGAGAGAGAGAGAGAGAGAGAACGAACATTTTTATTCATTATAGGCCATAGCCCGTCATGAAGGGGTGGTATGAAAACAGTATATTGTTCATCGGGACAAGAAAAATAATATAGCACAACTGACAGATTGAATCTGAAATGCCTTATGCTGATAATAGAACGGTTGTCAGAGACACACAGAGAAAGAGAGAGAGAGTCACACACACACACACACACACACACACACACACACACACACACACACACAGAGAGAGAGTTTGGGGGGGTGATGACAGGAAAACAAGAGCTTTCACAGTGACCCATACCACGGGGGAGTCGACACCGCGCAGGTAATATAAACACTCCACGTGTGAGAAGGAGAGGGATTAGAAAAGGGCTTACGGTGGCTGCATACAGTCACAGGGGAGAGGGCGGGGGGCGGGGGCGGGCGGGAGGGTGTGGTGAGGTGAGGGGAACTGGATGGGGGAGGGGGGGGGTGAAGTTAGAGAAATGGCAGGGGGTAGGGGGGGGGAGGGAGGGGTTGGGGGGGTGTTGGGGGGGGGGTGGGGGGCGTCACTTTTTACTGATCCTCATGTTGAGCTGGTCATTCCTATAACGGGAGTTTTGACGTGCTTGGGCTGATCGGAAATTTATGGCTTCGTGATTTGAGGAGGAGTTTGTGTGATTGTGTGTGTGTGTGTGTTGTATTGTGGTGTGTGTGGGTGTGTGTGTGGGTGTGTTTGTGTGTTCACGTGTGTGTAATTTTATGTGTGCGTGAATGTGTTGTGTCAGTGTTCATGTGTGTGTGTGATGTGTGTGTGTGTGTGTGAGTGTGTGTGTGTGTGTGAAATGAAATATAAGAATAAAGGCACACATATATACAGACACACGCACGCGCGCTCACATAAATACACACGCATGCGCTTGCGCATACACACACGCGCGCGCGCGCGCGTTTTGGGGTGTGTAGGGGGAAAAAATGCAACACGTAACTCAGTTTCGTAAAAACACTCCTGCCAGTTAGAGAAACGCGCGCGCGCGCCCTAGTGTATGTGTGTATGTGTTTCTCTCTCTCTCTCTCTCTCTCTCTCTCTCTCTCTCTCTCTCTCTCTGTGTGTCTCTCTGTCTCTGTCTCTCTCTCTCTCTCTCTGCTTTTGCATTGAGTAATTGTTATATTTTCCCTTTTCATGAGGGCAGTATGAAAACAAGCCATGTGTGCGTATTCCGTGTTTGTTTGTTTTTTCCATCAAAAGAAAAAGGTTTTTCGTTCGTTCGTTCTCTCTCTCTCTCTCTCTCTCTCTCTCTCTCTCTGTGTCTGTGGTGAGTATGCGTGCGTCCGTGCGTATGTGCGCGCGTATGTGGGGAGGTGGGAGTGGGGGGGGAGAGTGAAGAGGAGAGAGAGAGAGAGAGACACTAAGAGAAAGAGCCGCTGTTTTCATTGTTCAAGGGAAATAATCGTTGATTTCACGCTTCACTCAGATGGACGTTTCTCTATTTCGGTGTTGCCTCCCATTAATTCTTTCGCCGTCATAATATGCGTGACTGCAAAATAAAATAATGTGTGCTATCTATCACACTGTCTCTGTCTCTGGCTATCTGTCCCTCTTTCTCTCCCTCTCTCTCTCACTCTCTGTCTCTGTCTGTGTTCCTTCTCTCTCTCTCTCTCTCTCTCTCTCTCTCTCTCTCTCTCTCTCTCTCTCTCTCTCTCTCTCTCTCTGTGCGTGTGTGTGTGTGTGTGTGTGTGTTCTTTCTCTCTCTAAGTCTCTCTCTCTCTCTCTCTCTCTCTCTCTCTGTCTCTCTCTGCCTCTCCCTCTCTCTCTCTCTGTTTCTGTCTGTGTATGTGTGTGTGTCTCTCTGTGTGTTCCTTCTCTGTCTCTCTCTCTCTCTCTCTGTCTCTGTTCCCCCGATCTAAGATAAGATAAGAGGAACTTTATTATCTCATTAAGAGAAATTACATCGGGTGCGGGAAAACAAACGCAGACAAAATTAATCATCACAAAACATCAAACATGACTTAATTATAAAAAAATAAAAAATAAATCAATAACATATAAGACATTCATATAAAAAGTCTTGCATATATTCACTTCATCAAAATGTTGTAATTAATCAGTTTCAGTTTCACTTTCTCAAGGGGGCGTCACTGCGTTCGGACAAATCCATACACGCTACACCACATCTGTTGAGCAGATGCCTGACCAGCAGCATAACCCAACGCGCTTAGTCAGGCCTTGAGTGCATGCTTACATATTTGTGTACCTATGAAAGTGGATTTCATTTTACGTAATTTCGCCAGAGGACAACACTCTCGTTGCCATGGGTTCTTTTTCAGTGCGCCAAGTGCGTGCTGCACACGGGACCTCGGTTTATCGTCTCATCCGAAAGACTTTATCATTATTGTAAACATATTGAAATACACCAAGGTTGATATTATTGCATGTATTATATATATATATATATATATATATATATATATATATATATATATATATATATATATTGCACATAAATTAAGATAAGAATGATTTTATTATCTCATAAAAAAAAGAGAAGTCACATCAGGTGCGGTAGCGCAGACAAACGCGCGCGCTCACACACACGCACACACACACACACACACACACACACACACACACACACACACACACACACACACACACACACACATATCTAATGCCTTAAATTGAGCAGAAACAGCAAACATATGTAGAAGTTTTTAATTAAAAAAAAAAGGCAACAAAAAACAAGCAAAAAAGACATTCACAATATTCGCTTAAAAGTGTACTTGATAATCATTACATAGTGATTATCAGTATATAAGTATATTGTAAAAACTCGAACATTGCACAGTTTTATTGCACGTTCATCCTACACACAAGCTGTCACACATTATGAAAGCAAAATGATATTCTCTGTCTAATCTCTACTGCTCTCACTTTCTCTATCAGTGTGTTTGTTGTTGTTGTTGTTTTTGTTTGTTTGGTTGGGTTTGTTTTTTTGGTTTGGTTGGTTTTTTTGTTTGTTTGTTTGTTGTTGTTATCTTGGTTGGTTGATTGGTTGGTTGGTTTTTTGTGGGTGTGGGTTTATATATATATATATATATATATATATATATATATATGTCTGTCTGTGAGTGATTGAGACACTCTCTAAACTGAACAAAAAGAAATGTTTATAACTAGATATTATATGTACTTTTTACTTTGAAGAAACGTCACTGGATGGAAACACACATTAAATAATTTTAAAAGAAGAATTTCATATGAAAATGAAGATTTTTCTTCATGTTTCTCGCTCACTGTTTTTCTCACTTCCCTCTCATACACACACACACACACACACACACACACACACACACACACACACATGCGCATATGCACGCACGCACGTACGCACGAATGCAAGCGTACACGTACACGCAAGTGGATGATTAATATCTTTATTTTTTTTAAATAGTGCATTCACTTTCTGATGTTAATGATAATGTCGACATTGTTGTTGGAAATCATTGGGATGATTGTGATATTCTGGATTGATCAAATTTTGCTCGGATCATGTTAACTCACTCAGTACGGCCAGTTCTCTCTTCTCCTCTACACAGACCCCTCGGATGTCCAGTGGGTGTCTGAATGACCCAACCTTTAGCTTCCGTCGTCAGAATTGTGGTATTCTTTGTCAACGTTCACCTCTTCAGTATAAGAGCCTTCCGCTTGCAATATGTTGATGATGGTAATTGGGGTGAAACGCTGTTAACGTCGTCTCTTTCGCCGTTCGTATGGAGAGAGTTAAACAGGAAAAAGGAAGAAGAAACAACAATCAATTGATTGATTGATATCATTTCTTAAAGAAGACATATACGTGGGACTTTTCTTTCTTTCTTTCTTTCTTATCTTTTTTTTTTTTTTTTTTTTTTTTTTCTTCTTCTTCTTCTGCGTTCGTGGGCTGCAACTCCCACGTTCACTCGTATGCACACGAGTGGGCTTTTACGTGTATGACCGTTTTTACCCCGCCATGTAGGCAGCCATACTCCGTTTTCGGGGGTGTGCATGCTGGGTATGTTCTTGTTTCCATAACCCACCGAACGCTGACATGGATTACAGGATCTTTAACGTGCGTATTTGATCTTCTGCTTGCATATACACACGAAGGGGGTTCAGGCACTAGCAGGTCTGCACATATGTTGACCTGGGAGATCGTAAAAATCTCCACCCTTTACCCACCAGACGCCGTCACCGTGATTCGAACCCGGGACCCTCAGATTGACAGTCCAACGCTTTAACCACTCGGCTATTGCGCCCGTCTTTTTTTTTTTTTTTTTTTTTTTTTTTTTTTTTTTTTTACTGAATCTTGAACACTGCACTGCAATATCAGGACACACCAAATCCGATTGTTGTGCAAAATCTGTCTTACAAAGATTTTTTTTTTTTTTTTTTTCAAAATCCATCAGTAGATATTACTTCATAATCTGTGATGATTTGAATTTTCTGTACTGAATGAATCTATCAGCATTGTGTATCTGACGGGTTAAAGACAGGTTCTTTGGACTGATGGCCTAGAGGTAACGCGTCCGCCTAGGAAGCGAGAGAATCTGAGCGCGCTGGTTCAAATCACGGCTCAGCCGCCGATATTTTCTCCCCCTCCACTAGACCTTGAGTGGTGGTCTGGACGCTATAGTCATTCGGATGAGACGATAAACCGAAGTCCTGTGTGCAGCATGCACTTAGCGCACGTAAAAGAACCCACGGCAACAAAAGGGATGTTCCTGGCAAAATTCTGTAGAAAAATCCACTTCGATAGGAAAAACAAATAAAAGTGCACGCAGGAAAAAAATACAAAAAAAAATGGTTGGTGCTGTAGGGTAGTGACGCGCTCTCCCTGGGGAGAGCAGCCCGAATTTCACACAGAGAAATCTGTTGTGATAAAAAGAAATACAAATACAAGAGACATGTGAGGTAAGGGATGGCCGGGGAGGAGGAGGGGGGGACAGGGGGGACGGGGGGGAGGGAGAGTTCGGAAGACTGACAGACTTTCTGTCGACTGAACACAGCACGAGAAATTCCAATCTGTTTAGGTATCATGATTATATATATTGGTGTCATGTCTTGGGTCAATCGTTCTAGTGGGATGACCATGAAAACAAAAATTGTTCAATGCAAGTAATGGCGCATTGTGTGTTTCTACACACCCTCCCACCCCCCCCCCCCACACACACACACACACACACACACACACACACACACACACACACACACCACATTTTCACTGCTAGCACAGTCATATACATACACATAATAAACGAAGAAGTAGAAAATAACGTGTGCGTGTATGAGTGTGTGTGTGTGTGTGCGTGTGCGTGCGTGTTTCGTGCGTGTGTGGAGAAGTCAGTGGTGTGTTCAAACGTGCTGTTACATACAGATATTTATGTGGCTTGTTCGCTGAAGCAAAACAGCACACACAGACACACACACACACACACACACACACACACACACACACACACACACACACACACACACACACACGTCTTTTAGCCTGAAGCATTGACCGTTGTTAATCCGCGCTTTGTATGGCTATTTATAGATATTCCAGATTTCAGGGATTGGGGTTTGTGGGCTCCTTAACAGGGTAGGTAGGAATCGTGTATGAGTTGCGATGTGTGTGTGTGTGTGTGTGTGTGTGTGTGTGTGTGTGTGTGTGTGTCTATCTATATATGTTTGTGCGTGTGTGTGTGTGTGTGTGTGTATGTGTGTGTGTCTGTGTGAAGAAAAATATTTTGAATCTAATCGCATATTCGTTTCAGTTAGGACTACATTTATAACAATAGATAGAGAGATAGACAGAGGACGAGAGACACGCACGCACGCGTGCGCGGAAACACACACACACACACACACACACACACACACACACACACACACACACACACTCACTCACTCACTCACTCACACACACACTAACGCTAACACACACACACACACACACACACACACACACACACACAGAGGACATACTTTTTTTCTCTTCTTTTTTTTTCTTTTTTTGCCTCAACTCACCCACCCCCCACCCCCTTCCATCCCCGCCCATTACCCCTACCCCCTCCCCCACAACCCCCCCCCCCTCCCCCCCAACCACCCCCCCCACACACACACCCCCACACCCCATTAACCCCGTCACCCCCACCCACAGTCTATATCCATGGCACTGTAGATCCAGAATGCCCCAAAATCTGCATCGACCCCCTAGATATATATATATATATATATATATATATATATATATATATATATATATATATATATATATATATACTTTCGTCAGTCACAGAGACGAGGAAGTGGGCTTCAAATCGATCATCCGTCTGGTTCCTTCCGATAAAAAAAAAAAAAAAAAAAAGGCCGTTGATGGATTGCGATCTGATTGACAGACCGTTTTGTTATGGCCTGCTGCCACGAGAGAATGATAGAAAGAGAGGGAGAGGGAGGGGGACGGGGGGAGGGAGGGAGAGAGAGAGGGGGGAGAGAGAGAAACCAGGTTTATGATCTCACGTACTTAGATCATTGAACTGGAAGAATGAACTAAAGTATGGTTTCCTTTCTTATAAACATGCGCCACCATCTCTCTCTCTCTCTCTCTCTCTCTCTCTCTCTCTCTCTCTCTCTCAAACACATACACACACACGCACGCACACACACACACACACACACACACACACACACACAACACAACACAACACAACACACACACACACACACACACACACACACAGAGTGAAAAGACGCTAAACTAAAGAACGAACGAACGAAAGAACACACGTACGCGCGCGCGCACGCACACACACACACACACACACACACACACACACACACACACACACACACGAACACACACACAACCAATACTACCACACACACACACACACACACACACACACACACAACACAACACAACACAACACAACACAACACAACACACACACACACACACACACACACACACACACACACAACACAACACAACACAACACAACACACACACACACACACACACACACACGCTAAACTAAAGAACGAACGAACGAACACACGTACGCGCGCGCACACACACACACACACACACACACACACACACACACACACACACACGATTACACACACACACACACACACACACACACACACACACAACACACACACACACACACACACACACA
>NC_134904.1:5805024-5827524 GCF_041734735.1 Babylonia areolata | reverse complement strand
ATCGGTGTACAAACTGTTTTTCGTCTGAGGTGCTTTTTTGGTGAGACATGGATTTCAACAGTTCGCTCAACTGAAGTTTGTGTGTTCGAGCTTGGAGTTTTCATCTGAGGTGGGGGGTTTTGTGAGACATGGATTTCAACAGTTCGCTCAACTGAAGTTTGTTTGTTCGAGCTTGGAGTTTTCATCTGAGGTGTTGTTGTTTTTTTGTGAGACATGGATTTCAACAGTTCGCTCAACTGAAGTTTGTGTGTTCGATCTTGGAAAGTGTGTGATAAATGAAAAGTAATGGAAAGAAGACGATTCGTTTGACGGCAGATCCAAGACGAGCTTGATTCTTCTCAACACAAAGGACACAACACAAAGCGGAACTTGTTCTCAGTGAGTGAAAGTGCGCGCGCAGAGCGAGTGTATCTGTAACTATCTGTATGTGGTGTGAACGTGAACTTCTCCACTTGCTGGGAAAATGCAGCGAAAGAAGTGCCACGTGTCCTTCGACGATCTGGTCGTGGTGGTTGAGTCCTCGGGCGACGTTCGTACCTTGAGTCTCACCACCTCGTTCTCCTCGAGCAATTTGACGTCATCATCGTCATCGTCATCGTCACGTGACAGCGCGAGGCCGGACACGCCTTTCCATGAACCGAAGATCCTGACCCCGCGGTACACCCTGCCCCACCCGCGTGTCCGGGTCCTTGTCGGGGAGGAGTCTAAGGAAGAACCACTCCGGCTGTGGCATTCGGATGGAGAAGAAGAGGAGGAGGAGGAGGAGCAGCAGGAGGAGGAGGAGGAGGAGGAGGTTTTTTTCTCAGACGATCAGGAGGTCTCGCGTCTCGGCGACGTCCTGTTGGAAACGTGGCTGCGGTGTACGCGCTACACCCGACGCGTGATAACGCGTACAAACCACCATCACCACGACATCAACAACAACAACAAAAGCTGACGCTCAAGACATGGACTACGGACGTTGATGAAGCCAAGTCCTCCCCCTCCACCTCCTTCTCCCCCTCCCCCCCCTCCTCCTCCTCCTCCTCCAAACCGTCACTGTCGTTACCCCAACCACCACGACGGCGACAACCCACTCCCCGCAACCAGCCCGACCTGGTGCTGCACAGCCAGCCCAAAGCCCGCTCCAGCTCACAGCCCAACCTGCTCCAAGGGCAACTGGTGGCGGCGCCGTCGTCCTCCTCCTCCTCCTCGGCATCGTCCAGGGCGTTGCCCAAGACTCCGGATCTCCCTGCTCCTCACGCTCGCCCTGCAGGTGGTGGTGGACGTGGTCGTGTTGTTCCGGAACCTTCGGGGGAGATGGAGAACGTTTGTGGTAGTGGTGGTAGTGGTGGTGGTGATTGTGCTGAGGTGGTGGTGGACGGTTGGTGTGGTGAGGAGGTGGTGGTGGAGGAGGAGGATGTGATGGTGGAGGAGGAGGAGGAGGAGGATGTTATGGAGGCGGTAGAGGAGGAGCTGTTGCATTTGGGGGACGAGTTTCTCCTGGATTACATGGTAGGTGGAAAACAGAAATGCTGAGTGGGGTGCGGGGGGAGGTTGAGGGGGCGACGGGGGAGGGAGGGGGGAGGTTGGGGGAGAGGTTGGTTCTCCACATAAAACTGAGGGCGCTCCATCACATATTATTTGTAATCTGTGGACTGTCATCTGTTTCTTCAACGCGTGTTTGTGTGTGTATGGGTGCGTGTGTGTGTGTGTGTGCGTGTGTGTGTGTGTGTGTGTGTCTCACTGACTGTCGCGGTCTTGTGTCTATTTGTCTTCGTTTTTTTTCTATCTTTCTATGTCTGTCTGTCTCTCTGTTCTCCCCTATCTCTTTCCCTCTTGTCTACCACTGGCCAGCACCCCCAACCCCCATCTTCTTTTTCAGAGGCATATGAGACGACTCTGTGTGTGTGTGTGTGTGTGTGTGTGTGTTGTTGTTGTTGTTGTTGTTGTTGTTGTTGTTGTTGTTGTTGTTGTTGTTGTTGTTGTTCTCTCTGTGTGTTCTTGTTTCTGTGTGTGTGTGTGTGTGTGTGTGTGTGTGTTCTCTCTGTGTGTTCTTGTGTGTGTGTGTGTGTGTGTGTGTGTGTGTTCTTTGTGTTCTTGTGTGTGTTTGTGTGTGTGTGTGTGTGTTCTCTCTCTGTGTTCTTGTGTGTGTGTGTGTGTGTGTGTGTGTGTGTGTGTGTGTGTTCTCTCTCTGTGTTCTTGTGTGTGTTTGTGTGTGTGTGTGTGTTCTCTCTCTGTGTTCTTGTGTGTGTGTGTATGTGTGTTCTCTCTGTGTTCTTGTGTGTGTGTGTGTGTGTGTGTGCGTGCGTGTGTGTGTGTGTGTGTGTGTGTGCGTGTGTGTGTGTGTGACTGTTACACGTTGTTTGTGGCGTGTTGTCATAACTATCGTTGCACAACGCTGAAATCTCGGGAAGAGAGACACAGAGAGAAAATGGAAAAGAGAGAGAGAGAGAGGAGTGTGAGAAGAGAGAGAGGGGAGGGAGAGGGGGGGGGAGCAGGTAACATCCACATTTCTTTCCCCGCACCGCACACTCCTCTGTGTGAGTGGCAGAGTGAACGTCCACGCCTTGTTGTGTGTGTGTGTGTGTGTGTGTGTGTGTGTGTGTGTGTGTGTGTGAACTCTGCTCTTTCCGTTCAGAGGGGGAAACATTTTGTGAATATTGGAAAAGGGGGTAGAGGGAGAGAAGAGAGGGGGAAAAGAAAGGGGGGGGGGGGGGGGGGGGGGGAGGAGAAGACAGAGAGAGTGTGTGTGTGTTGGAGTGAAAAGAAACTCTTAGTCTTCTCTGAAGACCTTGTACTGTCCAGCTGTCCCTAGAGTTTCTTATCACTCCAACACACACACACACACACACTCACTCTCTCTCTAGAGAGAGAGAGCTGGACAGTACAAGGTCTTCAGAGAAGACTTGAGAGTTTCTTATCACTCCAACACACACACTCTCTCTGTGTCTTCTCCCCCCCCTCCCCCCCCCCCCCCATTCACCTGTGTTAAATAGAGAAGGACATAAAGCGAGGAGAAGAGAGAGAGAGAGGGGGGGGACAGGAGGGGGGGGAGAGAGATGAGGAGAGAGGGAGATACAGAGGGAGGGAGAGGGTGAGTGAGAGAGGGGGTGAGGTAAGAGTGGAGAGAGAGAGGAAGAAACAGAGGGAGATATAAACAGAGGAGAAGAGAGAGGGGGAGAAAGAGAGGGAGATACAGAGGGAGGGAGAGGGTGGGTGGGTGAGAGAGAGGGAGTGAGGTAAGAGTGAAGAGAGAGAGAGAGGAAGAAACAGAGGAAGATATAAACAGAGGAGAAGAGAGAGGTGGGGAAGAGAGATGGGGAGAAAGAGAGGGAGATACAGAGGGAGGGAGGGGGAGGAGGGGGAGTGAGAGAGGGGGTGAGGTAAGAGTGAAGAGAGAGAGAGAGGAAGAAACAGAGGGAGATATAAACAGAGGAGAAGAGAGAGGGGGGGAAGAGAGATGGGGAGAAAGAGAGGGAGATACAGATGGAGGGAGAGGGTGGGTGGGTGAGAGAGAGGGAGTGAGGTAAGAGTGAAGAGAGAGAGAGGAAGAAATAGAGGGAGATATAAAGAGAGGAGGAGAGAGAGGGGGAGGGAGATGAGGAGAAAAGCAACACACACACACACACACACACACGCACACACACGCACACACACACACACACACACACACACACACACACACACACACACACTCCTTTTCAAGTGTATTTTATGGCTCCAAATCCGTTTGTTCAGCGCGTGCATGTGTGTGCATGCGTGTGTGTGTGTACGTGTACGTGTGTGTGTGTGTGTGTGTGTGAATTTCTGAGGTTTGTGCCTGACTGTATAACTACAAATCGCTTTGAGAGTTTTGAAATTATGAAAGCACTGGTTAAATGTGTCAGTAGTTGTAGTAGGACTAGTAGTAGTAGTAGTACCAATAATAGAAGTAGTCGTGATGTTGTGAGTGTAGTAAGTGACCCACTGATCAGCCGATTGATTGATTAATTGTATGGTTGGTTGGTTGATTGATGTGACGTTTGATGATTTGGCTGGTTGCTTGTTTGGTTAACTGACTCACTGACTGACTGACCAGTCGATTGATTGATTGACTGATTGATTAATTGATCGATTGAATGATTGCTTGAGGTGACATCGGATGATTTGGTGGTTTGTTGGTTAACCGACTCACTGATCAGCCAATTGATTGATTGATGGATGGATTGATTAATTGGTCTATCGATTGATTGATTGATATGATTAATTGGTTGATCGATTGAGATGACGTTGGATAAAATAGTGGTTCCTTGGTTGGTTGACTGGCTGACTAACTGATACGCCAATTGATTAATTGATTAAGGTGATTGGTTGGTTTACTGATCGATCGATTGATTGATTGATTGAGATGACATTGGATGATTGGGTTGTTGGTTGGTTAAACCGACTTACTGACTGACCAACCGATTGATTGATTGATTGAGGTGATTGATTGATTGATTCATTCATTCATTCATTCATTCATTCACTAATGTGCGGGCAGGTACGGGAGCTGGTTGGGGAGTGCACGTGCCCTGTTCAGTTCCCCATGGTGAAGGTCGGGGACGGCAAGTACCAGATCGGGGATTCCCGCACGCTTATTTTTGTCAGGGTGAGTGTGGTGCTGTGTGCTGTGTGGTGTGGTGTTGTGTTGTGCGGTGCGGTGCTGTGCTGTGCTGTGTTGTGCTGTGTTGCGTTGCGTTTCGTTGTGCTGTGCTGTGTTGTGCTGTGTCGCGTTGCGTTTCGTTGTGCTGTGCTGTGTTGTGCTTTGTCACGTTGTGCTGTGTTCTGTTGTGCTGTGTTGTGCCTTGTCACGTTGTGCTGTGTTTTGTTGTGCTGTGTTGTGCTTTGTGACGTTGTGTTGTATTTTGTTGTGCTCTGCTGTGCTGTGTCGCGTTGAGTTTCGTTGTTTTGTGCTTTGTCATGTTGTGTTGTGTTTTCTTGTGCTGTGCTGTGTCGCGTTGCATTTCGTTGTGTTGTGCTGTGTTTTGTTGTGCTGTGTTGTGCCTTGTCACGTTGTGCTGTGTTTCGTTGTGCTGTGTTGTGCCTTGTCACGTTGTGCTGTGTTTTGTTGTGCTGTGTTGTGCCTTGTCACGTTGTGCTGTGTTCTGTTGTGCTGTGTTGTGCCTTGTCACGTTGTGCTGTGTTTCGTTGTGCTGTGTTGTGCCTTGTCACGTTGTGCTGTGTTCTGTTGTGTTGTGCCTTGTCACGTTGTGCTGTGTTTTGTTGTGCTGTGTTGTGCTGTGTCGCGTTGCGTTTCGTTGTGCTGTGCGTGTGCATGAGCTGTACTGTGTTACGGTTTGCTGTGTAGCGTTGTGTTGCGCTGTGTTGTTTCCGTTGCGTTGCCGCTTGGTGTTGTATGTTGTATTTTGCTGTGTTGTGTTGTGTTTTGTTTTTTTTTTTGTTTTTTTTTTCAGGTTTGGTGTTTAGGTTTGTTGTGGTGTATTGTGTTTTGTCGTGTCGTGTTACGTTGTATTGAGTTGCGTTGTTGTGCCACGTTGGATTGGGTTGTCTTGAATTTTTGTCCGGGGGGTGGGGTAGGTGGGGGGGCCGGGGGTTGTTGTGTTGTTTTGTATTGTGTCTTGCTGTGTTGTATCGCATTGTGTTGTGCTGTGTTTATGCTGTGTTGCATTGAGTCGTGTTGCGTTGTGTTGTAATAGTGTGCTGTATTGCTGTACATTCCATTGCATTGTGTTGCATTATGTACATCGTATGCTGGCGTATCCTATTGTGTTGTATTGTTGCATTGTATGGTAATACATAATTGTACTGATATATACATACTTACTCCTCTACACTTTTCGCTGAAGCAGCATAAGGCGTCGACAAATCTTCTTTGGTCAAAAGCGAGCCAGCTGTTTTTTCCCTGTGGTATTCGTCTTTGCGTGTGAGTGCGAATGTGTTCACCCCCCCCCCCCCCCCCCCTCTCTCTCTTTCTCTCTGTGTGTGTGTGTGTGTGTGTGTGTGTGTGGGCGTCAAAAGCGAGCCAGCTGATCCCCCCCCCCCCCCAACCCCACCTCCAGCCCTGTTGGAACTTAGACCTGGGGGAACATAGATGTACCAAAAACGTGTTTGAGGGAACATAGACCTGGAGGAACATAGACATACTCCCTTCTTTTTCCCCAAGTCTTGCCTGATCGCTGCTTGCCATAAAAGGCTATGGAAAATTTGACCTTTTTTTTTTTCTTTGTCAACTGTATTACCAATGCTAACGCAAACTCTTTTTTTTTTTCTTTCTTTCTTTCTTTCTTTCTTTCTTTCTCCGGACTTGTTGGCTTGTTTCTGTAACTGCGGCGTGTTTCCTTGTGGTTTTCGTCTTTGCGTGTGAGTGCGAATGTGTTCACCACCCACCCACCCACACCCACCCCCTCCCTCCCTCCCTCTCCCTGTGTGTGTGTGTGTGTGTGCGTGTGTGTGTGTGCGTGCGTGCGTGTGTGTGTGTGTGTGTGTGTGTGCGTGCGTGCGTGCGTGTGTGTGTGTGTGTGTGTGTGCGTGCGTGTGTGCGTGTGAATTGATTCTGTTATTTTCCTTTGTATTCTTATCATCTCACCTTGAGAAACGTACATGATTTTTACTGTTATTCCGGAGGAGTGTGTGTGATATCAGTATCAATATCGGTATCAGTATCAGTAGCTCAAGGAGGCGTCACTGCGTTCGGTCAAATCCATATACGCTACACCACATCTGCCAAGCAGATGCCTGACCAGCAGCGTAACCCAACGCGCTTAGTCAGGCTTTGAGGGGAAAAAAAATCAATCAATCAATCAAATAAGATATAAAATAATAAAAATAAAATAGAATAAATAAAGTAAAAAATAACATTTAAAAAAAATTAAAATAAAAATAAAATTTATAATAATAATAATAATAATAATAAAATAAATATATAAATGAATTTCCCAACAAACAGAAGTGAGTCAGGGTAACCTTTCACAACTGGGAGGAGAGTGTGTGATAGATAGAAGTTGTGTAATCATAAATTGTATTGCGGTGAACCTCTTTGATCCCCATGCCACTAGTGGGAGCTTGTCACCGCTGTTCAGCCCTACTTTCAAGAGCGTTTCCCTTAATTAAAGTAATGTGGAGTGATGGCCTAGAGGTAACGCGTCCGCCTAGAAAAAACGAGAGAATTTGAGCGCACTGGTTCGAATCACGGTTCAGCCGCCGATATTTTCTCTGCCCCCCTCCACTAGACCTTGAGTGGTGGTCTGGACGTTAGTCATTCGGATGAGATGATAAACCTAGGTCCCGTGAGCAGCATGCACTTAGCGCACGTAAAAAGAACCCACGGCAACAAAAGGGTTGTTCCTGGCAAAATTATGTAGAAAAATCCACTTTGATAGGAAAAGACAAATAAAACTGCACGCAGGAAAAAAAATATGAAGTTATTCTTAACCGTTTTGTGGCAAATCTGTAGTTCAAAGAAATTTTAACGAGACGAAGAAATATCCAGTTGATATTAAGTTACATGCCTGTATGAATGTGTATGCTTGCGTGACTGAAAACTGATTGAATGACACAGGAAACGAATGATGAGCGCCCAGTGGCAGCTGTCTGTCAAACTCTACCCAGGTAGGCAGCCTGTTGTGCAAAATGGCTCCGTGTATGTAAAGCGCTTAGAGCTTGGTCTCCGACCGAGGATTATAGGCGCTAGATAAGTATCCATATCATCATCATCATCATTCACAAGCGAACGTCACAAACATGTGCAATAACTGTTGCTCAAAGACTGCTTGAGGCTGGTGTTGTGGTCCATTGTACTTCAACAGCAAGATCGTGGGGTTTTTTTGTTTGCTTGTTTTTAAATAGAAATTCTTGTACTTTGTTATTGCTGAATGTCGTGCTTGTGTGTGTGTGTGTGTGTGTGTGTGTGTGTTTTGTTGTTGTTTTTTTTCGTTTCGTTCGTTTCGTTTCGTTTCGGGTGTTGCTGCTTGTGACGTCAGCGTGGCTGATGACGTGTGTTGGTGACGTATGTCCGGCAGGTGCTGAGGAACCACGTGATGGTGAGGGTGGGAGGGGGGTGGGACACGCTGGAGAACTATCTCAACAAACACGACCCCTGCCGCTGTCACTTCAGAGGTGAGAATGCTCTGTCTCTGTCTCTCTTTCTTCTCTCTGTGTCTGTCTCTCTCCTTCTCTCTCACTCACTCACAATCTCCCCACACTCTCTCTCTCTCGCCTATTTTTTTCTTTTCTTAAAAAAAAAAAAGTATTCATATTTGTCCGTATCTCTCTCTCTCTCACTCTCTCTCTCTCTCTCTCTCTCTCTCTCTCTCTCTCTCTCTCTCTCTCTGCGTCTGTCTGTCTGTCTGTCTGTCTGTCTCTCTCTCTCCTGTTTTTCTTTTGTTTTTCTTTTTTTTCTCTGTTTTCTTTTTATTAAAAAAAAACCCAAACAAACAAACAAAAAACACACAAAGCTTTCAAATTCTGAGAAATTGTACCTCTTGAGAATGTTGATTGTGCTATCTGAAAGTGCAATTTAGATTTGACAGTGTATCATAGATATGTTGACATGTGGTGTTATGTGATGTTTGCAACAATACATTGTTCACATACCCCTTCGATCATAAGAGGCCAGGCCTTTTCGTGAATAACCATCTCGCTCTTTCTCTCTCTCGCTCCCTCTCTCTTTCTATGTTATGATATCGATTGGATTCCTCCGTGTTGTTGCTATTGTTAATGTAGCGTATTCTCTTTCTGTTTCTCCTCTCTGTCGATATTGCTTTGGGGAAATGATTACGTCCACATACACAAAGCACATAATCGTGTGTGTGTGTGTGAGAGAGAGAGAGAGAGAGAGAGAGAGCGCACACACACACACACACACACACACACACACACACATCCTAGTGTAGCGTATATGGTTCTCGACAGTTGCAGATCCGGGTGTCAGTATTCATGGACTTACTACTTAACTACCTTTCCATTCTGAATTTACCAGCATCGATTTTAGAAGTGGGATCAGCAAGGGTGTTAAGCCCAAGGGCGTTAACTCTAGCCCACTCTTCTGTCCCTGGCAGACGACAAGAGTCGGCAGAGGCGCACTCCGATAAAGATTATGAACTGATTTTTTTTTCTTCTTCTTCTTCTTTTCCCGGTTCTCCAAAACCGCGACAATAACACTGAAAGCTGCTTACAGATTTTAGGTATTGTTGGTGTTGTTGGCTGATTTGGTGGATTTTATGCCTTGGGTGAGTTTTGGTTTGTTTCTCGGACAGGTTGAAACGAAATGATTTCTGGACATTTTTTCCTTGATCCAGAATTTTGGAAGAATTGAAGGCCTAGATCACCCCCGAAAACGGAGTATGGCTGCCTACATGGCGGGGTAAAAAACGGTCATACACGTAAAAGCCCACTCGTGTGCATACGAGTGAACGCAGAAGAAGAAGAAGGCCTAGATCTAATATTGTTCTTTCAATCTCTCAGCCAGGGCAGCAGATATTCTTTTGCGATGTGGGACATTCAGATGAAGGCTTGATCTTTTGATATCTTGACACTGTATATTCAATTGATACTATCAAAAACATGATTATACCGGACTGTGTGAAAGAAGGGAAATATGTTATTCATGTTGATAATATTGAAAATAGAATTATACCGGACTAGACTGTGTGAAAGAAGGGAAATGTATTCATGTTGATAATATTGAAAACAGAATTATACCGAACGGTGTGTGTGAAAGAAGGAAAATATATTTGTGTTGATAATATTGGAAACAGAAAATGATACTGGTTCATAATCAAGCTAAGGGAACCAAGTGTAGGGACCTTGCCACTTTCCGATCTAGGAATTCGTCGGCCAGTAATTCATATGTATATATCTCCATGGGACCCTGTAGTATCAGAGTGTATGTATGTCCAGGTCTGGAAGGAATCGGTGCAGTGTAGTCTATCGATCTCTGTCCCCTAAGATCATTTATTTCCGCCTGATCCTCTTCTCCTCAGCCGTGCCTGTCTTGGCGTGATCCGCCTTCTGCCGCAATCAATCGTCACTTGCCACTTATACCACTCTTTGTGTATTGGGGGTGGGGTGGGGGTATTATGTGTGTGTAGTGTGTATGTGTGTGGGTGTGCGCGTTTGTGTGTGTGTATACATAGTGTGTGTGTGTGTGTGTTTCTATCTCAAGTCCTTTTTTAACCACCGTCTTCCTCCCCCTTCCCCCCCCCCCCCCCCCCTCTCTCTCTCTCTCTCTCTCTCTCTTTAGCCTAGGGTTTGGATACGTCTGGCTGCAACAAGGGGTTGGGTGCGAAAAATCTTTTATTTCTTTGCTTAAACAACGTCAAACAGATATTTACGTACAAGAATGGGAAAGCTCCGTAATGCAGAAAAATATGTATAATTACTATAGAACATTTAAAGTTACCTTTGAAAATGAAAGATACTTTGATTTTGTGAACATAAAATGTTTTAGAGACTGTATTGTCAAATTACGCTTGGGAATATTACCTCTTAAAGGAGCTACTTTGAAATCATTTTTCAACAATAATCAGGATAAACTTTGCAACTTATGTGCAGTCACGGAGGATGAGGAACATGTAATTTGTGTTTGTCCTTTGTATTCCGAAATTAGAGATAAATACCTGGACTATTGTAGCATACAATCTCTACCACAATTGCTAAAATGTGACAGCATGCTTAAAACTAGGAACCTAGGAATTTATATCTTTTATGCATTGAAAATTCGAAACAATTTCGTAGGTAATATAGATGAGTAATGCCCTCTGTACTGGCTGTCAGTTGTGAAAATAACTGAATGAAAATCTGTAGGTTTAGGAAATTCCACTTTCTTGCATGCATGGCTTGTTTCATGTTTTCGTTTTTCCTTAATAGGCATTCTACATTGTTCTTTTTGTTTCTAGGGGCCGGAGGCCTATGGAATAAAATTTTGTTTGTTCTTGTTCTCTCTCTCTCTCTCTCTCTCTCTCTCTCTCTCTCTCTGTCCTTTCTTTTCATCCTCTGTCATTCAAACGTACGCCCTTTCTTTTCTTGCTGCTTCTTCCCCCTTTTTACCATCCTTTCTTCATCCATCATCTTTGTTCTCTTCTTCTTCTTCATCATCATCATCATCCCCACACACTCTCTTTCGTTTCTCTCCTTGTCCTCCTTCCTCCTCTCCCCTCCCTTCCACCCCCCCCCCCCCTACCCCCACCCCAACTGCCTCTCCTCTCTTCTCTCTCCTTGCAGCCCCTATTACTCCCTACTCCACCCTCCCATCAACCCCACAACCCCCTACCCCCTGCTCTTCGATCTGATATAATCACTGGGAATGTACAGAATCCCAAGATCGATAGACGTAGGATCAATAACCTATGGGCCAGTAATCGGATCAGTCACACACAGCACAGGAGAACAATGGAGCTGTGTAGGTCTGTGTACAACAAGTCTGGTTTGTGTGTGTGTGTGTGCGTCTGTGTGTTTGCGTGTGTGTGTGGATTATCATCGTCTCTTGTTCCCCGCTCTGGTTATCCACACTCTTGCTCCCACTGGCGTTTGGAAGTCAAGACTGTTTCTCCAAACCACCCCCAACACGACCCCAACCCCTCCGCACGCACGCACACACACACACACACACACACACACACACACACACACACACACACACACACACACACACACACCTCCCCGACGTTGTGAATGAGGCAGCTTAGGGTTGGAGCCCATCTGCCATCAAACATCTTCTGCTCCATTTCTTGGGTATTTATGGGATTGCAGGATGGGTCCTTTTTATTATCTTATGAATCTCTTTTGCGAGGGGGAAATATGGATACTCATAAAAATGATAGCGCCTACCCCTCGGTCAGCACCTTTCAGCGCTCGTCTTTTCTGTCATTCATTCAGTCTTCTGTCCTGCTCTCTTTTACGTGTGTGGCTTTTTTTTTTCTTTTTTTTTCTTTTTTTTTTGTAACCCCACAATTTAGGTAGTCATAGTCCGTTTTCGGGGGTAGGGGTGTATTTTGGGTATGCTCTTGTTTCCATAACCCTCCGAACGCTTACATAAATGCTAAGAAATTTAACGAACGTACGTATTAGATCTTCTGCGTCCGTGTACACACACAGCAGAGAGGGGTTCAGGCACAAGCAAATCTGCATATATTGTGTTGACCTGGGAGATCAGGGGGGAAAAAAAAAGTCTCCACCTGTAACCCATCACTTGCGCCCAATCCGAGAATCGAACTCTGGAACCTCTGACAGCGTGGACAGCTTACGGTGCTGATCCTTGCATGATCAACGGCCTCGGCCAATCAGCAGGTAGCAAGCAGCGATGACTCATCTTCACCTCCAGCCACCACATTCACCACCTCCACCATTGCCTCCGCTGCCACCAAGCCACCTCGAGAGAACTGTCTCTTGATCCATATGCCTATTCGTTGAGCACATCAGATCACTTCAGAGATGTGTCCAGTGCGCGGTTGATTTAGTTCTCGTTGTGACTATACATGTGTTCAGCTCATAGTTGACAAGCACCGGTTGTTTAATAGTTCGTTTGGTTTTTTGTTTGTTTGTTTTTAGTGAACCGTTTAGTGAGAGACATCAAAGTCGCAAAAGCTGGAAACCACAGTAGATTAAAAAAAAAAAAAAATATATATATATATATATATATATATATATATACGCCTTGGTCCTTTGGCTAGGACAATTACTTTGCTGACTTTTGACCCAGGCGAAAGTGCTCGCGTATGGTATAGTGCAAAGGGAAAAAAATTGAAACAAAAATCTGAAAAAGGTTCAGGAAAAAAGAAGAAGAATATAAGAAGAAGAAGAAAGCAAGAAGTTTGTCAGATTTTATGTAGAGTTAAATGTTTCCATCGACCTTATTGCTTTTGGTTTTCACTCAACATAATTGATTAATTAAACAGAATAATCCCCGCCGTCGATTCATACTAGATAGGGTTTTCGGTTTCAAGAGCTGTGTGTGTGTGTGTGTGTGACGAACGCGCTTTAAACATCAGAAAATACAACTGTGCCCGTGCCCTCTCTGTGTTTGACAGGGATGGTTGTGCGAGGTGGGTGCCGTGTTGTGTCAGGTTGTGTGTGTCTTGTCACGTCGAATTGTCATTATGTAACGAATGCGCCAATAGTTTGCTTGACCGGTCAAAGTTATGTGTGTATAGCGGTATGCAGTTTACGTCTTTCCACACTTAATGATATTACTTATATAAGGGAAAAACAATAGAATGTGTAGGGAGGGAGGTGTGGGGGGGACATGAGAAATAAAGAGGAGGTGTGTGTAATTGTGTGTGTGTGTGTGTGTGTGTGCCAGAAAGTTTCGCGTGTTTTAATCGCTGTTTATGTTTTCAATGTTGGTTTTTGCCACCAGTGATGGTGCTGTATATCCTCCTTGCCCCAAGAGGCCCCACAAGAATGGGTTTGTGGAAATAGTGTGTGATATAACCATCTCATTACGAACACATGTCAATGTATAATACACCATCAAACACAAACAATAGTAAGTAAATTGCACAGAATTTAGAGCAAAAATGTCAACTTTCTCACGAAGTAGCGATTTCCAAGAAGTTGAATGAAATTATACATCTCTCTCTCTCTCTCTCTCTCTCTCTATATATATATATATATATATATATATATATATATATATATATATTATAATGTACATTTATATAGCGCCGTTTCTCTCTAAGAGCTCAGGGCGCTGTACATGAAAGTTACATAAAACATTCATGACCACTCTTTCTGACACACCCCCCCCCCCTCACACACACAGACAGACATTCTCCCTTTCCCACTCTTCATAATCCAAAGTGAGCTGACGTGGGTGGTGTTGGAGAACAAGGAAGCCGAGAGTGCTTATAGACAGATTTTAAAAAGATGAGATTTTAGTTATGAGCGAAAAGCAGAAATAGAATCAGATGCACGGATATGATGAGGAAGGTTGTTCCAGATGTGAGGAGCAGCAAAGAAGAAAGAACGTTCACCATAGGTTCTTGTATTGACACGAGGTCATTAACTACTTTCAACAAAGCATTTAGTTGCTATGGGCAGATCTGTACGCTGACTGAAAAGAAGAGAACAGGTTGTTTAATGCTAAATGGTCTGAAAGTTGGGAGAGAACAATGTTTTTCAATAATTTTGGACACAAAAGCAAGGTTGGATACAGGGCGAAAACTTTTGAGGTCATTTTGATCCAGAGTGGCTTTCTTTAGCAGGGGCTTAACAAGTGCAGTCTTGTATACATTAGGGACGACACCAGAAATCAAAGAACCTTTTTTGTGCAGGCAACACAACATCCAAACATTCATACAGTAGTGGTGTGGGAAGGAGGTCCAGGTCACATGTTTTTGGAGCAGATTTTTTTCAACACCCTAAGTACATCTGTCTTTGAAACAGATGTAAAAACAACAAAAGGAACACCCTGAAATTCTTTTTTTCCCAAGGGATGTGACACAACTGACTGTGAATCCAGTTCTTTCCTGAAGTTAACAATTTTTTAGCAGAAAAAAAAAAAAATATATATATATATATATAACTGTCATTTGATATTGCATTAGAAGAATTTGCTGGCAGAGCAAAAGGCAGAGTGGTGGAAATCATTAAAACAATGTGGGGCCTTGGAGTTCTGAGTTCTCTCTCTCTCTCTCTCTCTCTCTCTCTCTCTCTCTCTATATATATATATATATATATATATATATATATATGTATGTATGTATGTATGAATATATATTATTTTACTTATAACGATTCCTGGTTTCCAGGTCACCGCAGCGGGTCCACCGCCGTCAGCCCAGGCCCCAAGCACCAGATCCTGCGCCGCGCCTCCACCTCCGCCCTCATCGCCACCCGCACCACCTCCTCCCCCACCCCCTCCTCCTCCGCCTCCCCCCATCACAACCCCCCCAGCCAGCCCCCGACCTCTCCGCGACGCATGTCCTCCGCGTCCGTACCCCTCTCCTCCTTCAAGGGCTCCTCCTTCTCCTCCTCTGGCACCTTCAGCAAAGGGCCCAGTCCTGCTCGCAGCGCCAGTCCTGTTACTACTACCCCAGCCCACCACGCTGCTGCTTTCGCCAAAGCGGGAAGCCCCCTCCGGCGAAGCGCCAGCCCGGGTCCCAACGGCGTCAGGCGCCTGCCCTCCCCCTCCCCCTCCCCGGCCGTGACCCCTACCCCCAGGGAGTCCCGGGAGTCCTCCGTGGGCAGGTACTCCACCTCCAGCAGCCAGTCCACCAGCCGGCCCTCCTCCCCGGCGCTCAGGCAGTCCTTCCAGGAGAGCAGTAGCAGCAGCAGCAGCAGTCACCAGCAGCTGCAGCAGCAGAAGTCTCAGCCGCAGAGGTCCCAGTCGCTGCCTCAGCACCAGGCTGTGCAACGATGCAAGTCCCCCTCGCCAGCGCCCAGTCCTGGGTCACGTGCTGCTGTTGGACCTGGCGGTGGTGGTGGTGGTGGTGGTGCTAGCGGGAACCGAACCCTGCCCCGCCCACTCAGCCGCGGGGCCTCGGGCATCCCCAGGCCTCAGTCCCCAGCGGCGACCTCGACCTCGTCCACTTCCGGTTCCTCTGCCAAGCGGAAGTTGTTCATGGCCAGGTGAGATGATGTTTGGGAGGGGTTGGGTAGGGGTGGAGTAAGGGCGGTGTTGAGGGAGGGTTGGGAAGGGAGGAAGGGTTGGAGAGAGTGAGATGGGTGATTTGGGGTTTGCACACACACACACACACACACACACACACACACACACACAGAGAGAGAGAGAACCTTTAATCAAACGTTTTTGTCTTCGAAATATAGAACAACAAAAAAGAGGTGGGGAGAGGATGCATTTGAGAAAGAGAGTGGGCAGGGTGGAATGAGGGTGGGGGTGGGGAGGGAGGGCATACGAATAATAAATGATGATGATACTGGATATTCACGTAGTAGCACACAATGCAGAAACCTGCATGAGGTGCTTTACAAAACATGTGGTTTTTGTATGCAGGACATCAAAGTTACATATTATGCACACCAAAACGTAACTTTCAAACTGTTTGAAACTATACACGCACACATTAAGCCCAGTGCATACATGCATACATACATACATATAAACACACATACACTCGCGAATGTGAATATTGTCAGAGAAGTACAGAGACGGGAAGGGCGAGGGAAGTGAGCTTGATTTGATTCGATTATTTCCAGAAGGGATCGAAACCGACACTAAGAGGGGGGAAAGAGAGAGATGGGAGGGGGGAGGGGGGCGAGAGAAAGGAAGAAAAAGACTCAGTGGGAACCGTTATTCTTTGTATTAATTTACTGAACATTTTTTTTACACGTTTTCTTTTTGATCCATACATCGCGATAAAACATTGCTGTTGTTTGATTGTTCTGTGACGAGAACCAAAAGCGTCTGTTACACACCCGTAACTAGCTCTGACTAGCCAGACGGCTGATCCGGCTTGTAACAAAGTAAAAGACAATTATTCATTTCCTACCAAGGGCGCAGTCTACCTGAAAGACTGTGGGTATACAGGTGTGACGTACATAGCGACACATACTGTGTGTGTGTGTGTCCACGCAACCTTTGGCTTTCTGGCGACGTGTTTTGGCGAAACGTACTAACTGAGTGTAACTGCGTGGCAGGTGTTGCGTTTTGTTTTGTGGTTAAGTTTGGTTGTGGATGTTGCTGTTGTTATCGTTATTTTCGTACACGCGTGTGTGTCCACACATGCAGGAGCATGATGCACGTGCATTGATACGCCCGCGCGCGCGCACACACACACACACACACACACACACACACACACTCAAGATCATTATGTGGTAATGTTGGTGTTTTTGTGTGCTTTATGTGTGTGATTTTCTTCTTAATTGTTGTCAAAGTGTACTTTTGACAGTATTCATATTTGTTTGATTATTTGAACACTTCACTTTTTAATTAAACAGAATGCTGCCTATTAGTGGAGGGCAAGAGTTGACTGGTTCATAGCCCGCTTGTACTAAACAAGTGGGGAAAGAAATCCTTGGCAATGAAAAATACGTTTCGGTGGTGGGGGTTGGAGGGTGGGGTGGGGAGGATTAAAACGTTCACTCGTGAATGATAAGAAGAAGAATATTAGTAATAATATTAATTGTGATATCAATAATGATAAGTATAAGAAGAAGAATGATGATGATGACAACTGATGCTCACACTTCCTAGACAGGGAGCATCAAATACACCTTGCACGAACAAGCATGTGCACGTGGGGGGGAAAAAGAAAGACAAGAGAGGCAAGGCCTTCAAGACTCACTTGTGATACACTTTTTAAAAAAATCCAAGCTTTTTATGTATTGAGTATAATTTCAAAATGTAATGTTTAAGATGAGAAAGATCAGTTTAAAGCAAATTAAGTCCCCTAGCATTAATTACAGAGTAATTTCCCTTTTTTTTTTTTACTATCTGCACCAAAACGTTTGCAAAAAATAAATAAAACTTCCATGCTTAGCAAAAGAAGTTTCTGTTTGAACAAAAAATGATAATAATGACTGCTCTTGTTGTTGGGTCAGAATATCAGATCAAAGTGACAAGTTTAGAGAATACAAAAAATATAAATATAACAGTAAATGCAGTTTGCATATAATTAGGCTTCTTTTGTTATTTTTTTTGTGCCCATCCCAGAGGTGCAATATTGTTTTAAACAAGATGACCGGAAAGAACTGAATTTTTTCTATTTTTATGCCTAATTTGGTGTCAACTGACAAAGTATTTGCAGAGAAAATGTCAATGTTAAAGTTTACCACGGACACACACACACACACACACACACAGACAACCGAACACCGGGTTAAAACATAGACTCACTTTGTTTACACAAGTGAGTAAAAAAAAAAAACGAAAAGAAAAAGCACCCGCACACGAACGCACACAGCCAGCAAAAGTTAAAGAAGTACATCACACAACGAGGTGATAGACAGAATGGAAGAGGTGTGTTTTGAGAGGCTGTTTAAAATAAACTGGGGAATCCACCTGATCGTTTGAGAAAGGCAATTTGTTCCACACTGCTGGACCAAGATAGGAGAAAGGGCACTGTTGTTGTTGTTTTGTTTTTGTTTTTTGTGGGGTTTTTTGTTTGTTTGTTTGTTTTTTTGCGTGTCTGTGTCTGTTGTTGTTTTTTGTTGTTGTTGTTTTTATTCGAGGAACTGTCAGCATTGAAGAATCAGCAGTCGTTGTATAAAGGGCGAAACGAACTGTGTATTGCAGCAAAGAAAGGAGAAGTCCGAATTAATGTGTGTAGTTTTGACGGGAAAGTGGTATGTGTTTTGTACGTCCAGATATAACAATCTGACACTGTACTGTGCCATGCAGTTCAATAACTGCTATTAACTATGATTACGACACAATACAATACTGCAAACTACAGTACATTTTTGCGGGGTTTCTTATGTCACATATGCAAAACAAAACATACATACATACATACATATATATAACGTTGTGCTATCTTTACGAACAATACTCTAGAAAAAAAAAATCACAACTGTGACATTTGCGAATTAACTGTGGTTTGCCAAAAACAAATCCCAGGTTTTATACGGTGGAACTGTCGGTCATTTGTCATATCCTAAATGAAATGCCGGGTGGAAGGGGTGGGATATGGAGGAGGGAGTCATTGCCATACAAGACTGCCGACTGTCTGATGACGCACGTCCTTCCTCAGCCTCACCCCCACCCCACCCCCACCTCCTTAACCTCTCTCAATCCTACTCCCACCCACCGCTCATCCCCTACCGCCACCCTACACCCCTTCCCTCCTCCCTCCTCTCTCCTCTCGCGCGCTCCTCCTCCTCCCACCCCCATATACTTCCCTGTGCCCCCCCCTCCCTCCCCCCACTCTCCCCTCTACCATCACTACTCCTATTCTTTCATTCATTCAAGCTAAAGGATTGATGTCTTTTCCCCAACGTTTTGCTATGATTCACGCAGAAAGTTGTATTACTACTGTTTGGGTTTGAGGGGACTGGGCTCGAGAGGCGGGACTGGGACAGCGGTGGTGCCTAAACGTTGGACGTAACAGTGTGGGTCTTGAGAGTCATGTTAATTGGTGGCTCCCACTTTGCTGAAGGTCTGGAATCTTAATTAAAAGTCTGGTCAAATGCGTTCGTGGAGTCAGTCACCGCTCCTTTTTCCATTTGGGAGAAAGGTTCAGTTCGGAAAAGTGTGTGTGTGTGTGTGTGTGTGTGTGGTCTGCTTGTGTTGGCTGTGCGTCTTGTGTTGTTTGTTGGTAGGTCTGTCTGTCTGTCTCTTCTCTCTCTCTCAGTCTCTCTCTCAGTGTCTCTGTCTGTCTGTCTGTCTGTCTGTCTCTCTCTCTCTCTCTCTCTCTCTCTCTCTCTCTCTCTCGCTCTCTGACAATGTGAACAGGGAAAGGAGCTCAGAAGATTAGTGTATATCAGTCCGTGTATACATGCATGCGTAAGCGCGTGCGTGCGCGCGCGCGCGTGTGTGTGTGTGTGTGACTGAGTTATATTCCATGCTATTTTTTATGTTTCGTGATTAATTCTTGTTGTTGTAGTTGTTGTTGTTGTTACTGTCTACACCGAGTGTCCGTACCGATTTTCTTTTCTTTTTTTTCTTTTCTTTTTTTTTCCTTTTTCATCTTTTGTGCGTGTGAGTGGGTGTGTGTGTTTGTGTGTGAGGGAGGGCATGGTGTAAAGAAGCTTCCAGCTTATCCAGTTTACCCTCAATAAAACATTTGTTCATTTGTTCTCCCGCTTCCCCCTCTCTGTCCCCACACATACTCTTAGTGGCCCGCCCCCACCACCCCTCCTTTTCATTCCTTCACCTCACGCTGAAATCCTGACGTCTCTCTCTCTCTCCCCCCCCCCCCCCCCCAATAGTTTTACTATGATTCACAAAGAAAGTTTGACTACCCCTTCAGGTTTGGAGGGGGTTGGGGGGGGGGGGTCGATTGAGAGAGGCGGGAGAGAGAGAGAGTGGTGATGTCTCATTGTTGGACCAACAGTGTTGGGTCTTGAGACTCATGTTGGTGGGCGTCCGTTCTGCTGAAGGTCTGGAATTCTTAAGTCTGGTCTAATGCGTCGTGGAGGTAGTCAGTCAGTCAGCCAGCCCGTCACCACTCCTTTCCATTTGCGAGAAAGGTTCGGTGATGTTACGTGTGTGTGTGTGTGTGTGTGTGTGTGTGTGTGTGTGTGTGTGTGTGTGTGGTCTGTTTGTCTTGGCTGTGTGTTTTGTCTGTCTGTCTGTTGTTCGGTCTCTCTTGTCTTTGTCTGTTTGTATTTCTGTCCGTTTGTCACTCTCTCTCTTTCTGTGTCTCTGTCTCCCTCACTTCCCCCTCTCTATTCTCACATATACATCAATGCCCCCACCCCCCCGTCCCCACCCCACCCCCAACCTCCTCTCCACCTCTTCATCTTTCATTCCCCCAATCTGAAGTTCTGACGTCACCAGAGTCCCCCCCAGTATTTTTGCTATGATTCACGAAGAAAGTTTGACCACCCAGTTTAGGTTTAGGAGGGAGGGGTGGGTGAGGGTGTGGGGGTGGGGGTGGGGGGTCTCGATTGAGAGAGGCGGGAGAGAGAGAGCGGTGGTGCCTAATTGTTAGACCAACAGTGTGGGGTCTTGAGAGTTGCTTTTGCTGGCGTCCACTTCTGCTGAAAGTCTGGAATCTTAAGTGTGGTCAAATGCGTCGTGGAGTCAGTCATTGAGTCACCATTCCATTTGGGAGAAAGGTGTTTTTGTTTTTTTTTGTTTTTTTTGTTTTTGTATGAAAACTGTGTAGGTGTGACTTGTTTGTCTTGGCTGTGTGTGTCGTGTGTGTGTGTGTGTGTGTGTGTGTGTGTCCCTCTCTCTCTCTCTTTCTTTCTCTCTCTCATGTGACCGTCCATTCCAACTCATATGAAAAAAAAAAATCACCTCCACCCTTGCTGTTTGTTGTAACTGTTGTTTTCATTTTAACACTTATTTTCTCGCTTTTTCTTGGACTAATTGCATGTGTACATGCGTACGTACGTGCGTGCGTGTCTTTGAGTATGTGTTCGTTAACTTTTTATACATTCCATTCATGTATGCTGTGTGTGCGCACGCGCGCGTGCGTTGTCTGTGAGTGTGCTGTGTGTGTGTGTGTTTTACGTTATCTATATATTTATTTCTTATTTATTTACTTATTGATTGATTTATTGATTAGTTTCTTGACTTATTCATTTATTCATTTTCTCTCTCTCTCTCTCTCTCTCTCTCTCTCTCTCTCTCTCTCTCTCTCGTTCTTTCTCTCGCTCCCTTCCTTTCTCTCTCTCTCTCTCTCAGGCTGTCTCTCTCTCTCTCACTCTGTCTCTCTGTTTAACCCCATGCATGCTAATTCCCGTGTGTGTTGTCTAATTCTGCAGAGAGCCACCGGTTTGGAGATACTAACCCTGCATGGATGGTGGTTCCTCTCGACACTTTTTGTTTTCGTAAGCGCATTCCCTTAACCACTTGGGTGACGTTTTTTTTTTTTGTTGGTTTGGTTTTTTCGGATCTTTTTCTTTTTTTTCCTTTTTTTTTCTCTCTCTCTTTTTTTTTAATTCCTTTTTTTTATGCATGCCCTTGCGTTGTGACGTCAATAGCGCACTTCTGCCGTCATGTGGTGACGTGTACACACCTTTTCCCCCCGCCACACTCCCAAGTTGTGACGTGATTGCACGGGTTGTAGGTCGCGTTTGTGTTGTCTTTCGTTTTGTTGCGGTTAATTGTTTTTTTCCCCCAATTGTTCTGTTGTGGGTTCGTTGGGCATGGGGAGAGTGCTATATCTATCTATCTATCTATCTATCTATCAATCTATATATATATATATATATATATATATATATATATATATATATATGCGTGTGTGTGTGTGTGTTTCCATTGCTATTTCGTTTTGATATTGTTTTCTTATGGATCAGGTTGCGGTTTTTGTTGTCGTGGTTGGGGATTTTTGGTGCGTGTTCTTGTGGGGTTTTTTTTGTTTGTTTTGGGTTGGGTTTTTTGTTGTTGTTGTTTTGTTTGTTTGTTTGTTGGTTTTGGTTTTGTTTTTTTTTTGTGTGCTTGATTGGCCAAGCATGGGGATTTTGAACCGTCTTTCTGGTTTTAAAAGCGGTACGTGTTTATGTCGGCACGTTCATTCCTTTCTTTAGTTCGTCATTCTTTCATACTGTTTTCTTCAGTATACGAGGGCGGTTCTTCTTTGGTCTTTTTCAAACATTAATTTTGTCAAACGCATACTTGTTTGTGCCGGTCAGCCCACATGTTAGTTATGTCGGCTAAAACGATACAATACAATACAATACAATACAATACACAATACAATACAATACAATAGGCACATAATTTAGATGATGATTGAAAATCACAAATGCGAGCACACACACACACACACACACACACACACACACACACACACACACACACACACACACGTACACGCGCGCGCGCAAGTACTTAAAATCAAGTTTTATAACAGAAATTAGTCTGATGACATATCATTTGATTCCAAGAGGAATAAAAGTACCTGTTTGTTGGGCGCTAGTCTGAAAATGTTCTCCAGTGAATGGCCTGTTAAAGCTGGA
>NC_134904.1:5792524-5795024 GCF_041734735.1 Babylonia areolata | reverse complement strand
TGATAGCCGTCTCCCGCTTCAAGTTATGGTTGTTGTTTGGGTTTGTTTGTTTTTTTGTTTGTTTTTTTTGTTTTTTTGGGTTTTTTTGTGTGTGTTTTTTTCAAACATTTTTATTCAGTTTTTACATTATTAAACACACACAAACATACACTAGTAACTATACATACACACAGACACAGACACACACACACACACACACACACACACACACAGAGAAACAAAAAGAAGTACTACTACCACGACTACCACTACTACTACTACTACTACTACTAATAATAATAATAATAATAATAATAATAACACAACCACCAGGACATGCTGGCAAATATCAATGAATCAAGATCAAATATAAGGTCGCCGGGCGCAGTCTAAGGAATCCGATAAATTGTAGGTTGTCAACCTCACAATTGTTAGCACATATGTGGCCATACTTTAAATTGCATAGTAAGATACAAAATATTTTAACTTCAAGTTATGTTAGACGGGAGATGTTGAGAGGTGTGTGTGTGTGTGTGTGGGAGGGGGGAGGGGGATCGGGGGGGGGGGGGGTCACAGAGGGGTTTAAGGAGTCGGGGGGGGGCGGGGGGGGTCAAGGGGAAGATAGAGGAAGGGGAAAGGGGAGGAGGAAAGGTGTGAGTCCGTGTCTGTGTATTATGTATGCATGCGTGTCGGTGTGTGTATCTGTGTGTGTGTGCGTGCATACGTGCGTGGATGTGTCTGTGGATAGTGTGTGTGTGTGTGTGTGTGTGTTTCGAGTGGATACTTAGATATGGCGCCTGCCAACAATATGAAGAAAAGGATCACTTCCCCATATCATCATCATGAAAATAATAATAATAATAATGATAATCATCATCATCATCATCATCGTCGTCGTCGTCGTCACTATAATCAGAATCAGTCATTATTAGTTAAGGACCGTTTCATAAAAGCCGGGGGGTTTTTTGTTTGTTTTTTTGTTTGTTTGTTTTTTTTTGGGGGGGAGGGGTTCTCTTCGTAAAATGCGGTTTTTGTTGTTGTTGTTTTTGTTTTCATGTATCTTAAAACGAGTGTTTCAGCCAAATGAATTAACAGTTATCCAGCGAGATCTAAACGATAGCCGTACGTGCTTCCTCTGGGTAGTTCACGTGCCAGAGAGCACCTCGGGTTATGAGCGGTGCCTTGTCATTACACTGGCTGCCAGCCTCGCTGCAGTACATGCCAAAAATTCGGCATCATATCATAAATTATCACCATGATACGTAAGTAAAGATAACTATGTGCAAGTTCCCAAGCGGTCTTTAATGTATGACTTTCTTGTTGTCTTTTAATTTAAAAAAAAAAGGAAAGGAAAAGAAAAGAAATTGTACGGTGGCATTTTCAAATTAAATACAATGATAATGACAATGATGATGATAATAATAATGATAATATAAATAATAATAATCATAATGATGATGATGTTGAAGAAGTAGTAGTAGTAGTAGTTGCAGTAACAACGATGATAATAAAAATAATAATAATAATGATAATAATGATAATAACGTTGAAGCTTGTGGTCCATAACTTTTTTTTATGAACCCTATCTGTATATCTAGCCTACCTATTCTCATTTCACCCCCAAACCCACCATGCACACTGATAACGATAATATAAACATCTCCTCAGTCGATCAGTAAGTGCATGGTGAAAGCTATGTCGCAGCAAGCACGCCCAGTATATATATGGCGGGTAATATACTTATAATTAAAAAATTACTATCGTTGTAATGCGGAATGCCACAGCGCTGACGATAACTTCCGGTCGTCACTATACTATGTATTATTGATTGGTCATCGATCTTCTTCAAGCATAGGCCTATGTACACCTTCTATACCCGCCAATAGTTTTATACGTGGTCGTTATTGATTTAACAGATCGGGCAAGACGGGTGTGGTATGTGCCGGTGTGTGTGTGTGTGTGTGTGTGTGTGTGTTGGGGGTGGGTGTACTCTCCCCAGTATTAATCGTGGCCTCAAGGGTATTGGGGGTTTGTGTGTGTGTGTGTGTGTGTGTGTTTGGGGTGGGAGGGGTTAAAAGGAACAAGGTGTGGAGAGGTTTGTTATATTTTGTTTCGCTTTGTTTTTTTATTTGTTGTGGGGTTGGTTCCCTTGTGTTTGACAATCATGAGAGTTGATCGGCTTTTTTTTCTTTGCTTTTTTTTCCTTAGTTATTGGCTTTTCTAATGGGAGAGGGTGTGTGTGTGTGTGTGTGTGTGTGTGTGTGTGTGTGTTCGTTCTTTCTTTAGTTTAACGTCTTTTCACTGTAAGTGATATTAGACGAGGGTAGGAACAAAATCGAGTGGGAGGAGGAGGAGTGGAGGGGGGGGGGGTTACTGTGTACGCATGCGAGTAAGTGAAAGTGTGTGTGGGGGAGGGGGGGGGGGGGGGGCAAAGAGAGAGATAGAGAGAGTTTAATGATTAACAGGCAGTTGTCCATCATGATGGGGTGCTGCTGAACGATCATTTTAAATATCATCATTA
>NC_134904.1:5770024-5787524 GCF_041734735.1 Babylonia areolata | reverse complement strand
TGGGTTGCAGGAGCGATCTTATCAGCACTAAGTTGGCTTAGTACTGTTCAAAACACTTTGCCAAAGTATACAGAATCCTTGCAGACTTTGGTAAATAAGCGTATGTTCTAACCATTCCGCCACCTTGCTCTTTGCTGCAAATGTTTACTGTGTGGGAAACTGCTGTCTTGACTAGGCTGGGTTGCAGGAGTGATCTTATCAGCACTAAGTTGGCTTAGTACTGTTCAAAACACTTTGCCAAAGTATACAGAATCCTTGCAGACTTTGGTAAATAAGCGTATGTTCTAACCATTCTGCCACCTTGCTCTTTGCTGCGAATGTTTACTGTGTGGGAAACTGCTGTCTTAACTAGGCAGGGTTGCAGGAGTGATCTTATCAGCACTAAGTTGGCTTAGTACTGTTCAAAACACTTTGCCAAAGTATACAGAATCCTTGCAGACTTTGGTAAATAAGCGTATGTTTATTTATTTATTTATTTATTCAGACTTCTTGCTATAGCGCATATTCTTGAAGCTCTATGCGCTTTACAATAGCACTAAAAAAAAAAAAAAAAAAAAAAAAAAAAAAAAAACATTCACTCAAACATCCCCACACATATGCATATAATTTGAAATATAGGCGAGAGAGAAAAATTAAAATAGGTCATGTCAGTTGATTAAATCAAGAAATGCAACAGGTATTTAAAAAAAAAAAAAAAAAAAAAAAAAAAAAAAAAAAAAAAAAACCACCCCGCATTACACACACAGATCAAAACTAGAAAGATGAAACAAATGTTCACACACACACACACACACACACACACGAATGACAAACAATTGAAACACACAGGCTACATCATCACATGATAAAGCAATATTCATCAAACATTTCAAGTAAAAACGTATGTACATCATTACATTTAAGAAATTAAACCTGAAAATGTAAAAAATGTACGTATTGTTAAAAAAAAAAAAAAAAAAAAAAAAAAAAAAAAAAAAAAAAAAACCTCACACCTCCACCACGTCCACATACACTAGCACAAACACGCACACACACACACACACACACACATACACACACACACACACACACACACACAACTCATCAACAACAACAAAAGCACAACAGATGGACAACTGAGTAAACAAACTACAACATTACTTCATAAAACAGTTCGTGTTAAAATCTCTCACATACATATTTATACATTAAAAAAACAACAACACAACAACACACACACGCGTGCGCACGCGCGCGCGCGCGCACACACACACACACACACACACACACACACACATGTACCAACTCACCCACCCGCACACCCGCAACACACAGACACAAGCTCGCGCGTGTGGACGTGCAAACACCCGCCACCACCTCTCCCCCCTCGCCCCCCCCCCCCCCCCCCCGCTCCCCCTCCGCCCCCCCCCCTCCCCCCCAACCCTCCCCCCCCACACACAACACAACACAACCACACACCTCTATTTCATTTCAATTTCTAACCATTCTGCCACCTTGCTCTTTGCTGCGAATGTTTACTCTGTGGGAAACTGCTGTCTTGTCTAGGCTGGGTTGCTGGAGCGATCTTATCAGCACTAAGTTGGCTTAGTACTGTTCAAAACACTTTGCCAAAGTATACAGAATCCTTGCAGACTTTGGTAAATAAGCGTATGTTCTAACCATTCTGCCACCTTGCTCTTTGCTGCGAATGTTTACTGTGTGGGAAACTGCTGTCTTGACTAGGTTGGGTTGCAGGAGTGATCTTATCAGCACTAAGTTGGCTTAGTACTGTTCAAAACACTTTGCCAAAGTATACAGAATCCTTGCAGACTTTGGTAAATAAGCGTATGTTCTAACCATTCCACCACCTTGCTCTTTGCTGCGAATGTTTACTGTGTGGGAAACTGCTGTCTTGACTAGGCTGGGTTGCAGGAGTGATCTTATCAGCACTAAGTTGGCTTAGTACTGTTCAAAACACTTTGCCAAAGTATACAGAATCCTTGCAGACTTTGGTAAATAAGCGTATGTTCTAACCATTCCGCTACCTTGCTCTTTGCTGCGAATGTTTACTGTGTGGGAAACTGCTGTCTTGAGACTAGGCTGGGCTGCAGGAGTGATCTTATCAGCACTAAGTTGGCTTAGTACTGTTCAAAACACTTTGCCAAAGTATACAGAATCCTTGCAGACTTTTGGGGGGGGGAAAAATCCATGCAGCTGAAGCAAACTCGGCACTGCATGCAAAGAGACTGCATGGTTTGGTTGTGCCGCCACCCATGCAGCCCTGGCAATCATGCAGCTTTTGGTGAAGACCAGTTAGAAGAAGAGCGGGTTGTGTGTGTGTGTGTGTGGAGGGGTGGGGGGGGGGACTACCTTTCCGGACAAGAAAAGAGAAATAGATGGCTGTTCTTTTACTTGTCCACTATGTTGAGATTGTCTGCATGAGATGGTTTTCGTTGTTTTGTTTTGTTGTTGTTGTTTTTTTGGCTGTGCTGGCTGTGAGGTGTTCTGATGTCCCATTTTATATTTTCTTTTTCTCTTTCGTTCTCTCCCTCTGTCTTTCTCTGTGTTTTTCTCTGCCTCGACATCTCCCTCCATCTCTCTCTCTCTCTCTCTCTCTCTCTCTCTCTCTCTCTCTCTCTCTTCTTTCTGTCTCTTTCTGTGTCTCTTTCTGTCTTGTCTCCCTCTCTCTCCTCAACTTCTCTCCCTCACTCTTTTTTTTCTCTCCCTCTCTCTTTCTGCCCACTCTCCATCCCCTCTATCTCTTTTTCACTCCCCCACTCTCTCTCTCCTGTTCTCTCCCCCCCCCTCCCCCCCTCCCTGTGGCATGGGGTTGGGTGTTGTGGAATGAGTCAGCAGTCAAGCTCAAAGTAAATTTGCACAACTGCAGGGTGGTGGGTAGTTAAGCTGTGTAAGAAATGTAAAACTGAAGACAAGTGGTTCCTGCACAGTTTATGGCAGGTATTTTGTGTGTGTGTGTGTGTGTGTGTGTGTGCGCGCGCGCGCGCGCATGCGCGCGTGGCACGAATGTTTATGTGGATTTTTGTGAGCGTGGTGAATGTGGGTGAACATGTACAGAAGCATTTGAAGTTGCACTTCTGATACAGATCATTACAAGGCTTAATAGTTTTCACACCTGCCTGCAGTTTGTTGGCAGACATTTTATTACGACACACATTTTATCATGGCACACATTATGATAGCATGCATTTTATGGCACACAGTTATGATGGCACACAGTTATTCCAGCAACTGGTATATATATATGCTTTGTTTGGCAGTTTGGGGAGATCAGTGACTTTGTTTTTCTTATTCTTAGCCTTTCAGTCTTCAGTGGTGAAGGGGCGGAGGGGGGTGCCGGGAGCGTGTGTGTGTGTGTGTGTGTGTGTGTGTGTGTGTGTGTGTGTGTGTGTGTGTGTGTGTGTGTGTGTGTGTGTGTGTGTGTGTGTGTGTGTGTGTGTGTGTGTGTGTGTGTGTGTGTGTGTGTGTGTGTGTGTGTGTGTGTGTGTGTGTGTGTGTGTGTGTGTGTGTGTGTGTGTGTGTGTGTGTGTGTGTGTGTGTGTGTGTGTGTGTGTGTGTGTGTGTGTGTGTGTGTGTGTGTGTGTGTGTGTGTGTGTGTGTGTGTGTGTGTGTGTGTGTGTGTGTGTGTGTGTGTGTGTGTGTGTGTGTGTGTGTGTGTGTGTGTGTGTGTGTGTGTGTGTGTGTGTGTGTGTGTGTGTGTGTGTGTGTGTGTGTGTGTGTGTGTGTGTGTGTGTGTGTGTGTGTGTGTGTGTGTGTGTGTGTGTGTGTGTGTGTGTGTGTGTGTGTGTGTGTGTGTGTGTGTGTGTGTGTGTGTGTGTGTGTGTGTGTGTGTGTGTGTGTGTGTGTGTGTGTGTGTGTGTGTGTGTGTGTGTGTGTGTGTGTGTGTGTGTGTGTGTGTGTGTGTGTGTGTGTGTGTGTGTGTGTGTGTGTGTGTGTGTGTGTGTGTGTGTGTGTGTGTGTGTGTGTGTGTGTGTGTGTGTGTGTGTGTGTGTGTGTGTGTGTGTGTGTGTGTGTGTGTGTGTGTGTGTGTGTGTGTGTGTGTGTGTGTGTGTGTGTGTGTGTGTGTGTGTGATAGAACAAAATGGAGCCATTAGTTCCCCCAGTTCTGAAAACTATGCACAGCATTCAACTGAGACTTTATGCTGTATTCTCATTATCCCTGTTAATTGTTCAAACAGAATGCCTTATTCATTTTTTTTTTTTTTTTTAATGTTGTTATTGTTGACATGATTCAGTTTTTACTGCATGAGCAAGTTTCACTCGGTATGCAAAGTTAACTCTCATGATATTTTTGTGATTGACTTTGTACTGTCATATACTGCTGTGGGTTTGTCTGGGGGGTTTTTCTTAGTATTTTCAGCTCAGGAACCAAACTTCATTTCCACATTCTATGATTATCATGGAACATATCCACTCATCATTTCATTATCATTGCACATTTTTGTTCACTGTATGATTATCATGGAACATATCCACTCATCATTTCATTATCATTGCACATTTTTGTTCACTGTGTGATTATGGTGGAACAGGTCCACTCATCGTATGATTATCAGGGACCATTAGTAGTAGTAGTAATAGGAGTAGTAGTGTCATTATTTTTATTATAAACATATCCGCTCACGTCCTGTGTGTTTCTCTGGTGCCTTGCAGATCCATCTCTTTCGACGCTCAGCGCAGAAGCAGACTGTTGGAGAGCGCCATCTCAAGATCCTCTGACGACCTTGACAGCATGGCAGCGGACCTGGACCCAGCCGAGGGAGTGGTGGGGGTGGAGGAGGAGGAGGATGAAGAGGGGGCCAGGGGAGGCAACAAGGAGCTGAGCATGGACCAGATCAGCACCATGACGCTGTCGGAGTTCAAGCAGCTCATCAGCAACAACCTCTCCGTGCCCCCCGCACCAAACTCTTCGTCTTCAGGGGACGGCAGCACCGCGGCAGACTCCCCCCTGCGAGGTCGGGAGGGGCGGAAGGAGGTGGTGAGGAGAGACGGTGGTGGTGGTGGGGGCGGCGTGGGTGTGATGAAGCGGTCGAGCTCCGTGGACGGGCAGCAGAACCTGTCGTGGAGCTCCGTGCGGGACAAGGCCCGGTCTGTCTGCAACTCCATCGCCACCAGTGTCTCCAGCCGCCGGACCTCTGCAGGAGGTGGAGGGGGCAACAGCGCCGGCAATATCATCGCCCGCAGGAACCTCCCAAAGTCCCCAGCCGCTGCCCCGCCAGACACTGCGGGACGGCCCAAGACTCCCTCCTCTTCCTCCGCTGCCTACTCATCTGCCCAGGGGGAGCGACCCAAAACCCCCTCAGGGGTTCCCGGAGAGCGGCCCAAAACCCCAGTGTCCTACAAGGCCAAGGGTCCCATCACGTCAGCTTACGCGTACAGACCCAAGACCCCCACCAGTAGTGTGGGGGAAGGGGCGCCCCCCACACGGCCAAAGACCCCCACCCGGCCAAAGACTCCTACTGCTGTCGGCACTGCCAGAGTGTCCGCCTCTTCTGCTGTCAGTTCCAGAAACGGTGACAGGGGGAGAAACAGTGAACGGACAACTTTCGCCAGGCCGAAAACCCCCACATCGCGGGGCTCAGTGCCGCAGGCGGCCAACCCGCGTGTGCAGAGCACCACAGTGATCAGCACGGCCGACTGCATCACCTCCAATCCTCGTGTAAAGAGCTCTTCGTTTGTGTACACGGACGAGTCAGACGGTGCCTCTGTGGACAATTCTGACGTGGAGAGCAGGCAGTCCACAGGTCTGGAGCACAGGTCAGCATCCTTGGCCTCCTCCATGGACAACGAAGACTGCAGCGCCAGTCTATCCCTGCCCGTGTCCCGCCGCTCACAGAGCCCGGCGGACGAACTGGACGCAGACAGTTCAGAGATCGCAGAAGTGATGGGAGGAGGAGGCGTGGGGAGCGCTGTGCCGCCGCCTTCCCAGTCAGTCAGAGACCGTCCATCAACCCCCAGCAGAATCCCCAAAGCCTCCTTCCTTCCGCGTCCGTCCACCCCCAGTTCCGTGGACTCCAGGGCCAGTTCTGTGAGCAGATCCAGCGCAGGAGGCACCCAGTCAGCAACCAGAGCTCTTTCCCGGCCCTCCACCCCGTCCTCAACCAACAATGGCGACAAACCGCCAGTCACTCCCAGAAGGTTGTCGCTGACCACTCGGAGCAGCTACCCCCACCTCCAGCAAAACCTACACAGAAATGTACCACGCCAGGCGATCGCAGACCCCAGGTCCTGGAAGCAGTTCTTCCTCCTCCTCAGCAGTCAGTACGGCCAGACCCACCACCCCGGGCCCCAGCTTCAAGGAGCAGAGCGCACGCCGCGCCTCCCTTAGCAAGACGGCGGACATGGGAAAGCTTCGCAAGGCGAAAAGTGTGTCGAACCTGCTCAGCGAGACAGGGAGAATGTCCACCGTGGAAATCTCCCTCAGCGGCGGTGATGGTCAAGGTCAGAGAAGGAGCAGCGTCACGCCGCGAACGTCCAGCACCAGGGATTCCCAGCAGCAGCGGCAGAACAGCGGTGGTGGTGGTGGTGGTGGTGGTGGAGAGGTGCTGATGGTGTCGCGCAACAAGCAAGGCCAGCACAGCGTGCAGGTCACCGACCAGCACAGGAATGTCACCTACACCAGCGCCACACAGCGCGGGGGGCGACTCCAGCAGCAGCAGTCTGCCTCGGTGGGGGAGGACGGGAAGGAGCGAGCGAGGAGCAAGACCCCTGGGCCCGGCGTGGGCACAAGGTACCAACCCCGAAGCATCATCCGGAAACCCAACCAGCCCCAGACTGCCAGCAGAGGAAGGGGCGGAGGAGTTCAGAGTAAGCTGGTCAACAGGACGGAGGCCTGGGTGGACTCCACGCTGCACGACCCCAAACGCAAGCAGCTGCCCGCGCGACCCAGGCGCCCCATGACGCCCAACTCCCTGTCCGTCGCTGAGAGCGAGCTGCTGTCACGCCCCCTGGAGGAGATCCAGGCAGCGCTTCCCTCCCCTGTCAGCAGTCTCCCCACGCCCGACCCCGAAGCCATCGAGGCGCCTCCTGAAGACCCAGAGATGTACAGGAAAATGGAGCAGCTGTTTGAGAAGTATCGGGAGATGGAGCTGAGAGCCTCTGTCTGCGACACTCCCGGTGGTGGTGGTGGTGGTGGAGGTCACCACCATGGTTACGACAACGCCAGCAGGTCCTCTGGCAGTCACCGGGGCAGTGTGGGAGGGGGTCAAGGTCAGTCCGTGTCCTCACGCTCCTCGTCCTCCCTGAGGACAGGGATCACCAACAGCGCCTCCTACTCCTCCGGCATCTCCTCGGGGCTGTCCCAGCAGACCGAGAGCTCTCGGGGCTACAGTGCTGACATTGAGCCCTTCACCAAGGAGGCCTCCCCAGCTGCTGCCGCAGCCACCGCCCCCTTCCTCTACAGCAACGGCGCCGCCAGCAACAACAGCAATAACGGAGCCTACCACGAACTGAATGCAACCGACGGCTCAGCCTGCGTGTCTGTGACTGCTGGCCAGGACCACCATCAGGGGGCGCCGGCAGTGTCTGCCGACGACATCATCGATGTGGACAAGGAGACCCTGGCAAGCAACCCAACGGCCCTGGTGTCCAAGATCAAGGAGATCCTGCAGGTGCGACCCCGCAAGGAGGACTCTGGGGGGTCAAGGTCGCGCATCCCCGCTCCTGCGTTCCTGTCACGAGCCCGGCGCTCCAAGTCAGTGTCGAACATTGCTCAGGAGAGCTCCCTGTTCTCGGAGTCGCTGACACTGACGACCTCAACCTCTGTTCGGGAGGGCGTGAGCAACGGGGTGGATGTGACTCGCGACGAGTCAACCAACAGCGACGTGAGCAGCGAGTACAGCCGGTGTGAGACGCCCGTGCCCAAGGTGACGCAGCCGCTGACCACGGGGCGGTCCAAGCTGTTCCGCAGGGAGCGTTCTGTGGGAGGGGGGGTGGGGCGGTCCATGTCTCAGGACGAGCAGGTCTCCAGCTCTAGCTCCCTGTCGTCATCCTCACGCCGCTACTGGGATGAGGATGGGGAGTTTGTGTGATTCATGTGGAGGGGAGGGTGTGGGGAGGGGGGGGTGACAGGGGCCCTGTAAGGGGGCCTGGGGAGTTTTTGTGATTTTGGCAGGGCCCTGTAAGGGGATCTAAGGAGTTTTTGTGATTTGGGGGCCCTGTAACGGATCTAGGGTTTGTGTGATTTGTGGGGCCCTGTGAGGGAGTTTTTGTGATTTGGACGAGGCCCTGTGAGGGGTCTGGGGAGTTAATGTGATTTGGGGTGGGGCCATGTAAGGGGTCTGGGGTTTGTTCGACTTCGGGGGCCCTGTAGGGGGTCTGGATTTTGTTTAGTGATGACATGATTTTTTTTTCTATATTATGTTCATTGGTTGTATCTCCCCTACTGCTAATGTGTGAGTGAGTGAGTGTGTGGTGTGTGTGTTTTGTGTTTCATTCGAATTGAAGGAGTATTCTGAATGCTTACTTTTGCTCCTAGCTCTGATGTTTTTACTGTATCTGTTTCGGTGATATATTGTGCTCCTGACATGAACTTCATGGGTGAAAAGACAATCCCATTTCATTACTTAGAAGTGGTTTTTTTTTGTGTGTGTATTTAATGAATTCCTTTAAAAAAAAACAAAAAACAAAAAAATATATCATGATGCATTTTATCCATTCATCTTTGAAATCTGAAGTCCCATTCTTCAGAGGTACGCTACGAGCTTTTATGTTTTTGCATGGTGTGTGTGTGGGTGTGTGTGTGTGTGTGTTTGGATCTGTACATGTTTGCAGATTTCTGTTTTGGAGACTAAATAATTTACTTAGTGGATGTTACAACTCCGATGTCATCTCATTGTCTCTCGGTCTCTGAATAGAATTTTGAACATGTTATGCCAGAGACAAAGAATTCAGATTGGAGAGAGTATATATGTCAGTGTGTGTGTAACCTCAGCTAATCTCTTGGGAAAAAAATTCTTCATTTTGCCAGAAACAAATCAAATCTTTTGAGTTCTTCATCTTCTTTTTTCTTTTTTTTTTTCCATAGTAATATTTTGTATACAGCTATCATTTAGATATTTTTTCATTACATGAGAAAAAAAGAAAAGAAAATAAGAAATGTTATTGTATTTCATATACAAGTTCTTTCACAATTTTTCAAACTTGTGATACAAATATTTCAAAATAAAAAAAATCAAACCCACTCTGTCACGTTTGGAGATGAATATTAAAGGCAAACTTCCAAGCAGATCCTTTGTGAAGGAAGCTGAAACATTTACGTCAACACGACCCGCACCGCTACATTCTCAGCTCAGACATGATGAGCATGAGTCCCCATTTTTTTTTGTGATGAATTTGAAACTGGCTTTCAAATGCTGATCATTTCTGATTGAGAAAACTTGTGGGGGTTGGGGGTAGGGGGGGTTGTTGTTTTTTTTCAGTGGTGTGAGTGTGTACACCACAAGTCTTTCCAAGTGGGGAAAGTCCTGGATGTTCGGAGACTCTTCATATTGAAGATGACATGCATTGCAAAAGAATTTTTTTCAGTTATGTTCCCTGAACGTGATGTGAATTTTTCTTTGTGAAAGACCTTGGGTTTTTTTTCCCCCCTCACCATGTGTATTATTATATCAGTTCTTACATTACTTTCATATTCCTTGTATACTATCTGGAAAACATGTAGCATGTACCATACGACTCTGGAACAGGTAGCCAGGCATTGCAGATAAGTTCATTCATCATGAAATTCATACCCCTCACCATCGCGAGTCATTTGGTTTCCAATTCAGTTTGAGAATTCCTGGTGGCATTTACATACCATCCTAAGGACCAACTGCGAGATGATGGCTTTAACCTGGAACAGCTTATATCTAGCTTCTTTTTTTTTCTCCATTATAAACTTCCATCCAGAACATATTTCCCATCCGCTTGAAGCAAGGTTGTGTGCCTTTGTGTGTGTGTCACTCAAAACTCTTGTTTACCACCTGCCAACTTGGCAGGGGTCGTGCCTAGGCTTTCACAACGATCTTGCAGGCCTTGGATAGGTCTGTTCAAATACATGAACCCATAATTGTGACACCAGCACCGAAAGAGTTAAGGGTCCATTTATTTCTATAGACCTGTTCAAGGCTTTTAACCCTTTTAGTGCAGGTGTCGCAATTAAAATTTAATGGGAAAGTGGCTTTGAAATGCAAATGTTGTATACACACATACGTCGTCTCACCCCAGCTTTGGACTGCTTTTGTATGAATTGATGATGATGACTTTTCCTAGCTGTCATAGTTACAACCAAGAAAAGTGAGAAATTGGCTTCAAAAATGGAATCCTTGACATTCAGAGTTGATTTGTAAAATCAAAACTTGTTAAGAAATGCATCATTCCAGAACACATGGCATAGAAACAGTTAAGAGGTAGGTGTGTGTTTATATATTAATTTATTCATCTGTATTTGGAAATTGGGGGTGGGGGGGTGGAGGATACATGTATGTGGTTTCAGAGTTCCATGTTGTGTGCAGTCAGACATGACTGCGACATTAATCAACGTCTTGATTTTAACGTTGTGTGCAACGAGAGACTGTATGCAATGTGAAGGCACTGCTGCACTTGTGATTTGTGAATGTGTTGGCATGCGTGTGTGTGTGTGTGTGTGTGTGTAAGACACAGAGAGAGAGAGAGAGAGAGAGAGTGTGTGAAGACTTTTTGGGTGAGGAGAAGGTAAATGTGTGCCAACTTGCACAAGAGAGAAACATTACAGTTTAAAAAGATGTGTACTTGACACAGATAACGAATGTGTCACCATGGTTTTCTTTCACAGACTGCAGTGAAACACACTCCCCATGTCGTTGAATGTGCTTCATCATTCATTAATCAAAAGAGAAATGTTCAACAAGTTTTAAGAACAGTCAACTTAGAATGGGAAATCTGCGAGTGAATTTTTAAAAGAGAAAAAGAGTTGGGGTGGTGGGGAGATGTCTGGGTGGGTGTGGGGTGGGGGTTGGGGGGGGAAGTTGTTTGTTGTATTGGTTATTTCTTGTTTTCAGCAATGATTTTTGACATAGTTGCCAAAATTTAACCCTTAACGATTTACTGTATTTCTCAATTGCTAAAAGCTTTTTTCCCTGTTAGCAGTTTAATTTTTTTTTAATTCTATTTATTTATTTATTCTATTTATTGTTTTTGTTTTAAACTTCACAAAAAAAGAGTAGTTAACAGAGGCCATAGCAACCCTGCAGAGGTTTTTATATAATATCAATTTAACGTTAATAATACACCGTGACAGGAGAGGGTGTTACTGATTTTCCAAGATAGTACAATTTCTTTAAACTGTGATGCCTTTATTCAACAAGAAAAACATATAGAGTGAATGATAAATACAGGTCTTGATGTCTTCGTTTGTTTTGTTTTGTTGTTTTTTTTGGAGGGGGGGCGGGGAGGGGTAGGAGGGTGAGGGGGGGGGGGGGTGGATAGTAGGTAGTGAGGGAGAGGCAGGGTATTTTTGTATTTTCTCCTGTTTCTTCTCTTTCACTTGACTTTATTTTGTTTATTGATCATAGTCATCATCATCGTCATCATAAATCTGTTGATTTATCATGCATTCATCTTCCATTTATTTATTCATTTCCGTTTGGATAATTCTGTTTCATGGAATTTTTTTACATCCCGTTTGGATAATTCTCCATATTTTTTTTCATGCTGCTCTTCCATGCTTTGTTGGGTAACTAGTTTTTGTGGGCAGTGTCTTTAAAAAAAAAAAAAAAAAAGTTCTGTGGGCATCAATCACTGCACCATTTTGCTGCTACGGTGTGAGTTAAGGTGGCATCATTCCAAAGGCTTGTCTGTGATCATGACGGTTGACATAGGGGCAGGACTACAGGGAGGGTATTTGGGCGGGGGGAGGGGGGCCGGGGGGGGGGGGGGGGGGGGGGGGGGGGAGGGAGAAGCTGGGTGTTGGGAGGGTGGAGGGAGGTAGCTGTAGTTACTGACTTCTGTTCTCAATGGTTTGGTTATGTTACTACATTGGATAAATGCATAATTAAAAAAAAAAAAAAAAAAAAAAATTGTGTTCTGGTGTTTTGAGCGTATGTGGTGTTTGTTGTTTTTTCAATAGGAGAGTGTATGTTTGTGTGTGTGTGTGTGTGTGTCCGTGTCCGTGTGCGCGTGCCTGTCCACACAGGCAGTTGCGTTGATCTTGGGAGTACTAGTTCAGTTGACAGACAGCATTGAATAGCAACAACAGGAAAGAGAGCCCTTCCCACTGCACTCTCCATTACTTTCAGTCTTCGACACTTGCATGCATGTATTGAGTACCAGCTTGCATATCAGTTTTTGTGATAATAGTACTGTGAGTAAAATTGTTGGGGTTAAAAAAAAAGGGGAAAGACAATGGAAAACAAAGATAAAAATAAAGACAAGTGTGTGCTAAAAAAAAACCCAAAAAACAAAAAAAAACCACAGAAATAGTACTGTTCAAGAAAATAAACAACAAAGTACCGTAAAAATTTGGCTGTTCAGCACATTGTTATATAATCTGCATCCCCCTTCTTTTTTCTTTTTTTTTTTTTCCAAATGGGAATTTATTCACACATAAGTTGCAGCTAACAGACCAAATTTTACGGTACTCGTTTATTAGAAGAAAACGAAAAACGAAAACAAATGGACAAGTGTGAGTTAAAAAGACAACACAGTTTAAGAACATACATATTAAATGTTTTTATTACAAAAAAATTATTAAAAAAAACAAAAAACAAAGACAAACATTGAAACACTCTAGTGAAAAATATTATGAATTTGTTGAGGAGAAAAAATTAATTCACTGACTTGTGCTCAAAGAATAAGTTATGAAACATTAGTGAGAAGAAAAAAATAATGAAGTTGTGCATCAGAAAAAAAAAAGTAATTCTTTGACTGTATTCAAAAGAATACGTTACAGATACATAAATGAAAAATAGAAAAATATGATGAACTTGTTGACCAAAAAAAAAAAAAAAAAAGAAAAAGAAAATGACTATGCACAAAAGAACAAGGAAGAGAAGCATGAATTAAAAAATAGGATGAACTTGTTGATCAGAAAAAAAGTGATTCATTGACTGTGTATAAAAGAATACGGAACAGGAGTTTAAAAAAATATATATGAAAAAAAAAAAAAAGTAATTCGTTGACTGTGCACAAAAAGAATAAGGAACAGAAGCTTAAATGGAAAAAAAAAAATATGATAAACTAGTTGATCAGAAAAAAATTGATTGATTAACTGTGCACAATAGAGTAAGGCACAGAGGTCAGTGTGACTTATTCACAATGGAAAGGCCTGACTCCTCTCTTACCGACCAAACCATCACAACATCAGCTGATTGCGACAAAATTCAGACCGCATCATGAATAAAAAACGTGGCCAGACTTGACCTAGTTAATCTATATGGAATGTTTGTGACATATATATTCAGGTGAGCACATGCATTAATTCAAGTTAAAAAAAAAAAAAAAACAACAACAAAAATCACTGCCCCATTATATCATTCAGTTGGTTCTGGGGGAAAAAAACAACAATGAACTAGCCTTTTTTTTTTTTTTTTTTTTTTTTTTTTTTGCTGCCCCATCTGCACCGTTTCAGTGGCATTACTCCCACGCCGCTCATTTAGATTCCCCCATACACAGCCACACCCGGGTTCGTCCGTCACAGTTCCAGCGTCGGCAGTCCACAGGGAACCCACCTCCGCTGGGATTCGAACCCGCGTCCTCCCAGCCGTCAGTCCGCGACGCTAACCACTTCGCCATGGCAGCTGGTACAATGAACTAGCCTTTGTAAAAATTTAAGCTCAGATTTACACAAGAGATCTTCAAGACCAACAAAAACACTACCTAGTAAATATCATCAATTGCAAGATGCCTTTTCAGTGATGTCTGATTGTAAATGAAAAAAAAAATAATAATAATTTCCTGATAAACAGAAATGCAGTTCTTAAAACAGACAGATAAATAAATGCACAAATCATCCAGAACACCTTTAACATAATTTCAGCTGTGAGTGGTATTTGCCTACAAAAGCTACACACACACACACACACACACACACACAATTATATATAAAACAGACAACCGATAATCTGAGTTGAAGATGAAGGCAGAGAACTCCAAAGACATAAGAGTTTGGCTGACATGGGAGGTAAGAAACAACATTTCAAATAACACTGCCCAAAAACTAGAAAGAAAGAAAAAAAAAACACAAAAAAAAAAACAAAACCAAAGCCACAAAATACAACACACAAACACCCACACATCACAGACTTGACCAAAAAATCTTAAAGCAGTATTACTAAACAGAATGAAACAGAACCCCCCAACAGGTCGGAGTCTGGCCGACATCATAATAATTATGGGGGTAGGAGGTAGAGAAGACGACACCCACCCACCCACACATCACAGACTACCGAAAAATCTTAATTAACACTATCAAATTAAGAGAATGAAACAGAACCCCCCAACAGGTCAGAGTCTGGCCGACATCATAATAATTATGGCAGGTGGAGGTAGAGAAGACGACACACACCCACCCACACATCACAGACTACCGAAAAACCTTAATTAACACTATCAAATTAAGAGAATGAAACAGAACCCCCCAACAGGTCGGAGTCTGGCCGGCATCATAATAATTATGGCAGGTAGAGGTAGAGAAGAAGACACCCACCCACCCACACATCACAGACTACCGAAAAATCTTAATTAACACTATCAAATTAACAGAATGAAACAGAACCCCCCAACAGGTCAGAGTCTGGCCGACATCATAATAATTATGGCAGGTGGAGGTAGAGAAGACGAAACCCACCCACCCACACATCACAGACTACCGAAAAATCTTAATTAACACTATCAAATTAAGAGAATGAAAGAGAACTCCCCAACAGGTCGGAGTCTGGGCGGCACCATCATACAGGTCAGGTGGAGGTGGAGGTGGAGGAAGAGGAGACCACCCCCACTCCCACACTCACTCCCACACCCACACCCAAACGCATCACAGATGCCCAAAGATGCGAGTGGCATTGAAGAGGATGGGGGAGAACTTCCACAGGTCGGGCTGGCCGATGTGGGAGGCGGAGCTGAAGGGACTCTTGCTCCACTGGAAGGGCGGCTGCTGGTCCCAAGTGGGGCCCCCCACCGCCACAAAGCTCAGGTCGCCAAACAGCTCTGCCGATGTCAGCTGAAAAAAAAACAAAAAAAAAAAAAACCGGTCACGTCTATTTGTATTCAGGCATCAGAGTGGCTCATGTCAGCTGGATAAAAAAACAACAAAAAAAATACAGTCACATCTATTTTTATTCAGGCATCAGAGTTATGGTCCGTGGATCCGCTAATTTCAGTGTATGGTATTGCATTGCATTGCATTGCATTGCATTGCATTGCATTGCATTGCATTGTATTGTATTGTATTGTATTGCACTGCAATCAATCACTTTATTGTCTGAAACAGTCAGGCATCAGAATGGTCCGTGGATCCGGTAATTTCAATGTATAGTATTGCACTGCATTGCCTTGTATTGTATTGTTTTGTAATTTCTATTGTATTGCATTGCATTGCATTGCAGTCAATCACTTTATTGCCTGAAACAAGAGTACAGAATTTTTTTTTTTTTTTTTTTTTTTTTGCTGCCCCATCATCTGCACCGTTTCAGTGGCATTACTCGCATGCCGCTCATTTAGATTCCCCCATACACGGCCACACCCGGGTTCGTCCATCGCAGTTCCAGCGTTGGCAGTCCACAGAGAACCATCGATGTTAGGTCGCCAGGAGGCCACACACCAGAGGAGACCCTGCACTGCTGCTGGGTCACTTCAGTGGTGTTCAGTGGTGCCTGTTCTGTTTTAACGTACTTAGGACACCACCTACTATGCCCACCACTAACGACAATAATGGCTTAGTCGCGGAGCCAGACTGAGTGAGCGTCCCTCCCAGAGTGGAGACCGCCACCACGTCCCTCAAACAACAGCCCCCAATGAATCTGCCGACACTGACGACATTGACAGGACTCACCCCAAGCACGGAAGTGGAGGGGTATCGAAACTGAGAGTACAGAAATTTGCCTTCAGCCAAAAGTTCAGGCTCATCGTAAGGAAATCAGTCATTTCAAAGAATAAAAACAGCCCTTCCACCATAACACTACAGGTCACTCTCAAAAGTCACATGAACATGGCAGGGGTTGGGGAGGTGTGGGAGTGGGGGTGGGGGGGAAGAGAGTGTGGGAAGGAGGAGGGCATGACGGGTGTCGCACCATCACAGTAAAAATTTGTTTATCACAGTGTGATAAGATGAGAAGATAAAATCAACTTTTATATCCTCTCACAAAAAACGATCTGGTGTGGCATAACGCAACTAGGCAGAGAGCCAACACACACACACACACACACACACACACACACACACACACACACACAGAGTCACACACACACACACACACACACACACACACACTCACAAGACACACACAACACACACACACACACACACACACAACACACACACACACACACACACACACACACACACACACACAGTCACACACACACACACACACACAAGAAAACAACGTTGAGCATTACTTAATTTGCAAATAAATGCATTCCACATTTTCCCTTTAAAAACATTCAAATCAATAATCATTACATCCTAATTATAAACATGAATCTGTTGAAAGAAATGAAAGTTAGCATTGCACATATCGTAATGCACATTCATCCTGCATACTCCACATTCATAAAGCACACTGTCATGTATTTTAAGCTAAACAGATGTTTTAGAAACTAAAAAACGAAGTACAACCTATTATGCACACATTTTCACACATACTCGCACACTTGTATGCGCACACAGACACACAAGCACACACAGGCACGCTCACACACGCTCACACACAAACACACACACACGCACACACACGCATGCACACACACACACACACAAACAAACATACACAGTTCTCAAGAATCTAAAAGGCGAATGGTACGAAGAATCAAAGTCTTCAGATAATCGCTCATGCCCGCATGCACTGACGCTTCCTTGAGCCCCGAAACTGAAACTCACCTTCATGTCAATCCCACCATGCATACGCTGACCCAGAGCACCGAACGGGTACTTCCCGTCCTTAGGGTTGAGGTCGCTGCGCGCCGAAATGGCGTTCTCCCCACTGTAAGGTGGAGTGCAGTTGCACCGGGACAAGGGGTCATGTTGGAAATCGTTGTACCTGGAGAATAAAATAAATAAATAAATAAATAAATAATAAAAAAAAAACATTACAGAATGTTGAGTCCATTGTCTCCCAGTATTTCAAACAAAAAATAGTGAAAAAAAAAAAAAATTGATGGATGGATGAATGATGACAGAATGAATGAATAAATGGATGGATGGATGAATGAATGAATGAATGAATGAGAACATATTTTATAACACATTTCTGACCAAGCACAATCTGCTGACTTGCTGCCTCTGGACAAAGCAATTTTGACTTGCAAGTTGAACAGTGTTACTGACGGG
>NC_134904.1:5685024-5760024 GCF_041734735.1 Babylonia areolata | reverse complement strand
GCATTGTACCAGACTGATGATTACATTTGGCCTTTTATTTCATTTTATTTTCCCCCCATTTGTATTATCCCCCCCTTTTGTTTCTTCTTTTTAAATTATCTTCGCTCTTCCTCTTATTGTCATGTTTTCTTGTTTCTCTGACTCAAAAGAGTTAAAGGGAATAAACAAACTCTGAACTCTGAACACACACACACACACACACACACACACACATGCACACACACACACATTCACACACACACACACACACACAACTTATTTGAACTCGCCCTGGCATTATTTCTGAAATCATACAGACACACACAAATCCTCTTTCAGCTACGTTCTTCTAGGGTAACAAATAGCCTTATTCAGAATGACTCTCACTCCCAGCATTAACCACTTAACTACTGCTGATGCTGTGATGGGAATGCTAATCAGTAAAGGGCTGTCACCTCACTGATGTTAAGAAATAAATAAACAAATACATAAATGAATAAACAAAGGGATACATTTAATAATAAGCTGTTTACAGGTGAGGATGTCAGTCACCATTCTGTATCTAAACTTCTCTGAAGCCCTTGGGACTGCCTTACTTTTGTTCAACAAAAAGGAAATTTTCTATCTAAAATTACGTTTAAATAACATACTTACCGTGACCCAACTAGTGCAGACTCCGGCAGGGGTCTGACATTCCTGTCCTGTGCAAACTATCCGCCTATGCGGAGCAGACGAAACTACGGCCGATAACCTCCCGGAAGTAGGTAACCTCCCCTTTGTCCCGCTGGTTATCGCCCTCTATCAGTTAAACCTTTGGTTAACACAAACCCCAAAAAAAACCCAAAAACGTAGCAAATGCTTTTCAAACTGAGTCAACACTGATCTCATTCATTTCACACAATGTTTGGGAGTCAATGTGTTAAACCAAACTGACTAGGAGACAAAAAACACAGCAGGGTAAATAAAATAAAAAAAACCTCTCTCCATACGAACGGCGAAAGAGACGACGTTAACAGTGTTCCACCCCAATTACCACCATCAAAATATTGCAAGCGGAAGGCTCTTATATTGAAGAGGTGAATGTTGACAAAGAATACCACAATTCTGATGATGGAAGCTAAAGGTTGAGTCATTCAGACACCCACTGGACATCCGAGGGGTCTGTGTAGAGGAGAAGAGAGGACTGGCCGTACTGAGTGAGTTAAAAGAGTTGTGATTTTGTGGAGAATCTCTTGTGATTTGGGCTAAAAGCTGAAAACTCCACACATTGTTCAGCATTCACTTGAGCAACCCGAAAAGAATAAATCCACTAAAAGGCATAGATGAATATGTAGCTGACTGTCAGCTCTTTCTCCTCGTGAGACCCTGGACGATAGAAAATGGAGAGATGAAGTGAAGCTTTGGTTTTGTTTGTTGCTTTTTTTTCTTTCTTTTTTTCATATTCCAACTGCTGACATACAAAACAGCTGAAGGAAAACTTAAGATCCTGTAGCACAACCATGCTATCAATTCATTCAAAGACTGGCTCAAAACAGACGAGAGTGGCGGTTGTTCGTTGGTACCCCTAGACGCCAGAGGAAAAAACGGGCAGAAAAGTAAGCTAGCATACATAACCTGTGAGTACTTGCTAAACTACCATAAAAACTGAAAAAGAAAAAAAAAAGTGCTTAAAACTTGGCAACCATTTATGTTTTATCTTACATCCTTTTTAAAAGACGGGTGCAATAGCCGAGTGGTTAAAGCGTTGGACTGTCAATCTGAGTGTCCCGGGTTCGAATCACGGTGACGGCGCCTGGTGGGTAAAGGGTGGAGATTTTTACGATCTCCCAGGTCAACATATGTGCAGACCTGCTAGTGCCTGAACCCCCTTCGTGTGTATATGCAAGCAGAAGATCAAATACGCACATTAAAGATCCTGTAATCCATGTCAGCGTTCGGTGGGTTATGGAAACAAGAACATACCCAGCATGCACACCCCCGAAAACGGAGTATGGCTGCCTACATGGCGGGGTAAAAACGGTTATACACATAAAAGCCCACTCGTGTGCATACGAGTGAACGCAGAAGAAGTCCTTTTTAAAAAAAAAATTTTTAATGCATCTCACCACTCTTGTCAGCCGACATTTTCCAAGGGAAGTCGTAGACCTTGAGGATCCTCAGCATGCCCTGAAAGTCATCCCAGGTGTCCTGGGAGACGTACAGATCCTTGTTGCCAGGCAACAGCTTCACCAGCGCTGAACACGACCCTGACCCCAGAGGTCGATGAAGGTCGCTGTCACCCAGCACCGTCTCCAAGTCATCCAAATCACCACCCATCTGGAACAGGCTGAAAGTACAGGATGGTGGTTAAAAAACCAAAGCAAACGAATCCAGTCTATCCGGGCGCAATAACCGAATGGTTAAAGCGTTGGACTTTCAATCCGAGGGTCCCAGGTTCGAATCTTGGTAATGGCGCCTGGTGGGTAAAGGGTGGAGATTTTTCCGATCTCCCAATGTCAACATACGTGCAGACCTGCTAGTGCCTGAACCCCCTTCATGTGTATACGCACGCAGAAGATCACGATAAAGATCCTATAATCCATGTCTGCATTCGGTGGGTTATGGAAACAAGAACATACCCAGCATGCATACCCCCGAAAACGGAGTATGGCTGCCAAAATGGTGGGGGTAAATAAACAAAAAACAAAACAAAATGGTCATACATTGTTACATGTTAGTTTGAGTGTGTATGTGTGTGCCTGAAATCTGAATGCATGACACAGTAAACGAATGATGAGCGTCCAGTGGCAGCCGTCAGTCGGCTCTACCCAGGTAGGCAGCCTGTGGTGCAAATGACCCCCGTGTATGTAAAGCACTTAGAGCTTGGTCTCAGACCTAGGACAGGCGCTAATAAGTATCCATATCAATCAATCAATCAATCTTTACTCACCTGGAAATTCATTATTGTGCATCCACAGGCTCGTCACACACACCACACTATCTCTCCCAGAACACCATTATTAACAAGAGAGGCAAGGCCTTCAAGACTCACTTGTGATACACTTAACACAAAAAAATCCAAGCTTTTTATGTATTGAGTATAATTTCTAAATGTAATGTTCAAGATGAGAAAGATCAGTTTAAAGCAAATTAAGTCCCCTAGCATTAATTACAGAGTAATTTCCCTTTATTACTATCTGCACCAAAACGTTTGCAAAATAAATAAAACTTCCATGCTTAGCAAAAGAAGTTCCTGTTTGAACAAAAAATGATAATAATGGCTGCTCTTGTTTGGTCAGAATATCAGATCAAAGTGCCAAGTTTAGAGAATACAAAAAATATAAATATAACAGTAAATGCAGTTTGCATATAATTAGGCTTCTTTTTTTTTTTTTTTTTTTTTTGTGCCCATCCCAGAGGTGCAATATTGTTTTAACCAAGATGACTGGAAAGAACTGAATTTTTCCTATTTTTATGCCTAATTTGGTGTCAACTGACAAAGTATTTGCAGAGAAAATGTCAATGTTAAAGTTTACCACGGACACACAGACACACACACACACACACACAGAGACAACCGAACACCGGGTTAAAACATAGACTCACTTTGTTTACACAAGTGAGTCAAAAAAGTCTTGAAGTAAAGACAAGAAAAGCTCAGTGATAACTGACATTGCTGTGAGTGTGATGCAAGAGAACAGAAAAATCAGAGGGTGAGTCATCTCTTTATGTCTTTCGATGGGTTCGTGTGTTTCAGTTAAAAGAGCAAGAGTTAACAAAGAAATCAAACTATATCAGTATATGGGTAATCAGTTGTGTGAATGTGTGTGTGTGTGGGTACATGTGTGTGTGTTATGTCTGTGTGCATGCGCATGAGTGTGTGTGTGTGTGCGCGCGCGTGTGCGCATTTGCATGTACATGTGTGTGTGTGTGTGTGTGTGTGCACGAGAAAAAAAAATCCCAACATGCACAAGGAGACAGTTGAACAAACAGACAGACAGACAGACAGACAGACAGACAGACTCCCAACAGAGACAGACACCTTTAGAGACAAACAAACAAACAAAGAGAGGCCTGCATCAAACAGCACATCAAACACCACATCAAACACCACACCAATCACCACATCAAACACCACACCAAACACCACATCAAACACCACACCAAACACCACACCAAACTCCACATCAAACACCACACCAAACACCAACCACACCAAACACCACACCAAACTCCACATCAAACACCACACCAAACACCACACCAAAATCCACATCAAACACCACATCAAACACCACATCAAACACCACACCAAACACCACATCAAACTCCACACCAAACACCACATCAAACACCACACCAAACACCACATCAAACACCACATCAAACACCACACCAAACTCCACACCAAACACCACATCAAACACCACACCAAACACCACATCAAACACCACATCAAACACCACATCAAACTCCACATCAAACACCACATCAAACACCACATCAAACTCCACATCAAACACCACATCAAACTCCACATCAAACAGCTTCTCACTAGAACCCCATGGGGTCGACGTCTGTGTGGGGCGACTTTTCCACTCCGTTCAGGGCGTCCGCTATTCCTGCTGCCTGGTATAGGAACAGCTCCACCTGAAAGTGAAGAATAATTGTGATCATGATATTGATAAGGTGGAGGAGGAGGAGAAGAAGAAGGAGGAGGAGGAGGAGGAGGAGTAGAAGAAGGAGGAGGAGAAGAAGAAGGAGGAGGAGGAGGAGAAGAAGAAGAAGCATTTAGATCTAGATATATCATATGGGAAGCTGAAAATTCCAACAATGACAACAACAATGCTGACATTTGATCATCATAAGTAATGAATTAATATTATAATGATAGTAGTGTGTGAGAGTTCTACAGTTCCCCCTGTAACACCCAACTCTCTCACTCTCTCCCTCCCCCTCTCTCTCTCTCTCTCTCTGACAGTAATGACACACAATCAGTCACACACTTGTTCATTTTGATGCACATGTCTGAAGGTGAAAGTACAGTTCATAAATATTTTCTAAAACAAAATCGTATATTTATATACACAAATTATCCAATGAATCAAAAAAAAAAAAACAAAAAAAAAGATAAGTGAAATATTCTTTTTATTATCAATAGAATAATAGAAATAAATTAACTAACTGAAAGAATGAATAAACAAACATCAACAAAATAGAATAAGAAAATATAAATTAATTAATCAATTAAATGAATGAATGAATAAATGAACAAACAAACAAACAAACAAACAGATAAACACGTAAAAAAACAAAACAAAATAAAATACAAACTCAAAAACTAAAACAAAATCTTGCTGAAGAAGAAACAATTCCAACCGCAGCCCAGCCCAGCCCAGCCCAGCCCAGCCCAGCACAGCCCAGCCCAGCCCAGCCCAGCCCAGCCCAGCCCAGCCCAGCACAGCCCAGCCCAGCACAGCCCAGCACAGCCCAGCACAGCCCAGCCCAGCACGGCCCGACTCACGTGATGCCACAAGGGTGAGTGCATCTTCCTGTGCTTGTCCGTCTGGATCTGTTGCTGCATCCACTTGAGGTTCTGGGTCAGGAAGACGGAGAGCTTGCTGCAGTACTGGCTGTAAGGCTTGGGACAGTAGCCGGCCATCGTGTTGGTCCAGTGCATCATGGTGACGTTTCGCGTCAGCCGGCCCTCCGCGACTCCCGCGGCGTAGGCCTGGACGGAGTCTGGGAAGCTCTGTGCCGTCTTCAGCTGCAGGTACCCCCACCTGCCACAGCGTGGATGGAGGAGGAGTAGAGAACTAGAGCCTTGTCATGTTGTCCCCCAAAACCTAAATAGACCTCCATAGCACTAGCAGTAATGTCATCTTCTTCCTTCCTTTCTTCCTTCCTTCCTTCCAGAGAATGACCACAATCAAGTGTTGATTATTCTGTTACTGTTTGGGGGATCTGCAGAAAAAAAGCTCTAATTCTAAAAAAAATTATTTTAAAAAAATAATAAGAAGAATAAAAAAAAAAAAAAAAAAAGGACCTTCATTTCGCAGTATCTAGGCTAGATCACTCTGGCATCATCAACATTCATATATTATTTTTTTCCAGGGTCAAATGATTTTCAGGCGATGAATGAATGGATTGGAAACAAATCTATAGCAGATCCTAGTTCCATCTACATGTGCAAGCAATGTCTGACACAGATCTGCACACAAGGTTCTAGTGAGTTGTTTGTCTTCAGTTTAATGTCTTTCCACTTGAAGTGATATTAGACGAAAAAAAAAAAAACTTTAAAAAAAAATATTAAAAAAAACAAACAAAAAAACAGACGGAGGGGGGTAGGGGTTGTGGGAGGGGGAGGGGGAAGAAGTATGTGTGTATGTGTGGAGGGGGTGTAGGGAGAGACAACGCTGGGGGGAAATGGAAATGTTATAAACGCCAACATCAAACAACTGTAACAAATCTCCTGAAGGACTACACAGCAAACCTTTTGCAATAACAAATAACATATTGGAATTGTTAAAAACAAGTCTGGAAAAAAAACATTTTAGATTATGACATTCAAATAATGAAATATTACGTGGTTGCTAGAAATATGTTCTCCACATATGCATTTAACATCTTTGCTGAACTTTGTTATAAAAGCATTCAGCTTTATCCTGTTTGATAATGTATGAATCTGCCATAATCTTATTGAATTTCTGTACGTATTTGACTGATTTATACTAGTTCCCAGCTGTTGAACATTAAGTACACTATGGTTTAAAGCTTTGCCATTTCGCTGGTATAAATTCCCTGACTTTGCTCCACAATGTTGTTTTTTTTTCAAGTAATTGATAACCCTCTTGTACAGATAGAGGCAAATAAAGTTCTATGGTTCCATGTTCGTTTTTTGCACCTTTTCTTGCAGCCCTGTCAGCCTATTCATTGTAGGGAATACCAAGATGTGAAGAAACCCAGCAAAAAGAAATATATGTTCCTTTCAAACTTAAAAGATGTAAAATGTGCCTGATTTCTATTATAATCTTGGATTTGTTCTTACAATTTGATGAGTTTAAAGCATATAATATGGATTTGGAGTCAACACAAAACAAGACTTGTACTTGTAGAAGGCAAACTGGAAGATCAAGAATATGATTTAGAGCCATAACAACAGCAACAAGTTCAGCAGTGAATATTGAACGATTTTTACCAATATAGTATGATCTTTCTGTTTTCAGTTCTGATATAATGAAAGCTGAACCTGCTTGGCCATTGTCTAATAGTGAGCCATCTGTGTAAATCTGTAAGTGTAAATGATCACAGTATCTACCTTCAAGATGTACTTGGACTTCCGTTGCCATGATATTCAGATTTTCATTCTTTTTAATATCAGTATGATAGATGTCAAATTTGCTTTTTTCATCTCCCAGATGGGGTATGGACTTAAGGTCTTCTGTGTGTCTACATCATCTGAATTAATTTCAGACTTTTCGAACAGGTTTGACACAAACGTGCCAATGGGTGTTAAATAAGATATGTTTTTAGCTCTTCTGGAGAAGTTGTTTTTGGATGTAATTTTTACTTCCTCTGATGTATAATTTCAGTTGTTGAGCTTCTCAATACATTGTATATCTGTGATGTTTATGAACTCTGTGTTATAGCTAGCAAGCATACTTTTGAATATCTCCCAGTTAGCATCTTTGTAGTTATATCTTGGGACTTTGTCTTTTTGAAATTTTGAAGGTCTTTGAGTGTCATTAAAAGTTATGATGATCATAAGTGATCACTTCCCAATGTATCTTTATAATATGTCGTCCATTTACATTCTGGATACAATGCTGGGGATATGAAAGACAGATCTATAGCAGATGTCCTGTGAGTGACAATATCAGGGATTCTGGTGATGCTGCCATCATTTAAAGGCTCAAAGAATCAACAACGTTTTCTAGTGAGAGTGTGTGCATAAATTTTATGTATCAGGTGGTGCGTGAAAATGGAAATCTGATCAGGATGTCTGTGTGTCTATTTTGCTTTGTTTTATTTTGTTTATTTTCTTTCAGTTTCATATGACGAACGCTTCTCTCTTATCGAGGAGGGAGTTGGTGGGATTGTGTGGTGATGGAAAGGGCAGTGTATGAGTGTGTGTGTATGTGTGCATGCGTTTTCTCTGTGTGTGCGCTCGTGCGTGTGTGTGTGTCTTCTCCGTGTGTGTGTGTGTGTGTGTGTGTGTGTGTTGTATGTGTGTGTGTTTGCTGGCAACAAAACGACAGATAAATTACACAGCTACAATCATGACCTGGACACGCAGCCAGTCACGCGCTCTCTCGTCAGCTGACCACCTTACCCTGTTTCGTTGATTTTGTTGTCAAATTTGGCTTCAACGACCGTTGGCCCAGTGCCGTCTGCCCCAGAAGTCAGTTTGTTGCTGGCAAAGTTGTACTTCAATGACAACGTTTGCATCGTTGTCACAGGTTTGCCGGTGACTGCACCGATGCCTATGACGAAAACACAGACATATCGCAACATTTCTCGCATCTCCATCTTCATCTTCTCCGCTCAATGAGGAAACTCGCACTGCCTTCCAGTTCTTAGGCTGCCAACTTTGTCACATGACAGACAGTGATCATGTGACCACATCTATCTGTTTATGAATATTTACCCAATTCACTTGAAAAATGAATAAACAGTTGTTTTTTTTCCCGTCAGATTTGATCTGTCTATTTCGTATTGTGATCACATCGTTTTAGATAATCAGGCTTTATTGACAAAGGGCCACTTGGGATTTTTTTTTTTTTTTTTTGGTGGGGGGAGGGGGGGGAATTTTTCTGAAACTCTTCTTCCTGAAGATAGAAATGTCCAATGTATCATTCCCCCCTCCCTCGTCTCCCCTTGACTACTGAGCGAAAGACAACAGAACGTGCTGACCCTTTGATCGCAGAGTGTAATAACCAGACACGCTTTAAAGCAGTTTGGGGGGAAAAGGAAAAACATGGCAGAAGAATCTCACAGTGCACAACATTCATGTTGTCATCATGAGTGTGTGTTATTGCTTTAAAACCTAAGCTATAACATCACCGACGAAATAGAAAGTTATTTCCGTGTCACAGCAAATGCAGCGATTCTTCACGTTTTTTCAGTAGCTGTCTAGCTGTCGGTGCAGCTGGAGATATCCGGGTAATGTCCTGTTTTAGTAGAGGAGGTTTGGAAGTGATGCTGGAGGACAAGGGGAAAGGGTGCGCATTGTGACAGTGTCAGTCATGAAGATCCTTAACGCCAAAGGCCTGCAGCGTTTCGCTTCCTCTGGGGGCTTTCCGGACAAGGAGGGCTACCTGCTGAAGAGAGGCGACCTCAACAAGGGATTCCAGAAACGCTGGTTTTTGCTGAGAGGGAACTTGCTCTTCTACAGCGAAAAACGAGGCGATAAAGAGCCAGCAGGTGTAATCATCCTGGAGGGCTGCTCCATCGAAATCGCAGACTGCGAGCAAGTGGACAACTACGCTTTCCAGATAACTTTCCCAGGCTCTGCCACACGCAACTACGTTCTGAGTGCATCCTCACAGGAGGACTTGGAATCCTGGATGAAGGCATTGTCGTGTGCTTCGTACGATTACGTCAGACTTCTTGTGGCGGAACTGGAGAACCAGCTGCAGGAAGCAGTGGCAGCAGACAACGCTAAACTGATTCAGGATGCAGAAAGAGACAGCCGACTTTTCAGTCACACCTACAGTATAGATGCTGGAGCTACAGCTGGACACGATCAAAGGACGCATCCTCCAGCGGGGGTAGACAGGAAAATTCCATCAGGTGAGGGGACTGATCTCATGAGTGACAGGCTGGACGATCATTTCAGTGCTGAGCTTTTTAATTCTTCTGGGGATGGCACATCAGGTGTGTCCATGTCTTTCAACATCATCACCTGGCAGACTCTGGGCATATCCAATTTCTACGAGATGCATGACGAAATTAAAAGGCAGATTAGAGAATTCAGTGCCAGTCATGATCAGTGAGACACACACAGCACCTGCTAGGAATGCTGCATTGTAATGTTTGGTTTGTTTGCTTGTTCTTTTTTTTTCTGTTAGTTTACAAACAGATGGCATGCTTTGTTTTACTTCTTCTTTCAGTTGCATGATCAACATGAAATTGCTATTGATTCTCATCATGGTTTGCATATGTTGTGTATTTCACATTTTCTGTGTTTCCACAAACCACCATGCAAACTCTGACGTGTTATGAACAGGATGTTTAATAAGTGTATTTCATCATCTATGCACATACATGGAAATAAAGGAGATTCAGGTACTTGCAGGTCTGTACATTTGTTGATCTAGATAATTGGGAAAAAAAAAAAACCTCCACTGTCAACCCACCAGACATTACCCCAATGGTGCAAAGTCTAGTTCCCTAACTACTTGGTTATGAATCACCAATTTTGAAATGGAATTTGAAAAAAAAAAAAAAAAAAAAAAATTCAAATCAAGCTTGTCATGTTTGAAGCAACTTGAATTTTACTAATCTGCTTTTAGATATTAAACTTTATACATTCCCTGTTTGTCCAACATTTCATGCATGATGTTGGTTTTGTTGGTAGTGATGTTTTCTTTCAGTTTTATATTTATGATGTTTTCTTTCAGTTTTATATTTATGATATGTATTTTCAACGTGTTTATTTTTGTTGGGTTTTTTGTGTGTGTTTGTTTCATGTGGGTAACCAAGCTTGACAGGCATAATCGACAGTTGTGACATAGAACTGGTAGATTTTTTTTTTCACAAAATTTCAGAAATTATGACAGAACCCTGTCAGTGCCAAGCCTATTTCATGCTCAGTGACACATGTCTGCCAAGGGATGTTTTGGTCACAGAAAGTAATGATTAAAAATTAAATTCTAGCTTGCAAATTACTAAAAGAAAGTGTATATAGCCTGTACTTTTCTAAAAGGGAAAGGAACGTACTATTCTTGCGAAAGATCGAAAACAGTGATGCTGGTAAAGCTTTCCGTCCTGGGACACTTTTTTCCTCACCGGAAGGGGGAAGGAAATATCCATCCTGGTACACTGAAGGGGTGAACAGTTATTGAATTAGAAAATCTATCAGATCAACATGACTTCACTATCATTTTCAGACTGACATTGTTTTATTGTTGCTGCTCCCTGTCTGTAATCAGTGGCCAAAGAAACTCTGTTAACTTTATTTGCAAAATAGAATTGGACCAGAAACCCAAATCCTTTTATTGTAGTTCTAATTCAGTCAAACTTTTTGTCTTTTCTTGTTATTACTTAGTGAATTTTCACTTGAGAGAGAGAGAGAGAGAGAGATTCAGATTCAAATGTTTATTCAGATAAAAGCCTTGGTCCCATACTGAAGGGGCTAGTATAAAGGAACGTAATACATAATTTTCATCAACAAAGGTAACAGTTAACAGACATAAGGTCTGCAAACGAATATTAAGAGAGAGAGAGAGTGTGTGTGTAAGAGTGTGTGTGTGTGTAACTCCTGAGATTGTATTTAATTGGATTTATCCTTCTGACATCTTTCAGTAATTCAGGGAATTGAGGTCTATTCCTTGCTGGTATTTTACACTTTGGCTGCAGGATGTTTCCTCTGTATTTCTACATACAGTTGTTTTTATTGGGGTTTTTTTTTTCCATTTTTGATGAAATTCTACAAAATGTGTGTGTATCTGGTGGCTGGCTTTGTTGTCAAGAATATTATGAAAATTTGAAATTGAAGTTTGCAGATTTTAGCTGCAAAGTGTTTATAATCTGACAATCTGAAGGTTATGTCATTCATTGAACCAATTTAGAGAATCCCCCAAACTTGCCTAGATTTACCATGTATACATCTTCGACACAAACATTTCTTTATATCAATACATTCTGTTTGAAGTTTGGTTATTTTGTGTGTGTGTGTGTTTTTTTTTTGTTTGTTTTTTTTTAATATATCAATTGCCTTCTTTTTTCTGTTTATATCAAAACATTCTGTTTGAAGTTTGTTTTTGTTTTTTGTTGTTGTTTTTTTTTAACTATATCAGCTGCCTTCTATGTATCTTTTTCCTTTCTATTGTATTTTAACACATTTACTTGTTTGTTTATTGTAATTATTGGTTTTCTTTTATCTTGTGTTGATGTTTGACACAAACCTAGGGTAGACACTCAAGGCCTTACCAGCGAACTGGGCCATGGTTTTATGCAAAGGTCAGGTATCTCGTCTGCTGCTTTGTTTTTCCTAAAACAGATATTGTTCAGCATCATTATATGGATCAATATTTATATTGTAATTATTTATTTATTTATTTATTTATTTATCTACTTATTTATGCACGCTTATCTATCATTTATTCACTCCCCCTCCCCCCAAGGCCTGACTAAGCGCGTTGGGTTACGCTGTTGGTCAGGCATCTGCTTGGCAGATGTGGTGTAGCGTATATGGATTTGTCCGAACGCAGTTGAGTTGAGCTACTGAAACTGAAACTATATTGATCAGTCCACACACTTTGACACCTCCTTGAAACTGAAACTAAACTGAACAAATAGTTTCAATTTTCAGTTTGTATGGTATAGATATATGTAGGGAGAGATAGATAGATTGATAGATAGATGGACTGAACAAATAGATTATTTGTAGATACACATTGGGCAGATTTTTAAAAACTTTTTTTTCAGTTTAGCTTTCTCTTCAGAGAGATTGGTGCAAGAGGGTTTGTGGGCGCATCTGCCCACAGCCTCATGAAACAGCTGTCGATTTCTGGCAGAGAGAGGACATGGGGTCTCAAGGCAATGGCAGAAGCAGCAGAAAAGATTGAGTTCTAGCTGTATCTGGTCGAGGAGGAATGAAAGTAAACTTCATAAGGAATAAATTTCCCTACTCAAACTAGGTGTTCAATGGCTCAGTGGTTGATACATCTGCCAGAAAAGGTGACTCGGTCTTGAAGTGGCGACCACCCTGGAGGTGTGGGTTCGAACCTGCTGAAGACCAGGAAAACAGAAAAAAGAAAAGGCGGCAATACAAGGGCATCCAGGAGTCATGACCTGGGTGAGATCCGGCCCCCTTAGAGTGTAAGGAGTTAAGGGCCGAAACACTTGACTGAGGGGGGCTTCTTCTCTGAAGACCTTGTACTGTCCAGCTCTCTCCTTAGAGTGTCTTATCACTTTTCAGGCAATCATTTCCTCACATTGATTGATTGGGAGATAAGCTACGGAAGGCTCAGAGAAACAGCCAAAAAGGGCTTGTGTGGAAAAGCTGTGCTCCGGAACCAACTGTTTTTGAACTGTGTGTCGTGTCATGTCAGAGTTGTTTCAGAGGAACGCATGTGAATGAGGAATTTGCATTTAAAAGGGGGTCAGTCCAGAATTTGGTATTTTGATTTCAGTGTCTGTATGATATTGATTTGTTCACTGTGGCATTTTGGACTGATACTGATTCTTCTTCTTCTTCTTCTTCTTCTGCGTTCGTGGGCTGCAACGTTCACTCGTATATCCACAAGTGGGCTTTTATGTGTATGACCGTTTTTAACCCGCCATGTAGGCAGCCATACTCCGCTTTCGGGGGGTGTGCATGCTGGGTATGTTCTTGTTTCCATAACCCACCGAACGCTGACATGGACTACAGGATCTTTATGTGCGAATTTGATTTTCTGCTTGCGTATACACACGAATGGGGTTCAGGCACTGGCAGGTCTGCACATATGTTGACCTGGGAGATCATAAAAATCTCCACCCTTTACCCACCAGGCGCCATCACCGTGATTTGAACACGGGGCCCTCAGATTGAAAGTCCAACGCTTAACTATTCGGCTGTTGCACCCGTCATGTGTGATGATTGTTTTGTTTTATTTGAAATGTTCTGACCAGCAGTTGTCATTGATTTTTTTTTTTTGGGGGGGGTGTTATTAGATAATTTATTTGAAGTTACCTTTATGTTTTAAAAGTTCACCAGTTGGCATTTAACAGTTGTATAATTATGTATGCACATTTTTGCTTTGTTTATGTCAGCTTAGGGACCAAGTTATCTTTCATTAAAATCATGTAAGTTTGCCAACATGTTTACTCACAATATGCAGACCCGCTAAAAGTACACACAAAAATGCAGTTTTTAATTCTTGTGCCAGTAGAATATGCTTCTTTAGTTGTTGTGCCATTTTTGTCAGTCTCAGTTGCAGAAAACCTAAACAAAACTTTCATCTCAAGTTACACATGCATACATGCTGTCAATATTATTGTTTTTATGATCATCATCATTATTATTGATACTCAGTATAATGCCTATTGATCTGTGCTCAGAGACCAAACTGTAAGCACTTTGCAAACACAGAGTCACATGCATATCACGATTTTTACCTGGGTAGAGCCGACCGATAGCTGCCAGACATGTAAATGATAACTAGATAAGTGCACAAAAACAATGAAACTTCAAAAAGGTGACATCATGTAATTAATCGTAAAGAAAGTTGTTTGGGTTTTTGTGTGTGTGTGTGTGTTGTTTTTTTTAACTTTGCCATAATAAATGACTATGCTCAAGTCTTTTGCCATAAAACTGGAGCCTGGCCAACTCAGTTTTTTTCTGGAGTCTTCCATGTTTTTGGTTTGTTGTTGTTATTGAAGATGCTTTAGTAGACAGACAGAATAGTGCTGCATTTAGTCGTGTACAGGAGGGTTTGTTGTTGTTGTTGTTATTATTGTTGTTGTTGTTTTTCTGCATGTGAACTGCAGATTGATCAGTTGTCATACAGCTTGGTGTTGCCACTGTGCTAGTTAAAAAAAAAAAAAAAAAGGGAAGAAAATGTGGAGTGTGTTGTTTTCTGATTAGACCTACTGGTAAATATGTATACATGCACTGCTTATTCAGTCATTGACTCTGACTGGAATGCATGTGGGAATGTGCAGTGTGTTGTTTTCTTATTAGACTTACCAGTAAATATGTATACATGCACTGCTTATTCAGTCATTGACTGGAATGCATGTGGGAATGTGCAGTGTGTTGTTTTCTGATTAGAATTACCGGTAAATATGTATACATGCACTGCTTATTCAGTCATTGACTCTGACTGGAATGCATGTGGGAATGTCCAGTGTGTTGTTTTCTGATTAGCTTTACCGGTAAATGTGTATACATGCACTGCTTATTCAATCATTGACTGACTGGAATGCATGTGGGAATGTGCAGTGTGTTGTTTTCTGATTAGACTTACCGGTAAATATGTATACATGCACTGCTTATTCAGTCATTGACTCTGAGTGGAATGCATGTAGGAGTGCTGATCATGTAATGCTGTTTGCATTACCGTCTTTCAAAATATAGATCTCACTGTCTGAATCTCTTTGATACTGTCGTGTAAACGTGTGTGTATACATACATAAATGCATATATATATATATATATATATATATATATATATATATATATATATATTTGTGTGTGTGTGTGTACATACACATATACATATTTTGAGATATGTATATAGATAGATATATTATACATATATGTGTGTGTGTGTGTAAGGAGATGATAAAAGTGTTGTAATCATCCTGACAAACAAGTCATACAATCACATAATGCCCTCTCGCTGTGCTATCTGATGGCATTTGGGTGAGTTCCGTTTTGGTGACCAGATCACACTGCATATACAGATCGAGGTTTACTATTAATTTTTTTTTTTTTAACCTATCCTGCCCACTGTATGTTATTAAGACAAGAATAAGAATTTATTAAAGTTCATTATTTGGCAGTTATTCACACATATACGTAAGAGCCTGTGTATGAAATGGGATATTCTGTTCCTTTCGAAATACCCATAATGTGTCTGCATCTTATCATTCGATACTGGTCTTGCCGTTGTCAAACAGTATGTGTAATTATGATGCTTTTTTTTTTTCCTAACGAGAGAATCACATAACATCTTCATTTGAAATAAACAAAAAAAGAACTGTTTATCATTGAAAAACAGAAAACTTTTTAAGACTTTCAGTTTCATAGGTGCTTGTTAACAGACCTTTGAAGAATTCAAATCTCGGAATTTATCACACTAATTTAAACATACATTTCCTGTAGTCTGGCAGTTCCATCTTGGAAATAGGAGAGTTCCCATACCAAGGGTTATAGTTTATGATCTCTAGGACTATTGGAATGTATACTTGCTGGATGTAGGTGAGAGGGTTGAAGTCACTGGATATAAGTTCATACATTGTTTTCATCTGTCTACCATTGGTAAAATCATTTTCAATTTTGTTAGTGTTATGAATTTGCTTTGAGGAACAAACACAGTGACAACTCACACACATCATCTCTCTCTCTCTCTCTGTCTCTCTGTCTCTCTCTCTCTCTCTCTCTCTCCCCTGCTCTCTCTCTATCTCTATCTCTCTCTTGCTCTCTCTCTTTCTCTCCCCTGCTCTCTCTCTATCTCTCTCTCTCTCTCTCTTTCTCTCCCCTGCTCTCTCTCTATCTCTATCTCTCTCTTGCCCTCTCTCTTTCTCTCCCCTGCTCTCTCTCTCTCTCTCTTGCTCTCTCTCTCTCTCTATCTTTCTCTCCCCTGCTCTCTCTCTCTCTCTTGCTCTCTCTCTCTCTCTCCTTCTCTCTTGCTCTCTCTCTCCTCTCTTTCTCTCTCTCTCTCTCTCTCTCTCTCTCTCTCTCTCTCTCTCTCTCCCTTCTCTCCCTATGTTTCTCAGTCTCTCTCCCATTCTCCCTATCTTTCTCTCTCTTTGACTCTGTCTCTCTCTCTCTCTCCCCTCCCCTCCCCCCTTCTCTCCCTATCTTTCTCAATCTTTGTCTCTCTCTCTCTCTCCCTCTCTGATTCTCTCTCTCTCTCTCACACACACACACACACACACACACACACACACACACTCTCCCTCTAGAATTAATATCTCCCTGCCCCCTTCTCTCTCTCTCTGTTTTAGAATTCAAAAGTATTAGTCGCAGCACTCTCCTTTCCTTCATGATGATGATGTGAACACAGGGTGTTGAAGTTCATTTTCACAGTACGCAGGCAGAGTGGATGGTTCATCACTTCATGCCATTGTGTGTGTGTGTGTGTGTGTGTGTGTGTGTGTGTGTGTGGTTGTGTGTTGTTGTTGTTGTTGTGTGTGTGTGTGTGTGTGTGTGTGTGTGTGTGTGTGTGTGTTGTTGTTGTTGTTGTTGTTGTGTGTGTGTGTGTGTGTGTTGTTGTTGTTGTTGTTGTGTTGTGTGTGCGTGTGTGTGTGTGTGTTGTTGTTGTTGTTGTTGTTGTTGTTGTTGTTGTGTTGTGTGTGCGTGTGTGTGTGTGTGTTGTTGTTGTTGTTGTTGTTGTGTGTGTGTGTGTGTGTGTTGTTGTTGTTGTGTTGTGTGTGCGTGTGTGTGTGTTGTTGTTGTTGTTGTTGTGTGTTGTTGTGTGTGTGTGTGTGTGTGTGTGTGTGTGTGTGTGTGTTGTTGTTGTTGTTGTTGTTGTGTTGTGTGTGCGTGTGTGTGTGTTGTTGTTGTTGTTGTTGTGTGTTGTTGTGTGTGTGTGTGTGTGTGTGTGTGTGTGTGTGTGTGTGTGTTGTTGTTGTTGTTGTTGTTGTTGTGTTGTGTGTGCGTGTGTGTGTGTGTGTTGTTGTTGTTGTTGTTGTGTGTGCGTGTGTGTGTGTGTGTGTGTTGTTGTTGTTGTGTGTGTGTGTGTGTGTGTGTGTGTGTTGTTGTTGTTGTGTTGTGTGTGCGTGTGTGTGTGTGTGTTGTTGTTGTTGTTGTTGTGTGTGTGTGTGTGTGTGTGTGTGTTGTTGTTGTTGTTGTGTTGTGTGTGCGTGTGTGTGTGTGTGTTGTTGTTGTTGTGTGTTGTTGTGTGTGTGTGTGTGTGTGTGTGTGTTGTTGTTGTTGTTGTTGTTGTGTGTGTGTGTGTGTGTGTGGTGTTGTTGTTGTTGTTGTGTGTGTGTGTGTGTGTGTGTGTGTGTGTAGTGTTGTTGTTGTTGTGTTGTGTGTGTGTGTGTTTGTGTGTGTGTGTGTGTTGTTGTTGTTGTTGTTGTTGTGTTGTGTGTGTGTGTGTGTTGTTGTTGTTGTTGTTGTTGTTGTTGTGTGTGTGTGTGTGTGTGGTGTTGTTGTTGTTGTTGTGTGTGTGTGTGTGTGTGTTGTTGTTGTTGTGTGTGCGTGTGTGTGTGTGTGTTGTTGTTGTTGTTGTTGTTGTTGTGTGTGTGTGTGTGTGTGTTGTTGTTGTTGTTGTTGTTGTGTGTGTGTGTGTGTGTGTGTGTGTGGTTGTGTGTTGTTGTTGTTGTTTTGTGTGTGTGTGAGAGTTCACATGGCAGTACTTGAGAGGCCAGGAATGCTGTGTGAGGACACATTCCACAGCACTGACACAGCACTGTACTGTATGACACTCCAAGGAGGCGTCAGTGCACAATTTAAGTGTGTGTTGAAGAGCAGCAGCGTCTGTTTTTGGTTTGGTTTGTTTTTCAACAAGATATTTGTTTATTCAGTTATTACATTGTTTAAAGAACAGCAACACATTTAAGGGATAATAATAATAGAAAACAAATCATAGCAGTAGCAAGGGATTTTTTTTTTTTTTTTTTTTTTAATTATAACAGACAACACTGTTGCATTGGAAACTGATCCCAGTATGTAATGGATGTACTTATATATATATGCATATCATGTGGAAAATATCAGGTTTAGATAATGTCACAGTCATGTAGATCAATATTATTGTTGCTGAGAGCAGCATAAAAGTGTATCAAGTTAACAGTTTGTACAGTGTCAGTATCAGTAGCTCAAGGATGCGGTCACTGCGTTCTGACAAATCCATATAAGCTACACCACATCTGCCAAGCAAATGCCTTGCTTTGAGGAACACACACATCATCTCTCTCTCTCTCTCTCTCTCTCTCTCTCTCTCTCTCTCTCTCTCTCTCTCTCTCTCTCTCTTAGGCCTTGAGAAAAAAAAATAAATCTATCAAATAAATAAATAAATAAATAGATAAATTATTAAACAAATAAAGAAGTAAATGAATATTTAATTTTGTTTAAAAGAGAAAAAAAAAAGATAATAATTATGATAATAATAATGATAATAATAAAAGATTTAATAAATGAAGACAATAATGATGATAAATAAACAAATAAGCAAATAAATATCACACACACACACACACACACACACACACACACACATATGCAATAAACAAGCAGTTTCACAGATATGAAAGCGCAAACAAATGCACATAAAAATACTCAAGCCCTCGCAAACACACACACACACACACACACACACACATACACACACACCATCTCCCAAATTACAGAGTCGTACAAGTCTGGAAAAGTCTTGCACGAGTGACAGAACATGTTTCAAGGGCTGGAAAAGTCTTGGTAACACTTTTTTTATGTTTAGGGTCTAGAAAATTTTTTGGAATTTCAATAAAAAAAAAATTTTTTTTAAACAACTCTACCAGTACCATTCAACAACGAGCTTTAACTCACTCAGTACGGCCAGTCCTCTCTTCTCCTCTACACAGACCCCTCGGATGTCCAGTGGGTGTCTGAATGACCCAACCTTTAGCTTCCGTCGTCAGAATTGTGGTATTCTTTGTCAACATTCACCTTTTCAGTATAAGAGCCTTCCGCTTGCACTATTTTGATGGTGGTAATTGGGGTGAAACGCTGTTAACGTCGTCTCTTTCGCTGTTCGTATGGAGAGAGTTAATTTTATTATTATCATCATTGAGGACTCTTGCATGAAGACACACATAGAAATGTAATTATCATTCCAAAGTGTGCTGCTATTCCAAAGTTGTTGCTGTTTCTGTTTTTTGTGTTTTTTTGTTGCCATCACCAGACAGTTTTCAAGGAATTATATTTCCTTTGCTGATGGTTGTGTGTGTGTGTGTGTGTGTGCCATGGAAGCTGCGATACATAGACTAGAAATGAGTGTGTGGAGGAGGGGGGTAGAGGAAGTGCAGGGTAATGTGTGTGTGTGTGTTGGGGCTCATGTACGTTTATATGTATTTGACTGTGCTTTCATATGTGTGAAACTGCATGTTTGGTGCATATCTGTTATTCATGTGTGGGTGTATGTGTGAATGTGTGTCTTCATGTTTTACATTTATTTGCTTATTTATTATCATTGTCTTATTTATTTATTTATTTATTTATTATCATTTTTTTTTATTATCATTACTACTACCTTTTTTTATATTATAATTATTATTTATTTATTTATGTAAGCTTATCTATTATTTATTCACCTTTTTTTTTTCTTTTTTTTCTCAAGGCCTGACTAAGCGCGTTGGGTTACGCTGCTGGTCAGGCATCTGCTTGGCAGATGTGGTGTAGCGTATATGGGTTTGTCTGAATGCAGTGACGCCTCCTTGAGCTACTGAAACTGATGGTTGATGCAGACTGTTCTCTTTTTTTTTTTCTTTTTTTTTTAAGCTTTTTTTTATTTTCCCATTTTTATAACACATGGACAATTGACATGAAGATATAAATGAATAAATACATATATTGGGAAAAGAGAAAAGACAAATCTGACAAAAACATACTAGCAATAGGAAAATAAAACAAAAACAAACAACAACATTAAAAAAAACAAAAACAAAAAAACGAAAACAAACATATAATTGATATACACATATAACATTCTAAGTAAAAACAACTGAGAATGTTTGAATAAGTCTTAAGAAAAAAAATAAGAAAAAAAAAAGTAATAGATATCCATATCCCTACATATGCAGACTGTACATATCTAGTACGTGTTTACCTGCCCATCCAGCCAAGAACATTTTTTTTCAGTGGCATATAAGTAATATGGCATTTGGTTTTGGTGTACATTGTCGGTACATGTCCATGAACCCTCAGGTGTCCCCTGTATGTTGTTTTTTTAACAACATGAACTAATTTTTGACTCTCTTATGTTCGGTTGTCTGTGTGTGTGTGTGTGTGTCCGTGTGTCTGTGGTAAACTTTAACATTGACATTTTCTCTGCAAATACTTTGTCAGTTGACACCAAATTTGGCATAAAAATAGGAAAAATTCAGTTCTTTCCAGTCATCTTGTTTAAAACAATATTGCACCTCTGGGATGAGCACAAAAAAATATTTTTAAAAAAAAAGAAGCCTAATTATACGCAAACTGCATTTACTGTTATATTTATATTTTTTGTATTCTCTAAACTTGGCACTTTGACCTCTTATTCTGACACAACAACAAGAGGAGTCATTATTATCATTTTTTGTTCAAACAGGAACTTCTTTTGCTAAGCATGGAAAATAAAGCTATGATACTTGAAGTACTTCGCTGCGTTTACTCGCGAAATATTTTTTTCATGCATTTTAGTATTGTGGTTTCTGGTAAAATGAAGTTTCAAGTTTGGTTCACAGGTTTGCTTATGCTTACAGAGTTACTGTTGATGTAAAAAAAAAAAATTATTAAAAAAAAAAAAGAAGAAGAAAAAGGATGATGAAAACAGACTTGAAGTTTTGACTGAAAAGGAAGGCACATTCACTGATTCAGGTACATGGTCAGTATATTTTTTCTTGTTGAGGTAACCAATTGTTGCATATACTGTGCTTGGAAAGACAAGTGGTTGTACAGCAGCAGCAGAGGTTGAAGAAGGAAGCTGAATGTGTTGTTGCTGTCGTTGGTTTGTTTTTGTTTGTTTGTTTGTTTTTGCCTTGTTTTTGGTTTGGTTTTGGTTTTTTGGCATTGTAAGTAGATCTGTGTATAGTGTGGGTATGTTCTGATCCAATAGGAATGGAGTGTAATGCATGTGTGTTAAAATGGCTTTTTTTCTTTTTTTTTTTAATTATTATTATTTTTTACTTCATGAAAGACACAGAGGCATGCAAGATGTGATGTAGATAAGGGCTAAACCCCCCATGTTGCACTCTGTTGTGTAAAGCAAGTTAATTCGACGATGCAGTCTTGCTTTCAAACCAATACAGAGGCATGCAAAATATTATACAGAAGAGGGTTTAAAAAAAAAAAAATTTTTTTTTTTTAAACCCTTATTGTGCTGTGTTCTATTGTGCTGTGTTCTTTGAATCTGGTTGATTCCATGTTCTAGTGTTGATTTCAGTTATATATATATAATAATAAACACTGGTGACATGGACGAGACTTGGCTCTGCCCCCTCAATGAATTTGGACCAAAGGCTAGATGGGTGTGTTATACTGACAGCAGATCATGCACTTCCTGGTCTTCTTCTTCTGCGTTCACTCGTATGCACACGAGTGGGCTTTTACGTGTATGACCGTTTTTACCCCGCCATGTAGGCAGCCATACTCCGTTTGTTTTCGGGGGTGTGCATGCTGGGTATGTTCTTGTTTCCATAACCCACCGAACGCTGACATGGATTACAGGATCTTTAACGTGCGTATTTGATCTTCTGCTTGCGTATACACACGAAGGGGGTTCAGGCACTGGCAGGTCTGCACATATGTTGTTGACCTGGGAGATCGTAAAAATCTCCACCCTTTACCCACCAGGCGCCGTCACCGTGATTCGAACCCGGGACCCTCAGATTGACAGTCCAACGCTTTAACCACTCGGCTATTGCGCCCGTCAATCTCTTCCCGGTCAAATCCTTGTCCTTTTGATAAGTTCACGTTTCACAAACTGTCGTTTCTTGTGACCTGAGGATGCGAGGAAGCTGTACGGCTTGTTTTTTGTACCGTTTGAATTATTTTGTTCTAATCATTTGCCTTTTATACATGTATCTTTCGTGTCATCGGCTCGTGTTTGTGTTTTCACATTTTTGGATAGTGAGCAAAGGTATGGTTTGGATCGTTATGATCTTGTAACCACCACCCCCACCCACCCACCTCTCTCTCTCCCCACCCTCCTCCCCTGTTGGGGTTTTCATTTTTGTTGTTGCTGTGCAGCAGGGCTCCTGTGTGAGCTATGAAGGCTTTGCCTCTTGCTTTTACATCATTTGACATTTCAAGATTTTAATTTTTTTAATGTATTTATCTATTATTTATTCACTTTTTTTTTCTTTTCTTTTTTTCTTTTTTCTCAAGGCCTGACTAAGCGCGTTGGGTTACGCTGCTGGTCAGGCATCTGCTTGGCAGATGTGGTGTAGCATATATGGATTTGTCCGAACGCAGTGACGCCTCCTTGAGCTACTGAAGCTGAAACTGAAACTGCCTCTTGCTATATGTTGTCAGTTTTGGGTGTGTTTTTTTTTTAATGTATTTACTTGCTTAATTACTGTAATCATTTCATTTCTTTTGATGTTTTATAGATACAAACTGAGACCAGGCTTTAGTCTAAAGGCCTGATCGACACCAGTGGGTTTATCATGTGGCGATAAGGCATGTGCTTCCTTTTTTTTTTCTTTTCTTTATTTTTTTTAATTTTTCATACAGCAGACGTGGAAAGTGTATGAGGGTCAGTCCACATGCTCTCACACCTTGAAACCGAAAACAAACCTGCGTTGAATTATTTCAATTATTCGCTCTTTGTATTTCTTTTATTTTATTCTATTTTGATATGTTTACATACTTTCTTATTGGGTTATTCTAACGTACATGGTGGTAATGGACACGGTGGTAACGTACATGCTGGTAATGCACATACCAGTGATGCTCATGCTGGTAAGGTTCATGCTGGTCAAGTACTGTGTACACTGGTGATCTGAATTGTTGCAATCCTGTGATACGTCGACAGACATGAAGAGGGTGACGGTTATCGCATTCCAGCACTGTTGTTGTTGTTCGATAAAAACTGTTTTAACTCACTCAGTATGGCCAGTCCTCTCTTCTCCTCTACACAGACCCCTCGAATGTCCAGTGGGTGTCTGAATGACCCAACCTTTAGCTTCCATCGTCAGAATTGTGGTATTCTCTGTCAACATTCACCTCTTCAGTATAAGAGCCTTCCGCTTGCAATATTTTGATGATGGTAATTGGGGTGAAACGCTGTTAACGTCGTCTCTTTTGCCGTTGGTATGGAGAGAGTTAACATGCTCTCGGCTAAAACATTATCAGTATAGACCACCCCTGCCTTATTGATGTGGTTTAGTGTCATAGACCGATGACTGGGTGGGTACAGGTTCTTCTTCTTCTTCTTCTTCTGCGTTCGTGGGCTGCAACTCCCACGTTCACTCGTATGCACACGAGTGGGCTTTTACGTGTATGACCGTTTTTACCCCGCCATGTAGGCAGCCATACTCCGTTTTCGGGGGTGGTACAGGTTCAGTCCCTGGCATATATGTGTGGGAATTTTCTGCCCATGGATCCCTCCTTCCCAGGTTGAGTGTTTCACAATAAGCCCACCCAGTTATTGCCAGCAGCTGACAACAACTGCCAGAGAAATGTCTGCACGACGGGCGCAATAGCCGAGTGGTTAAAGCGTTGGACTTTCAATCTGAGGGTCCCGGGTTCGAATCACGGTGACGGCGCCTGGTGGGTAAAGGGTGGAGATTTTTCCGATCTCCCAGGTCAACATATGTGCAGACCTGCTAGTGCCTGAACCCCCTTCGTGTGTATACGCAAGCAGAAGATCAAATACGCATGTTAAAGATCCTGTAATCCATGTCAGCGTTCGGTGGGTTATGGAAACGAGAAAATACTGAGCATGCACAACCCCGAAAGTATGGCTGCCTACATGGCGGGTTAAAAACGGTCATACACATAAAAGCCCACGAACACTGAAGAAGAAGAAGTCTGCACATCATTTAGCATTTTCCCACCATGTGTGCTGGCAGTAAAGTTCACACTGGTGACCGGCCATCTCCGGCCAACATTTTGATTTGTTTCCTGAAGTCAGATGGGAAGGGTGGCTGGGCCAAAAGACGGAACTCTTTAAATGATACCAGTGGCATGAATCCCAGCCATGTTCTTTTCTTCTGCATGAAGCAACTGGCTGTGAATGTGTTGCAGTGTCAGGGTGTCAGCAACTGGCTGTGTGTGTGTGTGTGTGTGTTGCTGTGTCCAGGTTTCAGCAACTGGCGCTGTGTGTGTGTGAGTGTGTTGCTGTGTCAGGGTGTCAGCAGCTGGCTGTCAGTGTGTGTGTTGCTGTGTCAGGGTGACAGCAACTGGTTGTCAGTGTGTTGCTGTGTCAGGGTGTCAGCAACTGGTTGTGTGTGTGTTGCTGTGTCAGGGTAACAGCAACTGGCTGTGTGTGTGTGTTGCTGTATCAGGCTGTCAGCAACTGACTGTGTGTGTGTTGCTGTGTCAGGCTGTCAGCAACTGACTGTGTGTGTGTGTTGCTGTGTCAGGGTGTCAGCAACTGGCTGTGTGTGTGTTGCTGTGTCAGGGTGTCAGCAACTGGGTGTGTGTGTGTGTTGCTGTGTCAGGGTGTCAGCAACTGGCTCTGTGTGTGTGTTGCTGTGTCAGGCTGTCAGCAACTGGCTGTGTGTGTGTGTGTTGCTTTGTCCAGGTTTCAGCAACTGGCGCTGTGTGTGTGTGAGTGTGTTGCTGTGTCAGGGTGTCAGCAGCTGGCTGTCAGTGTGTGTGTTGCTGTGTCAGGGTGACAGCAACTGGTTGTCAGTGTGTTGCTGTGTCAGGGTGTCAGCAACTGGTTGTGTGTGTGTTGCTGTGTCAGGGTAACAGCAACTGGCTGTGTGTGTGTGTTGCTGTGTCAGGGTGTCAGCAACTGGCTGTGTGTGTGTTGCTGTGTCAGCAGCTTGCTGTGTGTGTGTTGCAGAGTCAGGGTGTCAGCAACTGGCTGTGAATGTGTTGCAGTGTCAGGGTGTCAGCAACTGGCTGTGTGTGTGTTGCAGTGTCAGGGTGTCAGCAACTGGCTGTGTGTGTGTGTTGCTGTGTCAGGGTGTCAGCAACTCGTTGTGTGTGTGTGTGTTGCTGTGTCAGGGTGTCAGCAACTGGCTCTGTGTGTGTGTTGCTGTGTCAGGGTGTCAGCAACTGGTTGTGTATGTGTGTGTTGCTGTGTCAGGGTGTCAGCAACTGACTGTGTGTGTGTTGCTGTGTCAGGGTGACAGCAACTGGTTGTCAGTGTGTTGCTGTGTCAGGGTGTCAGCAACTGGCTGTGTGTGTGTTGCTGTGTCAGGGTAACAGCAACTGGCTGTGTGTGTGTTGCTGTGTCAGCAGCTTGCTGTGTGTGTGTTGCAGAGTCAGGGTGTCAGCAACTGGCTGTGTGTGTGTGTGTTGCTGTGTCAGGGTGTCAGCAACTGACTGTGTGTGTGTTGCTGTGTCAGGGTGGCAGCAACTGGCTATGTGTGTGTGTTGCTGTGTCAGGGTGTCAGCAACTGGCTGTGTGTGTGTTGCTGTGTCAGCAGCTTGCTGTGTGTGTGTTGCAGAGTCAGGGTGTCAGCAACTGGCTGTGTGTGTGTGTGTTGCTGTGTCAGGGTGTCAGCAACTGACTGTGTGTGTGTTGCTGTGTCAGGGTGGCAGCAACTGGCTATGTGTGTGTGTTGCTGTGTCAGGGTGTCAGCAACTGGCTCTGTGTGTGTGTTGCTGTGTCAGGGTGTCAGCAACTGGCTGTGTGTGTGTGTGTTGCTGTGTCAGGGTGTCAGCAACTGGCTGTGTGTGTGTTGCTGTGTCAGCAGCTTGCTGTGTGTGTGTTGCAGAGTCAGGGTGGCAGCAACTGGCTATGTGTGTGTGTTGCTGTGTCAGGGTGTCAGCAACTGGGTGTGTGTGTGTGTTGCTGTGTCAGGGTGTCAGCAACTGGTTGTGTGTGTGTTGCTGTGTCAGGGTAACAGCAACTGGCTGTGTGTGTTGCTGTGTCAGGGTGTCAGCAACTGGTTGTGTGTGTGTTGCTGTGTCAGGGTGTCAGCAACTGGCTGTGTGTGTGTGTGTTGCTGTGTCAGGGTGTCAGCAACTGGCTGTGTGTGTGTGTTGCTGTGTCAGGGTGTCAGCAACTGGGTGTGTGTGTGTGTTGCTGTGTCAGGGTGTCAGCAACTGGCTGTGAATGTGTTGCAGTGTCAGGGTGTCAGCAACTGGTTGTGTATGTGTGTGTTGCAGTGTCAGGGTGTCAGCAACTGGCTGTGAATGTGTTGCAGTGTCAGGGTGTCAGCAACTGGCTATGTGTGTGTGTTGCTGTGTCAGGGTGTCAGCAACTGGGTGTGTGTGTGTGTTGCTGTGTCAGGGTGTCAGCAACTGGGTGTGTGTGTGTGTTGCTGTGTCAGGGTGTCAGCAACTGGCTGTGTGTGTGTTGCTGTGTCAGCAACTTGCTGTGAATGTGTTGCAGTGTCAGGGTGTCAGCAACTGGTTGTGTATGTGTGTGTTGCTGTGTCAGGGTGTCAGCAACTGGCTGTGTATGTGTGTGTTGCAGAGTCAGGGTGTCAGCAACTGGCTGTGTATGTGTGTGTTGCAGTGTCAGGGTGTCAGCAATTGGCTGTCAGTGTGTTGCTGTGTCAGGGTGACAACAAGTGGATGTGTGTGTGTTGCTGTGTCAGGGTGTCAGTGCATTGCTGTCAGGAAAACAGCAACTAGCTGTGTGTGTTGCTGTGTCAGGCTGTTAGCAACTGCTTGTGTGTGTGTTGCTGTGTCAGGGTGTCAGCAACTGGCTGTGTGTGTGTGTGTGTTGCTGTAACAGACTGTCAGCAACTGGCTGTGTGTGTGTGTGTTGCTGTGTCAGGGTGTCAGCAACTGACTGTGTGTGTGTGTTGCTGTATCAGGCTGTCAGCAACCGGCTGTGCTTGATGTGGATGTAGCCCATAGAGTGGACGGAGACCACACAGCCCAGCGTCATCCATTTCACAGGTGTATTCAGGAGCGCTGCTCAGATTTCCCCCCTGACAGTCTTGACGTTTAGTTCCAAACTGAAATGGGTATAGGTAGCGGTGTTCTTTCTCATGCTTCTCACCCTTATTGATCATCATATCAAAATACTGAAAAAAAAAAAAGTCTTTAATTCTTATATCATGTTGACGTGAGAGGGCAGGTCATTTATATGCTGGTAATCTCTACTTTGCTGCTAATTTTAACTGAAGCTTGTTGGTGTCATAAAAGCATGTGGGATATAGCATATATAGTGATACTTGCACTCTCTCTCTCTCTCTTTCTCTCTCTCTCACATTTTAGGTTATTGAAAGAGTTTGGTGCCTGTTTTCGAAATATTTCTTCTCTTCTTTTTTTTTTTTTTTTTTAATTATTATTTTGATTTAGTGGCTACAATTGAGTTTTACATAGTTAAACTAATACAATGTATGTGTGGATATGAATCCTATGTCCACTTTGGAATGCTGTTGATGTACATGTGCATATATGTGGGTGGATATTTGCACACCCAGTGGGTTTGTTATCAGTATGAACAAATACATTCACTCATGAAATATTATTTACTGACAACGGAAAGGCTGAAATGTTAAGAGCTGGAACTCTCATACTCACTCTGTTCTTTGTGACTGGAATCACAAAGAGAGTTGACATTATTAAAAAGGTCGAAAACATCCGTAAACATTTCTTGCCACCTTCTGCATGGCTCTTTTTTTTTCTCTCCCTCTCTACTTTAACATAAGACAAGAGGGCGTCTTGGCAAAATCTTTAAGGCTTTGGACTTCAGTGTTCACCAGTGATCAGTGAACCGGTCAGGTGTTGGACTTATGGTCAAGTGTGTTCATCAGTGAACCGGTCAGGTGTTGGACTTATGGTCAAGTGTGTTCACCGGTGATCAGTGAACCAGTCAGGTGTTGGAGTTACAGTCAGTGTGTTCACCAGTGATCAGTGAACCAGTCAGGTGTTGGACTTACAGTCAGTGTGTTCACCAGTGATCAGTGAACCGGTCAGGTGTTGGACTTACAGTCAGTGTGTTCACCGGTGATCAGTGAACCGGTCAGGTGTTGGACTTATGGTCAAGTGTGTTCACCAGTGATCAGTGAACCGATCAGGTGTTGGACTTATGGTCAAGTGTGTTCACCGGTAATCAGTGAACCGGTCAGGACTTGTGGTCCAGTGATCAGTGAACCGGTCAGGTGTTGGACTTACAGTCAGTGTGTTCACCAGTGATCAGTGAACCGGTCAGGTGTTGGACTTACAGTCAGTGTGTTCACCGGTGATCAGTGAACCGGTCAGGTGTTGGACTTACAGTCAGTGTGTTCACCATTGATCAGTGAACCGGTCAGGCGTTGGACTTACAGTCAGTGTGTTCACCAGTGATCAGTGAACCAGTCAGGTGTTGGACTTTTCATCCAGTGTTCACCAGTGATCAGTGAACCGGTCAGGTGTTAGACTTTTCATCCAGTGTTCACCAGTGATCAGTGAACCGGTCAGGACTTGTGTTCCAGTGATCAGTGAACCGGTCAGGTGTTGGACTTATGGTCAAGTGTGTTCACCAGTGATCAGTGAACCGGTCAGGTGTTGGACTTACAGTGTGTTCACCAGTGGTCAGTGAACCGGTCAAGTGTTGGACTTATGGTCAAGTGTATTCATCAGTGATCAGTGAACCAGTCAAGTGTTGGACTTACACTGACACAATCAGTGTGTTCATCAGTGATCAGTGAACCGGTAAGGACTTGTGGTCCAGTGATCAGTGAACCGGTCAAGTGTTGGACTTACGGTCAGTGTGTTCACCAGTGATCAGTGAACCGGTCAGGACTTGTGGTCCAGTGATCAGTGAACCGGTTAGGTGTTAAGATTTCTGGTCCACTTTTTTCTTCTTTTTTTTTTCTTTTTTCCTTTCTTAACTCTACCCAGGTGTGAATGAATTCCTGACTTTGGTTGGGGGATGTTACATGTGGCGGAAGAAGAGGATTGCAGAGATCAGGCTGGGTTCAATAGACAATAGGTCATATGACCGGAAGAACATAAAATCAATAGGTCATTTTGAAAATCAATAGGTCAAATATCAGAAGTCTACTTTCAGTTTTCCCGGAACTGCACTCGGTTAATGCAAAAGTGGGAACGCCAATTCTTCTCGCCGAAGCTCGCGAAAGGCAGCGATAAAGATTCGTTTCGGATTTCGTTTCGTCACTGATCCGTATTTTAATAAACCAGTTTATAGTCATTTCCTGTAGGAGCAGACGACAAAGCGATCGCGATCGTTAAAGAGAGAGAGAGAGAGAGATGGTTACTTTGGTTGACCGACTGGTCATAAAAACAATAAGTCATGTGACCTGGCAACTTGCAAAAAAAATAGGTCATTTCAAAATTAAATGCGTCAATGACCGATGACCGATGTCGAACCTGATCCCTGGGATTGGGCCCCGCCCTCAACTCCAGTACAGCCCTAGACTCTGTGAATAGGAATTCACTGCCCCTGTAGGTGTGAAAGGCTGTGGAAACTTTCACCTTTTTTTCACCAGTGACATAGAGCTAGTTGTTTTTTGTTGGGTTTTTTTGTTTTGGTTTTTTTTTTCTTTGCCATCTATTCCATGTATCTGATAATGCAGAAACTGTTAGACTAAATGCTACTCCCAATGTATTTTTCACTCTCTTTCTCTCTCTCTTAATACATATATAAATACATAGAGAGAGTGAGAGAGAGATTCAGAAACTTCAGTGAAATGCTGTGCACATAAAAGAATTATATTCCAGTTATGTAACTTCCAGAAACATTTGAAATGATATGACTGTGCAGCTGTAATCTTGTATTTCTCATACAAATTGGTGGAGTGATGGCCTAGAGGTAACGCGTCCGCCTAGGAAGTGAGAGAATCTGAGTGCGCTGGTTTGAATCACGTCTCAGCCGCCGATATTTTCTCCCCCTCCACTAGACCTTGAGTGGTGGTCTGGACGCTAGTCATTCGGATGAGACGATAAGCCGCGGTCCCGTGTGCAGCACGCACTTAGCGCACGTAAAAGAACCCACGGCAACAAAAGGGTTGTTCCTGGCAAAATTCTGTAGAAAAATCCACGTCAGTAGGAAAAACAAAATAAAACTGCACGCAGGAAAAATTTTAAAAAATGGGTGGCGCTGTAGTATAGCGACGCGCTCTCCCTGGGGAGAGCAGCCCGAATTTCACACAGAGAAATCTGTTGTGATGAAAAGAAATACAAAATACAAACTGACAACTGTAAACTTGACGATTGATGTGAAATCATCTGTTAAGCTGAAGCAAGTGTAAGCTCAGAGAAAGATACTGCACTGTGAACGCGTGGCTTTCTCATTATCAGGGGATCCTGCATTAAATTGTAAAATGAAGACCGAACTAACAGAACCACTGTACATTTTCATTTCTGAACAAACATGAAATATGTCAAACAGTAGCCATTATGCATGCAACTGTCTCTTTCATGAATATCTGTATGTCATGACGGTTGGAAAATGATGGGCTATTAATATCTTTGAATATTTGTTTGAATATTCAGAGACTTGTGAACTAAGGACCAACTTGTACACTAAATTATATTTCCTGGTATTCAAACATCTGGAACATGTAAAAAATTTTTTTTAAAAACACCAAAGATATGTAATATATAAAGGACCCGACTGTATTCACCAACATCCTGTACATCTCACAATGTATCTGTGTCCTGAGACTAACTTAATGGCTTTTTTTCTTTTTTCTTTTTTTTTTTAAATATAATTTTTCATGCAAGAACGCTTTGAAAGTTGAAAACAGGCTTGATTTTCTACCCTTGTCTATACAACGTCCCAAAATGTTATCGGAGGGGTGTTTTCTGCACTTGTAATCTGGAGGGCCATACATACCACCTGATGCAGCTTTGGACTTGCAATGATTCTCATGCAGCTGGTGCTTTGTTATGATGTGAATACTGGTGTTCCTTGAAATGTGATATGGTTTGTTGTTGTTGTTGTTGTTGTTGTTTTCTACTCCTTTATTGCTGGCTTGGCATCCTGTTATATCAGTCCATTTCTGATCTTTCTTGTTATGTTATGCATGGCATAATCACTAATAAATAGAAGTGATACCAATTTGGGAAACTGTTTCAGGAGTGTTTTGGATTTTTTTTTTTTGCAAATGAATGGTAGCTGATTGAGTGTTTTCAGATTTTAATGTAAAATGTGCGTGAACAGTTCATGTGTGTGAGTTGATGTATCATACACATACGTACGCACCAACACACACACACACACACACACACACACACATGTATTTACACACATTAACACAAAGATGTGTATGTGACATATATGTAATAAGAATGGAGAGAAACTGAGAAAAGACAAGATGAAGATTAACAGTGACATGACCCTAATAAAACACACTTTGTAAAATTAATGATTAATCGAACATAATAAATGAATTTTCAAGCAAAGTCCTCTTTCAATCTTATTCATACGTTAGAAAGTAATATATTTCACACAGATACACACAAAACAATTCAGTTCTCCTGCCATCAACGGGACCTTTAACCTTTTGACTGCTACTGACGAGTATACTAACACTGTCAGTAAAGGGCTGTCACCGCACTGAGATATAGAATGAAACTCGCAGGTCAGGCTGTCAGTCAGCATTCCTTATTTGGCCTTATTTCTCTTGGGACTGCAGTACTCTTGTTCAGAGAACGGCGCAACAGCCGGATGGTTAAAGCACTGGACTTTCAATCTGAGAGTCCCTGGTTCGATCCTTGGTGACGGCGCCTGGTTGCTAAAGGGTGGAGATTTTTCCGATCTCCCAGGTCAACATATGTGAAGACCTGCTACTGCCTGAACCCCATTCGTGTGTATACGCACGCAGAAGATCAAATACGCACGTTGAACATCCTGTAGTCCATGTCTGCGTTCCGTGGGTTATGGAAACAAGAACATACCCAGCATGCACACCCCCGAACGCGGAGAATGGCTGCCTACATGGCAGGGTAAATAAACAAAACAGTCATACACGTAAAATGTTACATGTCTGTCTGAGTGTGTATGTCTGTGTGCCTGAAATCTGATTGAATGACACAGGAAACGAATGATGAGCGCCCAATGGCAGCCGTCAGTCGGCTCTACCCAGGTAGGCAGCCTGTTGTGCAAATGAACCCGTGTTTGTAAAGCGCTTAGAGCTTGGTCTCCGACCGAGGATACGCGCTATATAAGTAACAATATCAATCAATCAAAAAGTCACATCACTTAACTTAAAAGTGTGACATACCGATCTGGTTTCATTCATCAGTGTTTAGCAGTCAAGGGGTTAAAGCTTCAATCTGGGAACAGAAGCACAAAAAAAAAACAAAAAAAAACCCAACACCACTCTCCATGCCAACGTTCAGACAGTGATGACGTCCTTGACAGCGATGCGAGTGGCGATGGCTTCCACCGCTGAGCTGGCTGACAGCTCTGCATCCAACAGCTTGTATTCCTGAAACACAGAGAAACTACACGTACAGTCATGAAATGAATTAAGACAACATGTCAAAATGTTTGTATTACTGAAAAACAGAAAGCACGTGAACAATCAGGATATGAATTAAGACAACATGTCAAAAACGTTTGTGTGTTCCTGAGACACAGAGAAATTGCGTGTACAATCATGAAATGAATTTGGACATGTCAAAATGTTCGTGTTCCTGAAACACAGAGAAACTATGTGTACAATCATGAAATGAATAAAGACAACATATATCAAAATGTTTGCATTCCTCAAACACAGAAACTATGTGTACAATCTGAAGACAACATGTCAAAACGTTTGTGTTCCTGAAACACAGAGAAACAACGTGTACAATCATGAAATGAATTTGGACAACATATATCAAAATGTTTGTGTTCCTGAAACACTGAAACTTTGTGTACAATCATGAAATGAATAAAGACAACATACATCAAAATGTTTGCATTCCTAAAACACAGAAACTATGTGTACAATCTGAAGACAGCATGTCAAAATGTTTGTGTTCCTGAAACACAGAGAAACTACATGCACAATCATGAAATAAACTAGGACAACATGTCAAAAATGAACTATTTGTGTTCCTGAAATACACTGAAACAATGCGTAAAATTGTTTGTATTCCTGAAAAAAAAAACACCAAAAAACAGAGAAACAATGTGTACAATTATAAATCAAATTGAGACAACATGTCAAAATGTTTGTGCTCCTGAAATACACTGAAACAACATGTATCATAGATTGTATTCCTGAAACACGATGAAACATGCCCAATTACGAAACAAACTGAGACAACACACACACACACACACACACACATATATATATATATATATATATATATATATATGTATATGGTTACATGTCTGTAGAAATGCACATCTAGATCTACTAAGAAGAACAAACTCAGTACACATGTATGCAGTGAACACATATCTCTCTCTCTCTCTCTCTCTCTCTCTCCATATGTGTGTGTGTGTGTGTGTGTGTGTGTGTGTGTGTGTGTGTGTTTCGTTGTCACCTGCGCTTGTTTTCACTCACTTTTATGTTGTACAAAGTCTGTATTATCATCTCTCTCCTTTTCTCTCTTTCTTACACTCATCCATACATTCCATTGCATACATACGAGTATATATATATACTTTTATATATATATATATATATATATATATATATATATATCAGGTATCCCAAAATAAGTGAACCGCTTTTAGATAAGTATTTTCTCAGTGATAGAGAAACCAAATTCATTAAAAAATTTCACAAAGTAACCTTAGGGTATCATCAACAAGCCTGCAAAATATCTAAAAGTTTGGATGCAAATTATGCGAGTATTGTCAGATTCAAAACAGCATGTCAAAAAATCCAGTATCAAAGGAAAACTCACTATTTCAGTTTATGCTCAATGTGGCCTCCATCTTCCTCCATGACTAAACAAAGCCCTTTCTTCCAAGCATATATGCTTTTACATATTTCTTCCACGGATATCTCCTCCCATGACATAATTATCCTGTCCTTTAATGCCTGCTTGATCAATTTGTCTCTCACTCCCCGGTAATCTTTCTCCTTCAGAGAGTCCCATATGGCATAATCCACTGGGTTACAGTCAGGACTTTGTGCAGGCCATTCATCCTTCTTGATGAATTCTGGTGTAGCCTCCTCCAGATGGGCCTGGGTTAACCTACTTGTGTGTGAAGGAGCCCCATCTTGCTGAAACATGTAACTGTTTCTAGGATAAAGACGCCTACAATCCGGGAGAAGATTGTGATCCAGTAACTGAATGTAGCTTTCACTATTAACCTTGGCTCTATCAGTGTCAATAAAATGAATGTTTGTTTTTTCCTTTTTACTTTTAGGATACTCCAGCTGAAACCATCTTTTTTGAAAATCTAGAAGTCTCATGATAGAGGCGAGATGGCTGAATTTCTCGTTTCCGTTTCCCATAAATGCGATCGTTTTGGCGATTTTTAGCTATCTCTGACGTAAAGTCTTTCTCGTCTGTGAAAATGATCCTTTTCACATCAGTGGCCAAGTAGCGGTCATTCAAGTTATGGCAGCCAGTTTTTCTTTTCCCTCTAACGTTCTGGTCCCTCCTTGATACCCGTATCCTATTGAAGGGTTTCAGCTCCAGTTTTTTTGTCATTCTTTGCACAGAAGACTTGCTCACTTGTGAATCGCTTGCAACTTCTCTAAGAGATTTGTGGGTCCCTGGGTTCTCCTCCTGGGATTGAATCAGTTCTTCAGCACGGTCCTAGTTCTCCTCCAAACATGCAGTCTTGGGTCTCCCACTGCCAATTTTACCTGCTAATGACCCTGTAGTGCGTATTTTAGCGATAAGTCTATTTACAGTGACATGACTCCACCCCTTGCTTGGAAATTCCTTTACGATTCTTCTTCAACCCCTGCCTTTCTCCTTGAAACAGTTTTCAATGGCAACCTTATCACTTTCACTCAAAGGCATGGTTGATCCTTCCAAACTGAAACTTTGGACAGAACTGATTTTGGATACAGACGACAATAAAAATAAAAAAATCAATAGACTTGACACACAGACAGGCTATTTTTAGACTGACACTGACTGACAGATGCCAACACCTGGCAGCTGGCATGAACATGATGGAGGTCACACTGCACAGCTCTGATACTGGATTTTTTGACATACTTGTCAAAAAGCGGTTCACATTTTGGGGGACACCCAATATTATATATGTGTGTGTGTGTGTGTGTGTGTGTGTGTGTGTGTGTGTGTGTGTGTGTGTTGTGTGAAAGAACAAAACATCAGGTCACAGAGTTTATTTCAGTCCTCGAGTTTAAAAAAAAAATATAAAAAAAATAAAAAAAATTTATTTTTTAAAAACAACAACAACAAAAAAAACTGATCAAGACGTTTCAAATCGAAGAACTTCAAACTTTACTGTACAGACACCACAGAAGATGCATTTTGCTTAAATGTTTCATCTTTTTTCCTTTCTTTTTTTTTCCTGCACAGAAAAGTGAATACCCCTGAAAAACCTAATACGGAAAAAACCCAACCAATCATTATCAATATCATATCCTTGTTGTTTTTCTTTTTTGTTGTTTTTATGCTGTGCTGTCTCAACTTGGCAACATTATACTGGTCAAATCCTGATTATTCTCAGCAAGAAATGGTAGACTCCCGACGCTTTTAGACGCCTGTGAAAGGAATATTTTTTCATTAAAAAAAAAGCAAAAAAAAAGCACTTATCAACCACCTTTAGAAATGGATCAGATTTCTATACCTCCCTCCTTCCCCCTCCCAAAAAACAAAAAAATAAAAATTAAAAAAAAAAAAAGAACCATGCGGACGTTGTCTGGCCAAACAGTGGTTTCAGGTGTTCAGAAGCACAATGGACACGGAGTCTGAGGGAGTCTGATACTTTGTTGTTTGGAATTGGTGTGCTCTCTGTGCTACCCCCCATAACGACTACTTCCATTAACTCCCGCTTCTTAAGTTCTTTCTGTCTTTCTCTCATTTGTTTTTTGCTTCCAGAATAAAAGTATTGTGAGGAAAAAATGTGTATATGTGTGTGTGTGCGTGGGTGTGTTTGTTTTTTTTTTATTTTCATAATCATCTGAGAACAGTAGCATTTATTTTGAAAGACCGAATAAAAACAAAGTCTATCACAAATATAGCAAAGCTTGAATTTTTTTCCTTTTTATTTTTAAACCAAAGATAAGCATTAGATAATATAGGGTGTCCCCAAAAAATTTAAGCACTTTTTGACAAGTATTTTCTCAGTGATAGAGAAACCAAATTTATTGAAAATTTTCACACAGTAACATTAGGGTGTCATCAACAAGTCTGCAAAATATCTCAAATATCAAATTATGTGAGTATTGTCAAACTCAAAACTGCATGTGAAAAAAATCCAATATAAGAGGAAAACTCACTTATTTCAGTTTATGCTCAATGTGGCCTCCATCTTCCTCCACGACTAAACGACGGGGGAGGGGGGCATTTCTTCCAAGCAGAAATGCTTTTACGCATTTCTTCCACCGACGATATCTCCTCCCATGACATAATTATCCTGTCCTTTAATGCCTGCTTCATCAATTTGTCTCTCACTCCCCGGTAATCTTTCTCCTTCAGAGAGTCCCATATGGCATAATCCACTGGGTTACAGTCAGGACTTTGTGGAGGCCATTCATCCTTCTTGATGAATTCTAGTGTAGCCTCCTCCAAATGGGCCTGAGTTACCCTACTTGTGTGTGAAGGAGCCCCATCTTGCTGAAACACATAACTGTTTCTTGGATAAAGACGCCTACAATCCGGGAGAAGATTGTCATCCAGTAACTGAATGTAGCTTTCACTATTAACCTTGGCTCTATCAGTGTCAATAAAGTGAATGTTTGTTTTTTCCTTTTTACTTTCAGGATACTCCAGCTGAAACCATCATCTTTTTTGGAAATCTAGAAGTCTCATGATAGACGCGAGATGGCTGAATTTCTCGTTTCCGTTTCCCATAAATGCGATCGTTTTGGCGATTTTTAGCTATCTCAAACGTAAAGTCTTTCTCATCTGTGAAAATGATCCTTTTCACATCAGTAGCCAAGTAGCGATCATTCAAGTTACGGCAGAGAGTTTTTCTTTTCCCTCTAACATTTTGGTTCCTCCTTGATACCCATATCCTATTGAAGGGCTTCAGCTCCAGTTTTTTTTTGCCATTCTTTGCACAGAAGACATGCTCACTTGTGAATCACTTGCAACTTCTCTAAGAGATTTGTGGGTCCCTGGGTTCTCCTCCTGGAATTGAATCAGTTCCTCAACAAGATCCTTGTTCTCCTCCAAACATGCAGTCTTGGGTCTCCCACTACCAATTTTACGTGCTACTGACCCTGTAGTGCGTATTTTAGCGATGAGCCTATTTACAATGACATGACTCCACCCCTTGCCTGGAAATTCCTTTACGATCCTCCTTCCACCCCAGCCTTTCTCCTTGAAACAGTTTTCAATGGTAACCCTATCACTTTCACTCAAAGGCATGGTTGATCCTTCCAAACTGAAACTTTGGACAGAACTGATTTTGGATACAGACGACAATAATAAAAAAAATCAATAGACTTGACACACAGACAGGCTATTTTTAGACTGACACTGACTGACAGATGCCAACACCTGGCAGCTGGCATGAACATGATGGAGGTCACACTGCACAGCTGTGATACTGGATTTTTTGACATACTTGTCAAAAAGCAGTTCACATTTTGGGGGGCACCCAATATTATATGTGTGTGTGTGTGTGTGTGTGTGTGTCCACGCAGGCACGCACGGGCGTGCATGTGTTCGTGTGTGTGTGTGTGTGTGTGTTGTGTGAAAGAACAAAACATCAGGTCACAGAGTTTATTTCAGTCCTCGAGTTTAAAAAAAAAAAAAAAATTAATTTTCTTTTATTTTTTAAAAACAACAACATAAAAACCTGATCAAGACGTTTCAAATCGAAGAACTTCAAACTTTACTGTACAGACACCACAGAAGATGCATTTTGCTTAAATGTTTCATCTTTTTTCCTTTCTTTTTTTTCCTGCACAGAAAAGTGAATACCCCTGAAAAACCTGATAAGGAAAAAACCCAACCAATCATTATCAATATCATATCCTTGTTGTTTTTCTTTTTTGTTGTTTTTATGCTGTGCTGTCTCAACTTGGCAACAACATTATACTGGTCAAATCCTGATTATTCTCAGCAAGAAATGGTAGACTCCCGACGCTTTTAGACGCCTGTGAAAGGTATATTTTTCATTAAAAAAAAAGCAAAAAAAAAGCACTTATCAACCACCTTTAGAAATGGATCAGATTTCCATACCTCCCTCCTTCCCCCTCCAGAAAAACAAAAAAATAAAAAATTTTAAAAAAGAACCATGCGGACGTTGTCTGGCTGAACAGTGGTTTCAGGTGTTCAGAAGCACAATGGACACGGAGTCTGAGGGAGTCTGATACTTTCTGTTGTTTGGAATTGGTGTGCTCTCTGTGCTACCCCCCATAACGACTACTTCCATTAACTCCCGCTTCTTAAGTTCTTTCTGTCTTTCTCTCATTTGTTTTTTTGCTTCCAGAATAAAAGTATTGTGAGGAAAAAATGTGTATATGTGTGTGTGTGCGTGGGTGTGCTTTTTTGTTTTTTTTATTTTCATAATCATCTGAGAACAGTAGCATTTATTTTGAAAGACCGAATAAAAACAAAGTCTATCACAAATATAGCAAAGCTTGAATTTCTTTCCTTTTTATTTTTAAACCAAAGATAAGCATTAGATAATATAGGGTGTCCCAAAAAAATTTAAGCACTTTTTGACAAGTATTTTCTCAGTGATAGAGAAACCAAATTCATTGAAAATTTTCACACAGTAACCTTAGGGTGTCATCAACAAGTCTTCAAAATATCTAAAATATCAAATTATGTGAGTATTGTCAAACTCAAAACTGCATGTGAAAAAAATCCAATATAAGAGGAAAACTCACTTATTTCAGTTTATGCTCAATGTGGCCTCCATCTTCCTCCATAACTAAACGACGGGGGAGGGGGGCATTTCTTCCAAGCAGAAATGCTTTTACGCATTTCTTCCACCGACGATATCTCCTCCCATGACATAATTATCCTGTCCTTTAACGCCTGCTTCATCAATTTGTCTCTCACTCCCCGGTAATCTTTCTCCTTCAGAGAGTCCCATATGGCGTAATCCACTGGGTTACAGTCAGGACTTTGTGCAAGCCATTCATCCTTCTTGATGAATTCTGGTGTAGCCTCCTCCAAATGGGCCTGAGTTACCCTACTTGTGTGTGAAGGAGCCCCATCTTGCTGAAACACATAATTGTTTCTAGGATAAAGACGCCTACAATCCGGGAGAAGATTGTCATCCAGTAACTGAATGTAGCTTTCACTATTAACCTTGGCTCTATCAGTGTCTATAAAATGAAAGTTTGTTTTTTCCTTTTAGGATACTCCAGCTGAAACCATCATCTTTTTTGAAAATCTAGAAGTCTCATGATAGAGGCGAGATGGCTGAATTTCTCGTTTCCGTTTCCCATAAATGCGATCGTTTTGGCGATTTTTAGCTATCTCAAACGTAAAGTCTTTCTCGTCTGTGAAAATTATCCTTTTCACATCAGTGGCCGAGTAGCAGTCATTCAAGTTACAGCAGAGAGTTTTTCTTTTCCCTCTAACATTTTGGTCCCTCCTTGATACCCGTATCCTCTTGAAGGGCTTCAGCTCCAGTTTTTTCACCATTCTTTGCACAGAAGACTTGCTCACTTGTAAATCGCTTGCAACTTCTCTAAGAGATTTGTGGGTCCCTGGGTTCTCCTCCTGGAACTGAATCAGCTCCTCAACACGGTCCTTGTTCTCCTCCAAACATGCTGTCTTGGCTCTCCCACTGCCAATTTTACCTGCTACTGACCCTGTAGTGCGTATTTTAGCGATAAGTCTATTTACAGTGACATGACTCCACCCCTTGCTTGGAAATTCCTTTACGATCCTTCTTCAACCCCTGCCTTTCTCCTTGAAACAGTTTTCAATGGCAACCTTATCACTTTCACTCAAAGGCATGGTTGATCCTTCTAAACTGAAACTTTGGACAGAACTGATTTTGGATACAGATGACAATAAAATAAAAAAATCAATAGACTTGACACCCAGACAGGCTATTTTTAGACTGACATACTGACAGATGCCAACATCTCGCAGCTGGCATGAACATGATGGTCAGATTGCACAGCTCTGATACTGGATTTTTTGACATGCTGTTTTGATTTTGACAATACTCGCATAATTTGTGTCTCAACTTTAGATATTTTGCAGAACTTGTTGATGATGCCCTAAGGTTACTGTGTGAAAATTTTCAATGAATTCATTTTTCTCTATCACTGTGAAAATACTTGTCAAAAAGCGGTTCACTTTTTTTCGGACACCCGATATATATTATATAAAGATTTTTTTTTTTTTTTTTTTTGATGAAAGAAAAGCATTCTCTCTCTCTTGCTCTTTCTCTATCTACAACCATGGCAAAACTAAATACAAAAACAAAAACAGAAAATAATTTCTCTCTCTCTCTCTCTCTCAACCACACTACAGCACTGCAGCATTCAGGAAAACTGATGACCCAGACACGCCGTCAGAGCAGACAGTGGTGTCACAACAACCTGACATGAAGAGAAGTTCCAACGACAGTCTCAGTTCCAGTTTCTCAAAGAGGCGTCACTGCGTTTGGAAAAATCCATATGTGCTACACCACATATGCTAGGCAGATGCCTCACCGGCACAGTAACCCAACGCGCCATGTGTGCATTTGTGTGCCTGTCAGAGTAGATTTCTACGGACTTCTGCTGGATGACAAACACTCTCGTTGCCATGGGTTCGACAGGCAATAGCCGAGTGGTTAAAGCGTTGGACTTTCAATCTGAGGGTCCCGGGTTCAAATCTCGGTAACGGCGCCTGGTGGGTAAAGGGTGGAGATTTTTCCGATCTCCCAGGTCAACATATGTGCAGACCTGCTAGTGCCTCCTGACCCCCCTTCGTGTGTATACACAAGCAGAAGATCAAATACGCACGTTAAAGATCCTGTAATCCATGTCAGCGTTCGGTGGGTTATGGAAACAAGAACACACCCAGCATGCACACTCCCGAAAACGGAGCATGGCTGCCTACATGTGGGGGCGTAAAAAAACGGTCATACACGTAAAAGCCCACTCGTGTACATACGAGTGAACGTGGGAGTTGCAGCCCAGAAACGCAGAAGAAGAAGAAGAAGAAAGCCATGGGTTCTTTTCCAGTGCACCATGTGCAGATGGGACCTCTGTTTATCGTCTTGTCCAAAATGACTCGACGCTCAGTTTGATTTACCAGTACAAGCTTGGGAGAAAAGGGCCAGAGTGGGAATCGAACCCAGACCCCCACAGACTGCAACGGCAGATGAGCGTCTTAACTCTCTCCATACGAACGGCGAAAGAGACGACGTTAACTCACTCAGTACGGCCAGTCCTCTCTTCTCCTCTATACAGACCCCTCGGATGTCCAGTGGGTGTCTGAATGACCCAACCTTTAGCTTCCGTCGTCAGAACTGTGGCATTCTTTGTCAACATTCACCTCTTCAGTGTAAGAGCCTTCCGCTTGCAATATTTTTATGATGGTAATTGGGGTGAAACGCTGTTAACGTCGTCTCTTTCGCCGTTCGTATGGAGAGAGTTAACAGCGTTTCTCCCCAATTACCACCATCAAAATATTGCAAGCGGAAGGCTCTTACACTGAAGACGTGAATGTTGACAAAGAATACCACAATTCTGACGACGGAAGCTAAAGGTTGGGTCATTCAGACACCCACTGGACATCTGAGGGGTCTGTGTAGAGGAGAAGAGAGGACTGGCCGTACTGAGTGAGTTAACCATTCTGCTGAATTCCACCAATGACAACCCTTACCAGGTGACAATAACCACCACCACCACCACCACCACCATCACCACCACCACCACCATCACCACCACCACCTTCACCACCACCATCAGCAGCAGCAGCACCACCACCACCACCTTCTTAAATGAATCGGGTTATGCTGCTGGTCGGGTATCTGCTTTGCAGATGTGGTGTAATGCGTACATATATGTGGATTTGCCCGAACGCAGTGACACTTCCTTGAAAAAGTGAACTGGACCACTGGAACTGGAAGCCTACGATTTCTCGCATTCCCCCACAATTTCTCTCGCTTTGAGAGTAATCAGGGAACTGCGAGAGAAAGTGTGGACGTTCCCTTCCCACTTTTGATCTCAACTGAGAGAAATCATGGTGGGCGCCCCCACAATCTCTGAGCTCTCACAATGTGTGAGAAAGCATAGGAAGTCCCCCTTATTTTTTATTATTTTTTTTTATCAAAAACATTTCCTTTGTCACTGGGGTTGGTTTCTGACTTTTTTTTTTTTTTTTTTTAACCAACACAAACCTTAGAGAAAACTGAGAGAGAGAGAGAAAAAAAAGTAAAGAAAATATTCTGGACAAAGAAAAATACTTTTTTAACAAAAAATAAGAGAAACATGGGAGGGGAAAGACCACAGTGGAGTGATGGCCTAGAGGTAGCGCGTCCGCCTAGGAAGCGAGAGAATCTGAGCGCGCTGGTTCGAATCACGGCTCAGCCGCCGATATTTTCTCCCCTCTCCATTAGACCTTGAGTGGTGGTCTGGACGCTAGTCATTCAGATGAGACGATAAACCGAGGTCCCGTGTGCTAGCATGCACTTAGCGCACGTAAAAGAACCCACGGCAACAAAAGGGTTGTTCCTGGCAAAATTCTGTGGAAAAATCCACTTCGATAGGAAAAACAAATCAAACTGCACGCAGGAAAAAATACATTAAAAAAATGGGTGGCGCTGTAGTGTAGCGACGCGCTGTCCCTGGGGAGAGCAGCCCGAATTTCACACAAAGAAATCTGTCGTGATAAAAAAATTTTTAAAAAAACAAAAAAACACACTTTCTCGTAATCCCACAAACTGTCTCAAAGTGAGAGAAACCATTGGGACTGTGAGAGATGATGGGCTTCCAACCACCTTCTTCTTCTTCTGTGTTTCTGGGCTGCAGCTCCAACCTTCAGTCAAGTTTCAGTTTCTCAAGGTGTGAACTGCGTTCGGACAAATCAATGTACGCAGCACCACGTCTGCTACAGTGCTAGGCAGATGCCTCACCAGCAAAGTAACCCAACACGTTGGTCAGGCCTTGAGTGCATGCATGCACACACACACACACACACACACACACACAGAGACACACACACACACACACACACACACACACACACACACACACACACACACACACACACACACACACAACCTTTCTGAGTGGCTTTCTTCTACAAAATTTTGCCAGAGGTTATCAAAAACAAAACAAACAAACAAAAAAGACACTTTGGTTACTATGGGATCGAATCCCAGTATTACTCTTTCTTCCCCAACCTCTGACTGGTTGATCAAACTGAGCATCTAGTCATTTGGATGAGACGATAAACACAGGTCCAGTGTGCAGCACGTACTTGGCGCACTGATAAAGAACCCATGACAACGTAAGTGTTGTCCTCTGGCAAAATTCTGTACAACAAATCCACTCTGATAGGTACACAAATATATATATATATATGCACACACTCAGGGCCTGACTACATTGCTGGTCAGGCATCTGCCCAGCAGATGTGGTGAAGCTTATATGGATTGGTCTGAACGCAGTGATACTTCCTTAGTAACTGAATCTGAAACTGTGCATGCCGCCTGGGTATCTTCGTATTTCCATAACCCACCAAACACCCACATGGATATCATGAAAATGTGATCTTTAGTTAACATGCATATTTTATCTTCTGCATGCTCATTAACGTTATACACACAGAGGGGGGGTTCTGGCATCAGTAGATCAGTAGGTCTAGGGGATCAGAACAAAAATCTCCTCCCTCAACCCAAAAGATGCTGCAAACAGGATTCAAACCCAGGACGCTTGGATCCGAAGTTCCAACGCTTTTAGTTTAACTCATTCTATCCCAGGTGTGAGTTATCTCGTACCAAAATTACTTCCCCGTATGGACCTGGTTCGAGTATTCTCGAACCAATACACTCATCTGATTTCGTTTTATTCTTGCTTGGTACAGCTGGTGTTCTAAACTGAGCTGTTCACGGGTTCTTCTTCTTCTTCTTCTACTGCGTTCACTCGTATGCACACGAGTGGGCTTTTACGTGTATGACCGTTTTTACCCCGCCATGTAGGCAGCCATACTCCGCTTTCAGGGGTGTGCATGCTGGGTATGTTCTTGTTTCCATAACCCACCGAACGCTGACATGGATTACAGGATCTTTAACGCGCGTATTTGATCTTATGCTTGCATATACACACGAAGGAGGTTCAGGCACTAGCAGGTCTGCACATATGCTGACCTGGGAGATCGGAAAAATCTCCACCCTTTACCCACCAGGTGCCGTCACCGTGATTCGAACCCGGGACCCTCAGATTGACAGTCCAACGCTTTAACCACTCGGCTATTGCGCCCGTCTGTTCACGGATCCCAGGAGCATGAAAACAAAGCTTTGTCTGACCAATTCAAATAAAACAATTCTCCATCGATTTTTGCCCTTTTTAATGAACAATTTACTCTTTACTGCAGTGGTTCCATGCAGTGCTGGTCCTGGGGAGTTGTAGCAGGCATATGCCTGTGGGGAAGAATGAGTTTATAAAAGCCCTCAGCTGTTGCCCCCGTCACCCAGCACCCACTGAACCCTCCCTACCTTCCGAATGGCCGGGTGGTCGGCTAAAGATGGGAGCTCCTCCAGATCCACTTGTCTCCCAACCACCAATCCTTTGAGCGTCTCCAAACTTCGCCGAGACTCCTCCCCGCTGCCCACGATTGCAACGAGGACGGCGGTGTCACCGTCGCTGATGCCAATCTTTCTGAATGCCTCCGTGATCTATAAATAGAAAGGAGACAGAGAAACCTGTCATGTGATGCCGCCCAATCAAGTTCACAGCTTCTTTCATCGACTGGCTGTGTGTGTGAGGCGTCTGGGTTACATGAATCCGTTGAAAGATTGCAGTGTAACATCATCTGTGACAGGCTGACAAAAAAAGAGAAAAAAAAAAAGAGTTCAACAGCTTAGCAAGTTTTCACAAAAAGTCTCAAACTTTTGTGAAAAGAAAAGATTGAGCTATCTACTGGCCACTATTGGGTTGTTTTTTTTTTCAGGACTCAGACTGGGATCATTATGTGAGCACGTGTGTGCATGCATGGATATGTGTATGTCGTCCCGAGTGTGTGGGAGTCTTTTCATTTTCCCCGTTTTGTATCAAGATTCCATTCACACGAAAGCAAAACACACTCACTGCCAAATCAGCAGAAAATCTGCATTTATAATATATTGAAGGAGTACATATATACATACATCTACGTTAATATACTGAATTATGAGCAAAGTCTAATTCAAATTTTTGATTTCTTAAAAACAGTGGTTGAACATAAACTCTTTCAGGTTTCGTTTTTGAATGAGAATAATGTATATCAGTATCTGCACTGAATATTTTTGACTGACACTTTCAATTTTGTATTTCAACATGTCAGAAACAAAGGGTTTTTTAAGCTTGGTACAAAAATAATCGTTCAGAATCTGGCTTTTTATTTTTTTTGGGGGGGAGGGTGGTAGTCAAGCAATAATACAATCCCATGCAACACTTGATTGAACTTGAAGCCACCTTTTGCCGATAATTCTAATTAATGTGCGTTACTATCCAAACTAGAGTATTCCATTTGTGGGCTAAAACGAGTCCAGGAAAGAATGGAGGCCACACAGTCCACAGTCATCAACTGCACCGATGAGGATGATGATAATGATGATGATGATATGGACACTTATTCAGCCCCAATCCTTGGTCACAGACCAAGCTCTTAACGCTTTACAAACGCCGAATCATTTGCACAACAGACTGTCTACCTGGGTAGAGATGGCCAAGAGCTGCCTTTGGGCGCGCTCACCATTTGTTTCCTGTGTCACTCAGTCAGGCTTCAGACATGCACGCCCATACACACATGGAAATTAACAAATAATGAGGGCCAGGAGACGATATGACTAACAAATAGCAAAGAGTGGTAACTCTCTCCATTACACAAGGTACACAACTTCAAGTCAGTGATGCTTACGCTACCGATTCAGCTAGCACACAGGTAAATAAAAGGTACACTGGAACAAACCCAGACACTTCCGTAAAAAAAGGAAGCGCCGGGCCTGTCCTTATACCAATCATGTGACATGTGCACACAGCTGAATCGGTAGCGTTAAGCATCACTGACTTGAAGTTGTGTACTTTGTGTAATGGAGAGAGTTACCACTCTTTGCTATTTGTTAGTCATACACACATGCTCAACTTTTTTACCCGTACGACCGCTTTTTTGTTCTTTTTATCCCACCCCATAGGCAGCCATATTCCGTTTCCAGGAGTGTCCATGCTGGGAATGTTCTTGTTTCCACAACCCATCAAACACTGACATGGATTATCGGATATTCAACTTGTGTGTTTGAACTTTTGCGTGTGTGTACTCATTAAAGCACTAGCATGTTTGTGGGAGTGCTAAGTACTGCCGGCGTTCTTCTCAAACATCATGACCAGCCATGCGTGCACTGATGCATGTGTCTGTAATATGCTTCAGTATTTCTCAGGCCTGACTGATGCCAGGATGTCCATTAATGGAGGAAGGCATTATGCCCTCCTGTCCCAAGGTCTCAAACCTAAATCATGGATGGATCTCCAAGGTTCGTTCGCTCTTTAGTTTAACGTCTTTTCACTGTTAAGTGATATTAGACGAGGGTAGGAAAAAAATCGAGTGGGAGGAGGGGGAGGGGAATCACTGTGTACACATGTGAGTAAGTGAAAGTGTGTGTGTGTGTGTTACATATAGAAAATGATTGATTGAAGTTTTGTTAAAAAAAATTATCATTATCATCATTCATCATAAATATAAAAAAAAATTTAAAAAAAAGATTCAAGATTTCAGGTTATAAGTGCCATAGCCTTTTTTTCAGGTTCAATGACCATCAGGGCAGTGAATTCCATGTCCACTGTATCCAGTGCCTGGCATAAGAAGAGGCAGCACAACCATCTCCTTCTTTCAACTGATCCTCCCCCAACCAAGTCAGGTTATGTGATATTTTTTGCATTTGTGTCTTCGTTATATTCCTATTAGCTGTTGTTGTTGTTGGGGTTTTTTTTGGTTGGTTTGTTTCTTTACAGTAATGGTCTCCACATTGTTTATTTGTCTATGTTGTGAAAATGCACCTGACAACTTATCTAATTAGAGATAATAAAGTTATTCTTTTATATCTTATTCTATCTCATCTTATCTTACCCATGGTGAGGAAAATTGGAGCAGAGTGCCAATTATCTTGATTCTTGTTGTTGTTGCTGTTGTGTGTTTTCTGTTTGCTTGCTTGTTGTTGTTTTTTTTAAGCTAATAACTTGAAAAGGCGTTGCCAACAGAAACCACACAATCAATCACGATACATACTGCCAACACTACCAAGGAACTGAACGAGCGAAACACGGAAGCACTGCACAACAACACTTTGACAGAGAAGACCGACAACATACACTGATAACTGATACATTACATAACTACAAAGCACCATGCCATGAGCGAAATGCATGACAGTTGATAACATGTACAAAGCATGAAATGCCACAGACAAAACGCACAACGTACCTTTCTGCCAGCTGACAAATTGAAGAGGATTTCAGAGTGCACTGTCTTTGTGGTCATTTTGCCGCAGCGCTGTGCGTGAACCGCTTTGTTGGCTGCCACCGTCACCAGGAATTCGTCCATCACCTGCAGCACACACCGTGTCTTCACAGCACACGCCATGTCTTCACAGCACACGCCATGTCTTCACAGCACACACCATGTCTTCACAGCACACACCATGTCTTCACAGCACACCATGTCTTCACAGCACACTGTGTCTTCTTCACAACACACACACTGTGTCTTCTTCACAACACACACCATGTCTTCACAGCACACACCATGTCTTCTTTACAGCACACACACATGTCTTCACAACACACACCGTGCCTTCACAGCACACACCGTGTCTTCACAGCACACACCATGTCTTCACAGCACACTGTGTCTTCTTCACAGCACACACCGTGTCTTCACAACACACACCGTGTCTTCACAACACACACCATGTCTTCAAAGCACACACCATGTCTTCACAGCACACACCCTGTCTTCACAGCACACACCATGTCTTCAAAGCATGCACCATGTCTTCAAAGCACACACCATATCTTCACAACACACCATGTCTTCACAACACACCATGTCTTCACAACACACACCATGTCTTCACAGCACACACCATGTCTTCACAACACACCATGTCTTCACAACACACACCATGTCTTCACAACACGCACCATGTCTTCACAGCACACACCATGTCTTCACAACACACACCATGTCTTCACAGCACACACCATGTCTTCACAGCACACACCATGTCTTCACAGCACACACCATGTCTTCACAACACACACCATGTCTTCACAGCACACACCATGTCTTCACAACACACACCATGTTTTCCTGTCTTCACAGTACACACCGTGTCTTCAAAGCACACACCGTGTCTTCACAGCACACACCATGTCTTCAAAGCACACACCATGTCTTCAAAGCACACACACACACACACACACACACACTATAGCCATGTCTTTACAGCATACACACATTGTCTTCACAGCACACACACACACACATTGTTTTCACAGCGTGCGTGCGCGCACACACACACACACACACACACACCATGTCTTCTTGAAGTTCTTCACAACACGCACCATGTTTTCACAACACACACCATGTCTTCACAGCACACCATGTCTTCATAGGACACACTATGTCTTCACAACACGCACCATGTCTTCACAACACGCACCATGTCTTCACAGCACACACCATGTCTTCACAACACACACCATGTCTTCACAGCACACACCATGTCTTCACAATACACATCTTCACAACACACACCATGTCTTCACAGCACACACCATGTCTTCACAATACACATCTTCACAACACACACCATGTCTTCACAGCACACACCATGTCTTCACAACAAACATTGTCTTCACAGCACACACCATGTCTTCACAACACACACCATGTCTTCACAGCACACACCATGTCTTCACAACACACACCATGTCTTCACAGCACACACCATGTGTTCACAGCACACACCATGTCTTCACAGCACACACCATGTCTTCACAACACACACCATGTGTTCACAGCACACACCATGTCTTCACAACACACACCATGTCTTCACAACACACACCATGTCTTCACAACACACACCATGTCTTCACAGCACACACCATGTCTTCACAACACACACCATGTCTTCACAACACACACCATGTCTTCACAACACACACCATGTGTTCACAACACACACCATGTCTTCACAGCACACACCATGTCTTCACAGCACACACCATGTCTTCACAATACACACCATGTCTTCACAATACACATCTTCACAACACACACCATGTCTTCACAACACACACCATGTCTTCACAACACACACCATGTCTTCACAACACACACACACCATGTCTTCACAGCACACACCATGTCTTCACAGCATACACCATGTCTTCACAGCACACACCATGTCTTCACAACACACACCATGTCTTCACAGCACACTGTGTCTTCTTCACAACACACACCATGTCTTCACAGCACACTGTGTCTTCTTCACAGCACACACCATGTCTTCACAGCACACACCATGTCTTCACAGCACACTGTGTCTTCTTCACAGCACACACCATGTCTTCACAGCACACTGTGTCTTCTTCACAGCACACACCATGTCTTCACAGCACACACCATGTCTTCACAACACACACTGTCTTCACAGCACACACCATATCTTCACAACACACCATGTCTTCACACTACGCACCATGTCTTCACAACACACCATGTCTTCACAGCACACCATGTCTTCAAAGCACACACCATGTCTTCACAACACACACCATGTCTTCACAACACACACCATGTCTTCACAACACACACCATGTCTTCACAGCACACACCATGTCTTCACAACACACGGCACACACAAACACCATGTCGTGGATTCTAAGTCTGTTTTATAAACACTGCAACCATTCTGATTCAATCTGTAAACAAGAGGAGTGGTTTTTTGGGGGGGTTATTTTTTACAAGACAACCAAAAAAATTGTCATGTATTGAATGTATTGTAATACATTTTTTGTTAACATTTGTGGTAGAAAGATAAATCTTTGTTAGACGGATTGATTTTGGTAAATGAGCAGGTGGATCCTTGTGCAAATAAGGCACAATGAATATGTCAGGTTTCACAGCATTTGGGTAACAGAGTTAACTCTTGATTTATGTAGCATCAATCTTGTGAGTTTCTCTCTTTTTTTGTGTGTGTTTTACAATTTATGTATACATATAAATGTGAACTGACAATACAAAATAATAAAACAAGAATACTTTATTCCAGGAGTTGTGCTTTATTTGCATGAGACTTGATAACGTGTGTCTGATCATCAGAAAAGAGACAGACACCATTTCCCTATTCCACATAAGCCTAAAACTTAAGTCAAACTATTTCTTACATTTATCATGTAAAACACACATTTACATTTTTTATTAAAATAGAATAACACATTATCTCAGGTGTTTTTCAAACCCAAGCAACAAAAGAAAGATTGATGTATTTACCATTCCACTCTACCACAGAAAGTTGATCAACACTGGGTCACAAAAATGTTCAACCAAAGAAAGACTGATGTATTTACCATTCCACTCTGCCACGGAAAGTCGGTCAACACTGGGTCACAAAATATCATAACAAACAACAAACCTGAAAGTAAAGTTCTAGTTGTATTCTACAAATTCCATTAAGAATAAGAGAAACAGGGATAGATCTCTGCTCCAATTCCTGAGAGATGATATTTTTTTTGGGGGGGTGGGGAATAAAAAAAAATAATAATAAAAAAAAAAGTCAGTCTCCACATTTTCACAATATAAACATTAACCCCATTTCAGTTTCACTCTTTCATTTCAGATTAAAGCCATGACCTAGATATGGCTGAGTGCTACTCTGCGAATGCGTATTCATCCATTCTCCAAAGCACACTGCAGAAAAAAAAGGTAAGATCGTGAACTACTTTTTTAATGATTTTTTTCTCGTTTTTCTTACTACAATGATCTTGATGCTTTCCTTGGGCATACGACCCCCCACACACACACACATACACACACACACACAAACACACACTTTTAAAACTAATGGTCTGCATATCTAAACCAAGAATTTGAAGAAATAACCAAAGTTACAAATCCAACTTTCTGTATTCTGGTGGAAATTTATGAAATAATCTTCCACTCACTCTAAAAAGTATTATGAATAATGAATAAAATCATATTTAAGAAAAAAAAAATCTGAAGAATTACCTCACTCAGTCACTGAAAATGATTTTAAAACAGTGACTAATACAAGCCTTGATCTATTAGTCTGAAACTTCTTTAAACTGCGAAATGTTTTGTATACGATTGTGTTGGCAGTGACTTTGTGTGTATTTGTGCTAGAAGATTTGTGTTCATTTGCACGAGTGTGTATGTGAGTGTGTGTGTGTGTGTGTGTGTGTGTGTGTGTGTGTGTGTGTGTGTTGTCACTCTGTGTGTGTGCATTATTATCACACTATTATTGCATTTTTTGTTGCTGTTGTTGATGCTTTTCAATACCTCTCTCTCTCTTACTTATCTTTTTTTTTTCACTGATGGCTTGATGTAAATAAAATTTTAAAAATTCTAAGCAACTGTTGTTTATTCAATTTACCATTATGAAATGAACTTTGACTTTCACACACACACACACACACACACACACACACACACACACACACACAACCTTCACCTCATTAACCCGGAGAGCGCGATGAGCCACGATCGTGGCTTTCCCGGTGGCTTTCCCGGTAAAGTGCGATGGGCCACGATCGTGGCTCTGTTTACATAAGGTCCGACATCGTACGGCTATGCTCGGCAGCCTTCGTAAAACTGCCTCGTTCTGGTGTTACTGCCTCCCTGCTTGTGTTTGCACAAACTTTGACCGAGTTTATAAGTCCAGATCTTCGTATTTTTTGTAAACAATGAGTGACACTGAAGTTGACAAAGCTCAGGAAATGAGTGACCTTGTCACTAGTGATGATTCATTTGCTGACAGGGATTCTGGTGAAAACGGCTTTGTTATTTTGACACTTGGGCATGCTGGCTTGCTTGTTGTTCATTCAGTTTTGTGTCTCCAGCCACAAAAACTGGGGGGTGGGCGATAGGGGTGGGGAGGGGTGGTAAAGTGGGTTAGGCATGGGTCTATTGCGATTTCTTGACCAAATCAAGCTAGAAAACTGGAAATTATTTTGATTTAAAGCATTCTTGCTGCTTTTGAAAGCAACATGAGCTAAAAGAAAACATTTATTTCTGTTTTTGCCTGTGATTGCATAAAGTATTGTAGATGTGCGCGTGCGTGGCGTCGGTGGGTGTGTCTCAAACAAATAATACAGTGCTTATAATTTCATTGTTTCAGTTATATTCATTTCATGATTCTGCAGCCAGAACATTTTCTGCACAGTTTAATGCCAATTTTGAGATTTTGACTCTGTAAAAGATGTGAAAATACCTATAAACATTGTGGTTGACGTTTTTGGAAAACAAGTTTGCAAAATTTGTTGTTTATATCCTGTGGAATATCTCCAACTACTTACAAGGTACAGCCTTTTTCTTACTTTTATCTGATTCTTCATTCACTCTACTTTCCAAAAATGTATAGGTTTACCTGTTTATTCTTACTGATAAGCATACAAATGCCCCAAATCAGAGCACAGGTAGCGGAGGCAAACTATCCCTTTGTTTTAAGCATGATTTCTGTAAGCATGTTTTATTATATCCAGCACTTTGAGGGTTAAGTCAACAGCGCCCTACATTGGCAGGTTTTAGGCAACTGAAGACAACGTCCGACAGATATTATATAACTCAGTATTGTCCAAAATTTATGCCGAGGAGCATAAACTACTGCCGCAGCGCGCAGTCTGTCTTGTACAACTTATGCACACTGTTACCAGACCATACCACGTGCACACGTGTATTACATACTGCAAACATGAGCCACTGGGGAGACTTGCTGACTACTTACTGCCTTTCCTGACAGTGAAAGAAAGATAGAGCCTCCGTGAACTACTCACCAAAGAAGCTTTCAGGAGTGAAGCATCAAACTTCCCACTCATCACTGCTTGCCGGATCTCCTTGGCGTTTTCCACATCGCGGAAAAGAGCCAGTGTGATGGTGGTATCTGGGTACAGCGCGTGTGGAAAGCATTTTTCCGCCATCTTTTCGTTCTGCAGCTTGTCTCTTTACCCCAAACTGTACAAACGGTTAGGAACAGAATGGAAGATGAGAAAACACGAACGAACGTACTTACAATATATATATATATATGATCATACATGTGGGTGTGTTTTTTTTTAACTGTGTTTGAAGAGAGAAGGAAAGATAGCGGTGGGGGAAAGGCCAGAGAAAGACAGACTGACAGACACTGAGACAGACAGACAGAGACACACAGAGAGAGGGAGGGGGTGAGGGCTGATCGAGTGGGGACGAGGCCGAGATGATGGACAGACACAGAGAAAGAGGGGCCGGAGACTGAGAGAGAGAGAGAGAGAGAGAGAGAGAGAGAGAGAGAGAGAGAGAGAGAGAGAGAGAGAGATGAGAACGGTTTTAAGATTTTTGCAATTTGTCTTTGCCATCTGTCACAAGAGAGAGAGAGAGGGGGGGGGGGGGAGAGAGAGAGAGAGAGAGAGAGAGAGAGAGAGAGAGAGATGAAAACGGTTTTAAAACTTTTGCAGTTTGTCTTTGCCATCTGTCACGAGAGAGAGAGAGACAGGGAGAGAGAGAGAGAGAGAGAGAGAGAGAGAGAGAGAGAGAGAGAGAGAGAGATGAAAACGGTTTTAAGATTTTTGCAATTTGTCTTTGCCATCCGTCACTAGAGAGAGAGAGAGAGAGGGGGGGGGGGGGGGAGAGAGAGAGGGAGAGAGAGAGAGAGAGAGAGAGAGAGAGAGAGAGAGAGAGATGAAAACGGTTTTAAAATTTTTGCAATTTGCCTTTGCCATCTGTCACAAAAGAGAGAGAGAGAGAGAGAGGGAGAGAGACGGAGAGAGAGAGAGAGGGAGAGAGACGGAGAGAGAGAGAGAGAGAGGGAGACGGAGAGAGAGAGAGAGAGATGAAAACGGTTTTAAGATTTTTGCAATTTGCCTTTGCCATCTGTCACAAAAGAGAGAGAGAGAGAGGGAGAGAGAGAGAGAAAAGACACTGAAGACAGGACAAGACAAGACAAGACAAAATTCTTTATTTCTATGATAATAGATTAGTACTGGTGTGCTTTATTTCAATCCATCTACACTACACGATACTAAATAAAATGAAAGCATAGTGTTAGTTGAGATTCATAACAGGAGAAAAACATTTAAAAAAATTTTTTTCCCTCTGTTATGTATCCTCTACTAACACCGTGCTTTCATTTTATGAAAGAGAGAGAGAACACACACACACACACACACACACACACACACACACACACACACACACACACACACACACACACACACGGAGGGAGACAGACAGACAGGCAGACAGGCAGAGAGAGACTGACTGAGACACAGAGAGAGAATCAGAGACTCGGCCGGAGAGACAGTCGAGAGAAACGGACGGAGAGACAGAGATACAGAGAGAGACACAGAGAGAGAGAGACAGAAAGAGACAGAGAGAAGAACACTAGAGACAGAGAGAGAGTGTGAGAGAGAGAGAGACAGAGAGAAAGAGAGAGACAGAGACAGAGATCGAGGTGGGAAGAGGCCGGGAAGGAAAATTAAGAAACAATGTTCTTTCTACAAGTTAAGCACTGGTGTTTGTACTTAAATTGACGGACATGTGGAGTGATGGCCTAGAGGTAACGCGTCCGCTTTCGGAAGCAAGAGAGAATCTGAGCGCGCTGGTTCAGTCGAATCACAGCTCAGCCGCCGATATTTTCTCCCCCTCCACTAGACCTTGAGTGGTGGCTGGACGCTAGTCATTCGGATGAGACGATAAACCGAGGTTCCGGCGTCAGTGTGCAGCATGCACATAGCGCACGTAAAAGAACCCACGGCAACAAAAGGGTTGTTCCTGGCAAAATTCTGTAGAAAAATCCACTGCGATAGGAAAAACAAATAAAACTGCACGCAGGAAAAAATACATTAAAAAAATGGGTGGCGCTGTAGTGTAGCGGAAGCGCTCTCCCTGGGGAGAAATCTGTTGTGATAAAAAAAAAAAAAACAAATATATACAAATACAAATATAAAAGAAATGCATGTGATTGGTAAGTTGCGTAATATTCAGTCCTACTACACGAATCCGTCTGGCACTGATAAGTACAGATTGACACTCATGGTGGACTGACTCTCTGAGTCGAGGCGGGCGCCGGGAGTTGGCACGGCCATCGACGGGCGCAATAGCCGAGTGGTTAAAGCGTTGGACTGTCAGTCTGAGGGTCCTGGGTTCGAATCACGGTGACGGCGCCTGGTGGGTAAAGGGTGGAGATTTTTACGATCTCCCAGGTCAACATATGTGCAGACCTGCTAGTGCCTGAACCCCCTTCGTGTGTATACGCAAGCAGAAGATCAAATACGCACGTTAAAGATCCTGTAATCCATGTCAGTGTTCGGTGGGTTATGGAAACAAGAACATACCCAGCATGCACACCCCCGAAAACGGAGTATGGCTGCCTACATGGCAGGGTAAAAACGGTCATACATGTAAAAGTCCACTCGTGTGCATACGAGTGAACGCAGAAGAAGAAGAAGGCACGGCCATGATTCTTCCATCAGTGTTGCCGTCATATCGAACTCACTGGTGACAACTGGCTTCATGGCCACTGATGATCATGATGGATTATTTATCGATCAGTATAACCCCCGAAAACGGAGTATGGCTGCATTCATACATGGCGGCGGGGTGAAAACGGTCGTATGGCGTAAAAGCTCACTCGTGTACATACGAGTGAATGTGAGAGTTGCAGCCCGTGAACTCGCGCGCGCGCGCGCGCGCACACACACACACACACACACACACACACACACACACACACACACACACACACACAATGCATACTACATTTTAACATACATGTGTATCTAACAGCTACCCTAACACATACGCACACATATGCAGGCACAAACGTACATAAACACACGCACACACTATACACATTCAGATACATGCATGTAGTTATGTACACACACATAGTTATGTATACATACATAGTCAAGCACAGCTAACGCAAAGGAAGTGGACCTGCCACAATTGAACTTATTGCTGAGGGAAAAGGTGAGTTTTGAGACGAGATTTAAAAGATGCGAGGGAATCAGTATCATAAGTCACAGCATCAGGCCTTTAGTTCGCGTCAAGACAACGGCCGGTTTCACTGACCAGGCCACTATAATTATATAGCTGCTGCGGTTCCACACAACAGTCAACAGTCATTTCCAGAGACTAACCCTTCTACAGCCGGACAACCAGGACCCCACTGACTTCGAAACACCAGAACAGCCAGGACAACTCCATCCCATCCCACCCCCCACCCCCAGACCCCACCCCTACCGCACCCTTTCAGTCAGAACTTTCTCTTGGTTTGCCAGATGGACCTAAGTCCGAGTCGGTTGATCGATCGATCCCATCCGGACAGTTTCAGTTTCAGTTTCAGTTTCTCAAGGAGGCGTCACTGCGTTCGCGGGACAAATCCATCGTATACGCGACACCACACCTGCTAGGCAGATGTCTGACACGCGGCATCATTTGTATTTGTATTTGTATTTGTATTTCTCTTTATCACAACAGATTTCTCTACGTGAAATTCGGGCTGCTCTCCCCAGGGAGAGCGCGTCGCTATTCTACAGCGCCACCCATTTTTTTTTTTTTTTTTCCTGCGTGCAGTTTTATTTGTTTTTCCTATCGAAGTGGATTTTTCTACAGAATTTTGCCAGGAACAACCCTTTTGTTGCCGTGGGTTCTTTTACGTGCGCTAAGCGCATGCTAGCACACGGGACCTCGGTTTATCGTCTCATCCGAATGACTAGCGTCCAGACCACCACTCAAGGTCTAGTGGAGGGGGAGAAAATATCGGCGGTTGAGCCGTGATTCGAACCAGCGCACTCAGATTCTCTCGCTTCCTAAGCGGACGCGTTACCTCTAGGCCATCACTCCACATAACCCAAAGAGCTTTGTCAGGCCCTGAGTGCATGCTTACATATTTGTGTACCTATGATAGTGGATTTCTTTTTACATAATTTTGCCAGAGGACAGCACTCTCGTTGCCATGGGTTCTTTTTCAGTGCGCCAAGTGCGTGCTGCACACGGGACCTTGGTTTATCGTCTCATCCGAAAGGCTAGACGCTCAGTTTGATTTTTCCAGTCAAACTTGGGAGAAAGGGCGAGACCGGGCGTGTGTGTGTGTGTGTGTGTGTGTGTGTGTGTGTGTGTGTGTGTGTGTGTGTGTGTGTGTGTGATGTATTCTTAAGTCACTGATTACTAGATTCGTTCAACTGTGTGGATGATAGGAACTTAAGGTGTCCTAAAGACTTAATATGTTATATTCTGATTTTGAGGATGAATTACATGGACAGAGAGAGACAGAATGGTATTGACAATAGGATGTTGCCCTCAAAATTGAACAGATTGCATTCATATTGAATCTGATGAAGAATTCCTTGAGGATTAGTTAAGTTAGAAAAACAGAGAGAGACTGAAGGAGACTGCATGTAACAGATATGTGTCAGTTGATTGTTGAATATTAGTATGAATCTGGCGTGTGATAAGCAAAGGGCAGTAATTTGCAAGGAAAGTTATGAATTTCGTGCTGTAGTTTGTAGCGACTTAAGAAGAAAGTTTGGTTATTATAGCACACTGATTTCTGCAAAAACACTGCATTAAATAAACAGTAGTGGTTTTGAAGTGATGGTAATGAGTAATGGCTGAAAATGAAAATTGGTGAAATAATGAAAGATGCAAAAAATTGGTAGTTGACGTTACGGTGTTGACAGTTTGGTTAGGTGGCATTGCAGTGGTAAACTGCTGGTCAAATTTAGCTGTGAGTTAGGGCGATCTCTGCGGGGATCACAAGCAGTAATTCTAATCCTCTGTTCTTTGGAGGAAAATGTGTTGTCTGTCTTTCGTTTATTTTGATTTTTAAGTTTTGGGGTTGGGGGAGGGAGAGAGGTGCACTGAGGGTAGAAGGTAGGGAATGTAGGGGGGGCGGGGGGGGGGCGCGTAGGAAGAAGAGTGTTTGGGAAATTGTGGGGTGTGGGTGATCAATGTCCATACTTGTATAGTCATTTTTCTAACTTACCATTACTGTAGCGTGTCTTCTTCATTCAATAACCTCCTAAAAAGAAGGGGGTTTTTTCTATGTAGCTGTACGTACACCCAGTGCTGCACGTTACGCGCACCACGCTAATCGGCATCAGATGCACGAAATAGTTTGCTGCTCCAATTAATTAACACTTCCCAGTTCTCTTTGCTGAGAACGACGGACAGCTCATGTTGACAATCCGCGGCAATTTGACCGATACTGGCAAAGCGCCTCTCAAGAATTTCTTTCTGTTGATGGTTGTTTTTTTTTGTGTGTTTTTTTTGGTCTGGGTACATTCTAATTGATTGGCTCAAGTTATTTCGGGATGTGCGCACATGTGTGTGTGTGTGTGTGTGTGTGTGTGTGCAGCTGAAAAGGCGAAACTGGTGCCGGGAAGACCGACGAAACATGATAAAAGCATCAACTCCTCGAAAAAGCCACTGAGGGCGACAACAGCAGCATCGTCAAGGAATAGGAGAATTGTCGAATACTTCATGCTCCACTAATAGACTTCATCACGACTTTTTTTCTCCAAGACTGCAGATCGAGACTTTCGTAGATAATTCACTGCGCACTCTCAGTGACAGAGAAGGAAGAGGTATGAAACTTGAGCTGAACGACACACAGGGAATAATTCTTAGGACACGCCACAAGATGTTGTCGAGTTTGCTGGCATAAGCTGCTCGCTGCCGTCACTGCAAGTCCGAGATGCTGAGGATGGTAAAGGACCTTATGACACACCGATCTTGTTCAGCACCAGGTCTTGAGAAACGCCGACACGTTATTGTGTAGGATTCCGTTTTCTAGTTGCTTTTGTTACCGTGAGGCGGCAGCGTGACAAATTCATTAATTGACAGGGTCATTTCCGTTTCGGATATGGAGAGGATGTGGCGGAGGAAGAGCAGAAGATACTATTTGTTGATATCTGTTTTATTTATTCTGCATGTAAAATGATGGGCCGCCACATTCTCCAATCTTCTGTCTGTCTGTCTCTCTCAATCAACAGAATTTTTGCTTTAGCCCATATTAGTATTGAAAATGGTAGCCCATTATAATATCAGTATCAGTAGCTCAGGGAGGCGTCTCTGCGTTCGGTCAAATCCATATCCATACACGCTACACCACATCTGCCAAGCAGATGCCTGACCAGCAGCGTAACGCAACGCGCTTAGTCAGGCCTTGGAAAAGAAAAAAAAAAGAAAAAAAAGATAGATAATACATGCGTATAGTGAGCAGCCTAGGCGGAGGAGGAAACCTTTCCCAACGGCTGTGGAGGCGAAAGAGGATGACTAAAGGGCAGGGGGAGCTCTTATCCTTGGCTGAAAGTCCTCCTAGGAGACGGAACCCCAAAGAATAAACCTGCCGAGGCCGCTCTACACGTGGCAGTATCTGCACCTGTGGGACTCTGAGCGTCGGGAGGCGAGAGAGTGGGGAAGGGACTGCACAACTCCTCTTCACTAAAAAAAAAAAAGTCACATGTGCTGGTCAGGCAACCAGGCTAATGTCGACTCAACAACAGGCTGTGGAACAACAAAGGCGTCAAGCTCAGCACCAAAATCAAAACCTTCAGAGCTGTTGTATTGACCACCTTGTTCTGCTGTGAAACATGGACAACGTATCGCCGTGACATTCAACAACTTGAGCAATTTCACCAGAGATACCTACGAAAGATCCTCGGCATAAAGTAGCAAGACAGGGTCTCCAACCTCCAGGTCCTAGAGAGAAACGGCCTGCCCAGCATCGAAAGCCTGCTGATCCAGTGCCAGCTACGCTGGACAGGACACGCTGTCCACATGACAGACAGCAGGATCCCGATGATGCTTTTGTATGGCCAGCTGAAGGAAGGCCACCGCGAACCTGGAAGGTCCTGCAAGCGCTTCAAGGACACCTTGAAGACAAACCTCAAACCCTGTGACATAGACATCACTTCCTGGGATATTGATGCTCTTGACCGCTCTCGCTGGATGATGCTGTGCTCCAGTGGCATAAAGACGTTTGAAAACAAGAGAACGCTGGCCATTAAGGAGAAGCGTGAGCGAAGGAAGAAGGGTTCAACTTCTGGAGACGTTTTCCCTTGCAACACCTGTGGGAAGTGCTGCGCATCCAGAATCGGCCTCTTCTCCCATATGAGGACACACACCGACAGGTAAACCTGCCTGCCTATTCAACCGTCGGTCCGACGGGAGACTCCATCAATGTATTGCACTACAAAATGAAAAGTTGAATGTGGCACTGTACTGACATAATATGAGTAGGCCGGTTAAATCTACACGAGGAGTAAAGCAAGGTGTTGTGAGCTGCCCAGTATTATTCTCTGGCATTATCAAATAAAAGATTTTTTTTAAATTAATTAATTTATTAAATAATTTACAACGTGCTGCCACACTTTTCAACTGAAGGTTTATATATATGATATAACAGAAGTAATGTTTTTGTGTTTCGGAAGGGAGTACAGGACTACTTAGATGCGAGGGAGAGATGGCTTTGTGACAGTGTTTATAAAGCAGTAGTGGTCAGTGGCTGCACGAAAAAATACCTGCGGTATCAGTATGTTTCTGTGGATAATTTGTGTGAATACGGGTGGAGTGATGGCCTGGAGGTAACGCGTCCGCTTAGGAAGCGAGAGAATCTGAGGTCGCTGGTTCCAATCACGGCTCAGCCGCCGATATTTTCTCATTTTTATTCATTCATTATACATACATATAATTATGATGTACATATATGTACACACACACAAACACACACACACACAAACACACACACACACACACACACACACACGCATCTATTCATATATATATATATAATGAATACTTGTTGAGCGCTTTCCTCCATCATAGAGAGCTGAAAGATCTTTACAATAAACATTACACACACACACACACACACACACACACACACACACACACACACACACACACACACACACTAATTTATAAAGAAGAAGAAAACAACAACAACAACAGCGATTTAACACACAAAAGGATAAAACAGATTCAAAGACTATGCGAATGCATTACTTAATCACACACGCGCGCGCGCGCGCACGCAGACACACATACATACGTATACACACGCAGACACAGAGACTCACACAGACACAGACACACCCACACATCCACACACACCCACGCACACACACACACACACACACACACACACACACACACAGAGAGAGAGTTTGCATGGCTTATAACTGAAAGATGTCTTTTCAGACCAGTTTTAAAAGGTTGAAATGAGGTAGAGTGGCGAAGATCGTGAGGTAAGCTGTTCCAGACAGATAGGGCTGCATGAGAAGCAGAAAAAGAAGAAGAAGAACTGAAGGATCGGGTTTTCACACGGGGAGCGAGTACCCGCCGTGAATCGGAAGATGATCTGAGTTATCAGGGTGGGGGGGTGAGGGGGTGGGGGTGGGGGGTGTAGTACAGGTTTGAATGACGTCTCACAGATTCTGAGTGCAGCACTTTCATAACCCCCCCACACACACACACACACACACACGTATAATATATATATATATATATATGTGTGTGTTGTGTGTGTGTGTGTGTGTGTGTGTGTGGGTGTGTGTTTATATGAAGGTGCTGCACTATATATATATATATATATATATATATATATATATATATATATGTGTGTGTGTGTGTGTGTGTGTGTGTGGATAGTCAGGTCAGGTCTCTACCTGCCACAGGTACCATGTAACCCTGTGCTACCTGTCACATGCGGGCAGATGGAGCTCGACAGCCCGGGAAGGCAGTCCATCTAAGACAAGGAAAAGTCTGAAGTAAAACCCATGAAGTGCTAAGGAATGCAGGACAGTCTCGACATGCATTGACCCTGGGTCCATGGCCATGTCCCGACTTTCAGTAGCCGCGCCCCCGTGCCTCCGAGGAAGGTTTTTGAGCCAGAGGCTAGGACAAGGACAGTCTGATATAAAACCTACGACCTGAGGACCTCACTGTCACCGTCCCAGCTTGCTAGGCTATGGCAGATGAACCACGGGTGTAAAGGGTGGGGCCAGTACTGCGCACACTGCACTCCACCTAAAAATTCCATTGCGCAGGCTTGAAGGACACGTCCACGTCCGCGCCACCAACTATTCCAAGCCCTGTAGCGATGGGAAAGGGGCGAAAACGGCAGGTGGAAGATGTCACTGGAAGCCGCAGTTCCAATCCTGCATGCAGGCGGTTCAGGATATTGGTCGCCTGATTGTTGACCCGGAGGTGACAGCATCACTCGGCAGCACCCTGAACGACCAAGCAGCCTTTTCTAGGGACAGCACTGCTTGCTCCACACGGAGAGGGGCCTAGAAAAGGTGGTCCAAACAAATGCTCATCTCCATACCCCCCAGTTGGCTAGCCGCGGTCAACGGGCATCTCCAAACGCGGTCGAACAACAATAGAGAAGAAAAGGCCGGCACCTGCCTCACAATTAGGTGCAAAAGGACTACAGGTAGCATGCTGGAACATCCGAACCATGCGTGACTCTGCAGACAGCAACCACCCAGAAAGGCGTTCCGCTCTAGTCGCACACGAACTTCAGAGACTGAACATTGACATTGCTGCCGTCAGCGAAGTCCGCTTTGCAGGGAAAGGCAGCCTCCAGGAACACGGCGCTGGGTACACCCTCTACTGGTCAGGCAAGCCAGAGACCGAGAGACGCCTTTATGGCGTAGGCTTTATGGTCAGGAGCACCATTGCCTCCAAGCTTGAAAACCTGCCAACAGGACACTCAGACCGAATTATGTCCATGCGCCTCCCACTACGGAACAAACAGCATGCCACTCTGTTCAGCGTGTACGCTCCAACCCTCCAAGCGGACCCCACAGAAAAGGTCAAGTTTTACACTGAACTGCGCAACCTCGTTCAGAACACCCCTGCTGATGACAAGGTCATCATCCTTGGCGACTTCAATGCCAGAGTTGGCCAAGATTCAGAAGCCTGGAAAGGAGTCCTTGGCAAGCATGGCGTTGGTAATTGCAACGACAATGGGCGCCTTCTTCTCGAGTTCTGTGCAGAGCAGCAGTTTACCATCACCAACACCATTTTCCAGCAGAAGGACAGCCTGAAGACAACGTGGATGCATCCTCGGTCCAAACATTGGCACCTCATTGATTACATCCTGATGCACCAGAGAGACGTACGAGACGTCCTACACACCCGAGTGATGCCCAGCGCGGAGTGTCATACTGACCACCGCCTCGTCCGCAGCAAGCTCAGGCTCCACTTCAAGCCCAAACCAAAGAAAGGAGGAGCTCCTAGGAAGAAATTCCAGGTCGGCAACTTTCAGTCAGCTGAAGTGAAAGCTGAATTCCAGGCGAAGCTTCAGGACAAACTTGAAGACCCCAGTTGCCCCACAGACCCCTCTCCAGAAGCACTATGGGCACAGCTGAAATCAGCCATCCTGCAGTCCTCTGAAGAAGTCCTAGGGTTCTCGTCGAAAAAGAACAAGGACTGGTTTGACGAAAACAACCAGGAGATCCAAGAATTGCTGGCGAAGAAGAGATCAGCCCACCAGGCTCACCTTGCACAACCGTCTTGTCCGGTGAAGAAAGCAACCTTCCGGCTCATATGCAGCAACCTCCAGCGCAAGCTTCGTGAGATTCAAAATGGGTGGTGGACCAACCTGGCAGAGAGGGCTCAGCTTTGTGCAGACACTGGTGACTACCGGGGCTTATACGAAGCCTTGAAGGCGGTGTACGGTCCCTCATACCAGGTCCAGAGTCCTTTGCACAGCGCAGACGGCCAGGCGCTCTTCACAGACAAGACGTCGATCCTGAACAGGTGGTCGGAACATTTCCAGGCCCTCTTCAGCGCCAACCGCACGGTTCAAGACTCGGCAATTCTCCGCATCCCACAACAGCCAGTGAAATTACAACTGGACGAGCTACCAACCCTAGAAGAGACTGTCAAGGCCATTGAACAGCTGAAATGTGGCAAGGCAGCAGGGGTTGACGGAATTCCGCCGGAGGCGTGGAAGAATGGAGGCCCAGCACTACACTCCAAACTCCACAACCTCTTTGTCTGCTGCTGGGAGCAAGGCAAACTACCACAGGACCTCCGTGACGCAGTCATCATCACCCTGTATAAAAACAAGGGAGAAAAGTCGGACTGCTCCAACTACAGGGGGATAACTCTGCTCTCCATCGCAGGCAAGATCCTCGCCAGAGTCCTCCTAAATCGGCTGGTGCCTACTATCGCCGAAGAACATCTCCCAGAGAGTCAGTGTGGCTTTAGAGCCAACAGAGGCACCACTGACATGGTCTTCGTTCTCAGACAGCTACAAGAAAAATGTCGGGAACAGAACAAAGGACTGTATGCGACATTCGTCGATCTCACGAAAGCTTTCGACACCGTGAGCAGAAAAGGTCTGTGGGAGATCATGAAACGTCTAGGATGCCCCCCAAAATTCCTCAGCATGGTCATCCAACTACATGAGGAACAGCGTGGACAGGTCAGACACAGCAACGACCTTTCGGAGCCCTTCCCAATTGGAAATGGAGTGAAACAAGGTTGTGTCCTCGCGCCGACCCTCTTCACGATCTTCTTCAGCATGATGCTCCAACAGGCCACTGAAGATCTTGGCGACGACGACGGTATCTTCATCAGATACCGCACTGATGGCAGCCTATTCAACCTGAGGCGGCTACAGGCCCACACCAAGACACTGGAGCAACTCATCAGAGAGCTTCTGTTTGCCGACGATGCTGCCCTCGTCGCCCATACAGAAGCGGCCCTGCAGCGTATAACGTCCTGCTTCGCAGAGGCTGCGCAGCTCTTCGGCCTAGAAGTCAGTCTGAAAAAGACGGAAGTTCTCCACCAGCCTGCCCCACAGGAAGAATTCCACGCTCCTCACATCAACATCGGTGAGACAGAGCTGAAGTCGGTCCACCAGTTCAGCTACCTAGGCTGCACCATCTCGTCTGACGCCAAGATCGACAAGGAGATCGACAACAGACTTGCAAAGGCAAACAGCGCATTCGGCAGGCTGTACAAGAGAGTGTGGAACAACAAACACCTGAAGAAAGACACAAAGATCAGCGTGTACAGAGCTGTTGTACTGCCCACCTTGTTGTATGGCTCCGAAACCTGGGTCACCTACCGGCACCACATACGACTGCTTGATCGCTTCCACCAGCGCTGCCTTCGCACCATCCTCAGCATCCACTGGAGTGACTACATCACAAATGTCGAGGTCCTGGAGCAGGCAAAGACTATCAGCATCGAGGCAGTGCTGCTAAAGACCCAGCTACGTTGGGCAGGGCACGTGTCCAGGATGGAGGACCACCGCCTGCCCAAGATCGCGCTGTATGGCGAACTGTCCACTGGCCACCGTGACAGAGGAGCACCCAAGAAGAGATACAAAGACTCCTTGAAGAAAGCTCTCGGTGCCTGTCACATTGACCATCGCCAGTGGTCCGCAGTAGCCGCTGATCGAGAGACCTGGCGACGCACCATCCACCAAGCTGTCTCCTCCTTCGAAAACAACCGCAGGGCCAGCCTTGAGGACAAACGCAGAAGGAGGAAGAACCACGACGCTGCAGCCGTGAACCCAGACCAGACTTTCCCTTGCAACCGCTGCGGCCGACTCTGCTTTTCCCGCATTGGCCTTGTCAGCCATGAGCGTGCCTGCATCAGACGTGGACAACGCCCTTCCTAGATCTTCGTCAGCGAAGCCAGGCCATGATGATGATGATGATGGTGTGTGTGTGTGTGTGTGTGAAGTTTATATATATATATATATATATATGTGTGTGTGTGTGTGTGTGTGTGTGTGTGTGTGTGTGTGTGTTAGGTTTATATATATATATATATATATATATGTGTGTGTGTGTGTGTGTGTGTGTGTGTGTGTGTGCCGTGCGCGTGTGTGTGTGTCTGTGAGTGTGTATCCCCCTCAGACCGCCACCCCACCCCCCACCCCCGACCGCACGCAGACCCCCCCCCCCCCCCCCCCCCCCGCCCCCCCCCCACTCCCCCCGCTCTCAATCTCTCCCTTCCCCTTTCCCACATGTTTGCATGATGGCCTGAGGCCGATGTATCATTTTGTCTTGTCTCTCTCCCTCCTTCTCCTCCTCTCCCTCTCAAGCTGGTTTTAAAAAAGGCTATTCAACTATTGACCATATATTTACTTTAATGGCCGCAATACAAAAACAGTTTGCAAATAATAGAAAATTGTATGTTGCTTTTGTTGACTTTGAAAAGGCTTTCGATTCTATTTCTAGAAAACTTTTATGGCCTGTTTTGTTGAAAAATGGAATCAGTGGTAAGCTGTATCTTTGTGTGAAAAGTATGTATAATGAAGTGAAAGCGAGAGTGAGATCGGGGGCAAAATTATCAGATTGTGTGAATTGTATTCGTGGGGTTAAGCAAGGGGATGTCTGTAGCCCTGTCTTGTTTTCACTTTTTATTAATGAACTAGCGTTAGAAATTATGCAAAATGGTCAACATGGTGTTACTTTTGATTTGATTGAACTGTTTGTTTTACTTTTTGCTGACGACATGATTTTGCTGTCTATAACAACAGTTGGTTTACAGCGACAACTTAACAGTTTATACACTGCTGCAACTAATTTACAGCTAAAGGTAAATATGGATAAAACAAATATTGTTGTTTTTCGTAAGGGAGGGTATTTGGCAAGAAATGAAAGATGGTCATATGGAAGTGAAAGAATAACTGTCGTAAACGCATATAAATATCTTGGGATTTATTTTTCAACAAGACTTAGTTTCAACTTTGCATGTCAAGACATTGCGAATAAAGCAAAAAAAGCAGTTATTTTGATTCTTCATATTTTGTATAAAGTAGACTGTAGTTCTTTTAGTGTATTTGTTAGATTATTTGATTCGCAAGTTCAGCCAATATTACAGTATGGAGCAGAAATCTGGGGACTGGAAAATAGGATAGTAACAGAAAAAGTGCACTTGTTTGCATTGAAACGTTTTCTTAATGTAGACAATCGAACTCCAAATGATCTTGTTTATGGCGAACTGGGGAGATACCCTATTTATCTAAATTCTTATATAAAATGTATTAAATATTGGCTAAAGTTGACTAGAATGAATGAAAACAGATATCCATTTAAAGCATATAAAATGTTATATAGTTTGGATAATAATGGTAAGAAGACTTGGGCAACGAGTGTTCGTCAGTGTTTAAATACATATGGCTTTGCATTTGTATGGGATAATCAAGGGGTGGAAGATATTGCAGGTTTCTTAAAGTGTTTCAGACAACGTATTATTGATTGCAGGTGGCAAGACTGGCATGATCATATACAAACTAGTGATAGATTCGCACAGTTTAGACTTTTTAAAACATCACATGTGATTGAGCCATACATTGAGTTAGGACTGAACAGATATATAAAATGTACACTGACAAAATTTAGATTTGGTATTTCTAGTATTGCTTCTCATAGTTTTAGGTATAGCATTCTAAATGAACCCAGGTATACATGCCGATTATGCAGTTCGGGTAAAGAAGATGAATTGCATTTTTTGTTATGTTGCCCTGCTTTGTGTGACCTTAGACAAAAACTTATTCAACCGAAATATTATAGAGATCCGTCTAATTTTAGGTTCAGTTTACTCATGTCTTCAAGACAGGAATGTACTCTGCATAACTTGGCCATATATATATATGAAGGATTGAAGAGACTAAGTACAGTTATCTCGTGAATGTTGTTGAATATTTGTGTTGACTATTTTGGGTGATATGGTTGATATTGTGCTAACAATTTTTGGTTGATTTGAATTGTCTATTTACTGTGTCATGTCATTTTGTAATTATTATTTATCAATGATTCCCCCTTCAGTAAGGGGCTCTGGCCTTATCTGAATAAAACATTCGTTCGTTCGTTCGCTCGTCCTCCTCTCCCTCCCCCCCCCTCTCTCTCTCTCTATCCTTCTTGTTCTCTTTCTGGGACAGTAGGTACATACGATACAGAGTGAACGATTCGCCTTCACCTGAAACATTCTTTCTGACCGCTTCTTTAAATAAATAAAGCCGTCGCCAGCGCTATACTTGGCCTGCGGGGATCGAACCATTGTTCTGAAAATTAGGTGGATAGCGCAAGTTTTCTTTGAGCCCCTTTGCTAACTGAAGCCAGTGAAAGTGTTCGATCCGCCATTTTGCTACTCGTGTCAGCACAGCGCGAAACGGTAACTTCATATTATGTAGCCGAGCGCTCAGCTGGCTACGGTGACTGCTTCACGACAAGCTTTCACTTGCTCGCGGCGTTAGTGACGCTGACATTCCCGTGTGTGCCTCCGCAGCAAGTTTGCGCTATGTGTCACTGCACTGTTCTCCTGAAATAACTTTGGTAAATAAACCATTAGCAGATATCAATCAAGACACAACATTTGGCACATCGTGGGGGCAAGCATAACACGATATCATCGAAGATACACGGTTACAGTTCAGAAACTACCACCACCAGTTAGCAGACGACTTCTCAACGGACTGACATCCGGATACCAGTCTCAGTATGGCGTCCAGTTGGCTTCAGCTTTCCTGGCCAATGAGCTATCCATGTATTTTTTTAGACTGTAGGATGATTGAACCGCATGCGACAGTAGCAGCAGCAGCAGCAGTAGCAGCAGCAGCAGCAGCAGCAGCAGCAGCAGCAGTTTCCAACTCACCCGTCTCACGGTTCAGCCTGCTCGTGTCCCTCTCCTCGCGTGTCTGTGAAGGCACGAACTAGTTGATGACCGAGACCAGCGGAAATTGCATCTCACGACATCATCTGCTGCATGTGATGGGGGTCCTTGTAGACTAGCTAGCAGCAGCATTGGCCGATTGTGACTTAGCAGCAGCTGGCTAATGGTTTTTGGTTTTGTTTTTTCATTTCCGCAAGTCTCACATTTATGGAGCGCAAAGTCCGACCTGCAGGTGAGGAAAGCACAGAGAGAAAAAGCCAACAACAGGAACTGTTTAATTACGTACTAATAATAACTACACTTAAAACAAAAGAAGAAGAAGAAGAAGAAAAAAGAAATCCTAATTTGGTTTGTATCCAAGCAGCAGTAATGTAAGATTTAGAATCTACAACGATAAAATAATAACGACATTTCAGTAAGGAAAGTTAGGCCGGGTCAATGTTCAGTGCTTTCAACTCCTAACAAAAAAGTTTACGAGAAAACTGTACAACAGGAAAGTAGCTTGTCGGTTCAGGGCCAGTTTTCAGATTCACGGTATTTGTATTTGTTTGTATTTCTTTTTATCACATCAGATTTCTCTGTATGAAATTCGGGCTGCTCTCCCCAGGGAGAGCGCGTCGCTACACTACAGCGCCACCCTTTTTTTTTGTATTTTTTCCTGCGTGTAGTTTTATTTGTTTTTCCTATCGAAGTGGATTTTACTACAGAATTTTGCCAGGAACAACCCTTTTGTTGCCATGGGTTCTTTTACGTGCGCTAAATGCATGCTGTACACGGGACCTCGGTTTATCGTCTCATCCGAATGACTAGCGTCCAGACCATCACTCAAGGTCTAGTGGAGGGGGAGAAAATATCGGCGGCTGAACCGTGATTCGAACCAGCGCACTCAGATTCTCTCGCTTCCAAGGCGGACGCGTTACCTCTAGGCCATCACTCCACTATACACGGAGCAGAACTAGAAGGTTCAATTATTCACCTGCTTCGACCTGGACTGACTTTAAATCGGGTACTCTCATCAGAGCATTTTATACTTCATGGTTTTTATACAATGCGATACATTGTTATGCAATAGATGTCCAATCCATGCATCGGCGCTCAACGCAGTACAGTGCAATTTAATACCACACCACACCACACCACACCATACCACACCATACCATACCATACCACACCACACCATACCACACCATACCATACCATACCACACCATACCATACCATACCATACCATACCACAACATACCATACCATACCATACCATACCACACCATACCATACCATACCATACCATACCATACCACAACATACCATACCATACCATACCATACCATACCATACCATACCATACCATACCACACCACACCACACCATACCACACCACACCATACCATACCATACCATACCACACAACACCACACCATACCATACCACACCATACCACACCATACCACACCATACCATACCACACCATACAACACCATACCACACCACACCATACCATACCATACCATACCATACCATACCATACCACACCATACCACACCATACCATACCATACCATACCACACCATACCACACCACACCACACCACACCATACCATACCACACCACACCATACAATACCACACCATACCATACCATACCACACCATACCATACCATATCATACCACACCACACCATACCACACCATACCATACCACACCATACCATACCATACCACACCATACAATACCACACCATACCATACCACACCACACCATACCATACCACACCATACCATACCACACCACACCATACCATACCATACCATACCACACCATACCATACCATACCACACCACACCACACCATACCATGCCATGTGTATTTTTTTTTTTTCAAACGGCATGGTTCAACATTGATACGTGTATTGTAACATTGTGTTGGCTTCGGAAAAAGAACACTTTCTGAGACAGAGAAAAATACGCTTTACCAGACAGACACAGAGAGAGAGAGAGAGAGAGAGAGAGAGAGAGGAGAGACAGAGAGAGAGAGACAGAGAGAGAGAGAGAGAAGACGAAGAAAGAAGAAAACACACCATTTCTTCTACTTGTAAGGAATGACAATATAAAACTATTTCTGTGAGCGTACCATCAATAGCAAGTCTTCCCCCCCCCCCAAAAGAGGACAGTGTTCAATAAGGTCAAAATCTTTCGGGAAATCAGCAGTCACTGTACCAACGATTGGACCATTATTTATATGTATAAGTGCCAACCCCATGAAGATTGGTGACAACCAGGTTAGTATGACGAGAATGATTATGTCTGAAGCCAGTTTAGTCAGGGTGAAACAAACATTGTGTTTGGCGGTTTTCTTTGAGATGCTTTTTTTTTTTTTTTTTTTTTAGAGGTTTAGACAAAGTGGGCAGAATTGATGTAGGTTTAATAATTACGATGTAATAATTAATTGCAATGATTTTAAAAGCGAATATGTGAAATGCTTTTATTTGAGAACATATGTTTATTACTCTTGTTTAATCAAGTTATCCGCGCGTGTGGGGTGGGTGGTGGTGGGTGGGTGGGGGGGGGGGGTGCGGTGCGGGTGTGTGCTGATTATCTGATTGTGGTTTTCCGCAATTCATCTTTATTCTTATCTTATCTGTCTATTATAATCAATGTGCAGTATAGTAGGCTATTTATAATTATATTCAAATAATGTTTCTTAATTCTTTCTGTTTTTACATTAAGAATACTATTTATTACCTGCAGTGTGTGGATGTATGTATGAAACGATGTATGTGATATTATTTTACATTTGTATCTTCGTAATATTTGTAGGGGCTGTTGTTGGGGGCGGTCACCAACCTCGCCACATTTTGAGAGTGGCAGCATTCTGGAGCTATGAGAATGCTTGGGAATGGAAACATTGTTAGATTCAAACGTTATAAACATAAGTTAGGTCTCTCAGAATATGAAAGAGAGAATGGGAGGATGAGGGCGGGGAGGTAGAGGTGTAGGGAGAGAGGGAGGGAGGTGCAGACAGACAGAAAGAGACAGACAGAGAGAGGGGAAGGGAGGGAGAGACAGACAGACAGGAAGAGAGAGAGGGGAGGAGAGTGGGGAGGGATGGAGGGAACGACAGTAAGAAACAGGCAGACAGAAAGAGAAGAGAGGGAGGGAGAGACAGACAGAGAAGAAGGGAGAGACAGACAGACAGACAGACAGACAGAAAGTGACAGACAGAGAAGGAGGGAGGGAGGGACAGACAGAGAGACAGAAAGAGAAAAACAGACAGGCAGATATGGAGGGAAGGAGAAACAGACAGAGAGACAGACAGACAGAGCGAGAGAGACGAGACGAAATTTTAAGAGGTTGAAGAAACATACTTTCTTACATTTTGACCTCCGGGCGAAACCTTGAAAGAAACACAAGAAAACTTTTATATGGAAACAAACTATATCTATCAAGATCACCATAAACCATTTTGTTTAGCGTTTTCACTAGCGCTCCCAAAAGTTGCTTACATGCTAATAAATGATTTCTTTCCATCTTCTCTAGTCTATTCCTACCCCAAACTTCAGTTGTATACAACAGAACAAGCTGTACCTTTACATCAAAATATTTTGAAAAAAACCCAGCAGCAACAACAACAAGAGAAAACTACCAACTGCATATGACATTTCTTTTTACTTTGGAAATGCTTTACAAGGCTCATTCTTTCCCTTTTGCCTTTGACAACAAGGTGTTCATTCCCCCCCCCCACCCTCCCTTTTGGGACTAATCTTTGATGTGGATGTATGCCTCAAATAACAGTGTTCATTTACCACTTCCATTTCATCGTCTTCAAAAACCACTTCTCATGCCTATCTAAGACCCGCCTGTTTTGAACACTTTTTTTTCTGCACATAAATTTTCAACTTCATCACCTGACAGCATGGTTTGAGAATATCTAATTGATAGTGGAGTCCTATGAGATGTTGATAATAAAGCAATATCATCAGCAAAAAAGCAATGTGCAAGGTCCAGAGACAGAGAAAGAACGGCAGCCAACAGTCGAGTGTTTGACTCTGGGTATGCGTGAACAGAGTGGATCCGAAGCCGATCGTAGAGAGCGAGATGGAGTGTAGAGGTGAAGGCAGCCGCAGAGATAGGAAGGGGTACATTTCTGAATACATGTATAAAGTAGAGTGCTGATCTTATACTTTATTCTGTGTTAGACAGGGAGCCAATGAAGATGTTGCAAAAGAGGAGTAATATGCTCAGATCTTTCCTTTCTGATGACGAGTCGGGCAGCAGAGTTTTGTAGAGCGAAATATAACTGCTCAATATTATCATAAAATAACATCCCTGCTGTGTAGATGGCAAAGCAATGCTTTTGATACTAAACATACAACAAATACTACATGCATTAAAAAAACAACAGAATATCAACCCTGAACATATCTTACCCTGTACTGTGTTAAGTTAGTGTATCCAAGTGATTTCAAGACACTGTTCAAAACAGTTTTGACTCACTAACATTAATCTGTGATTTTTTTTTTTCTTTTTGACTTTTCACATCAAACAGTCCCATAAACAAGAACTTCATTAAGAAATTCGCTGAAGAAGATTATGTGGACAGCCTATGAGAAGAGAACTATAGTAGTCTAATCGTGACAGCACAAAAGCAGAAATAAGAGTTTTAGTATTTTCAACAGAAAGGTACTGACGCGGGATAGAGTTGATGCGACGAAGTTCACAATTGACTATGCGTATCAGATTTACTACCTGAGCATGCATGCTGAGGTTTGAGTCAAGAATATAGTCTATATTTATGTGCCTGTCACAGTTGATTTCTTCTACATAATAACATTGCTAGAGAACAACCTTTTCGTTGTCATGGGTTCTATTTCATTGCGCCAACTGCGCGTGCTGCACACGGGACGGACCTCTCTTTATCGTCTCATCCGAATGACTAAACGTGCGCGCAGTTTGATTTTTCCGGTCAGAGCGTGAATCGAACCCAGACTCCCACGGACACTGTATTGGCTGATGTGTGTCTTTAACAATTCTGCCACCTTCGTCTTTGGCTGGTAGTGTGGGTTCTGGTTGCTTGGACAAAAATGGAGATATATATAAAAAAATTTTAAAAAAATCGAGTTCTAATGTGCAGATCAGAGAAACTGCAAACTTCTACACACAATTCCACTTGGGGAAGAAAAAAAAAAAGACACACACACACACACACACACACACACACACACACACACACACACACACACACAGAGACACACAC